>NC_088902.1:6820000-7130000 GCF_037157495.1 Lathamus discolor
CCCTAAGTAAGTTGGGATCTGTAAAACTAAGTGAAGTGGGCACTGCAGACCTAAGGAAGGTGGGCACTGCAGCCCTAAGAAAGTTGGGCACTGTAAAACCAAGTAAGGTGGGCACTGCAGAACTAAGTAAGGTGGGCAGTGAAGCCCTAAGTACGTTGGGCACTGCAGCTTAAGGTGGCTCGGCACTGCAGTCCTACGTAAGTTGGGCACTGCAGACGTAAGTAAGGTGAGCACTGCAGCCCTAAGTAAGTTGGGCACTGCAGCCCTAAGGAAAGTTGGGCGCTGCAGGCCTAAGTAAGTTGGGCACTGTAAAACCAAGTAAGGTCGGCTGCAGCCCTAAGTAAGGTGGGCACTGCAGCCCTAAGGAAGGTGGGCGCTGCAGACCTAAGTATGGTGAGCACTGCAGCCCAAAGTAATGTTGGGCACTGCAGACCTATGTTAGGTGAGAACTGAAGCCCTAAGTATGGTGGGCACTGCATCCCTAAGTAAAGTTGGGCACTGCAGCCCTAAGAAAGTTGGGCACTGTAAAACCAAGTAAGGTTTGCACTGCAGCCCTAAGGTGGGCACAGCAGCCCTAAGTAAGTTGGGCACAGCAGCCCTATGTATGTTGGGCACTGTAAAGCCAAGTAAGGTGTTCACTGCAGCCCTAAGGAAGGTGGGCACTGCTGCCCTAAGTAAAGTTGGTCACTGCAGCCCTAAGTAAGTTGGGCACTTTAAAACCAAGTAAGGCGGCCACTGCAGCTCTAAGGCGGGCACTGCAGCCCTAAGTATGTTGGGCACAGCAGCCCTAAGTAAGTTGGGATCTGTAAAACTAAGTGAAGTGGGCACTGCAGACCTAAGGAAGGTGGGCACTGCATCCCCAAGTACGTTGGGCACTGTAAAACCAAGTAAGGTGGGCACTGCAGAACTAAGTAAGGTGGGCAGTGAAGCCCTAAGTACGTTGGGCACTGCAGCTTAAGGTGGCTCGGCACTGCAGTCCTACGTAAGTTGGGCACTGCAGACGTAAGTAAGGTGAGCACTGCAGCCCTAAGTAAGTTGGGCACTGCAGCCCTAAGGAAAGTTGGGCGCTGCAGGCCTAAGTAAGTTGGGCACTGTAAAACCAAGTAAGGTTGGCTGCAGCCCTAAGTAAGGTGGGCACTGCAGCCCTAAGGAAGGTGGGCGCTGCAGACCTAAGTATGGTGAGCACTGCAGCCCAAAGTAATGTTGGGCACTGCAGACCTATGTTAGGTGAGAACTGAAGCCCTAAGTATGGTGGGCACTGCATCCCTAAGTAAAGTTGGGCACTGCAGCCCTAAGAAAGTTGGGCACTGTAAAACCAAGTAAGGTTTGCACTGCAGCCCTAAGGTGGGCACAGCAGCCCTAAGTAAGTTGGGCACAGCAGCCCTATGTATGTTGGGCACTGTAAAGCCAAGTAAGGTGTTCACTGCAGCCCTAAGGAAGGTGGGCACTGCTGCCCTAAATAAAGTTGGTCACTGCAGCCCTAAGTAAGTTTGGCTCTGCAGCCCTATGTAAGTTGTGCACTGTAAAATTAAGTAAGGTGGGCTGCTAACCTAAGTAAGGTGGGCACTGCAGCCCTAAGGAAGGTGGACACTGCAGCCCTAAGTAAGGTGGGCGCTGCAGCCCTAAGTACGGCGAGCACTGCAGTCCAAAGTAATGTTGGGCACTGCAGCCCTAAGTAAGTTGGGCATTGCAGACCTATGTTAGGTGAGAACTGCAGCCCTAAGTATGGTGGGCACTGCATCCCTAAGTAAAGTTGGGCACTGCAGCCCCAACTAAGTTGGGCACTGCAGCCCTAAGTAAGGTGGGCACAGCAGCCCTAAGTAAGTTGGGCACAGCAGCCCTAAGTATGTTGGGCACTGTAAAACCAAGTAAGGTGTTCACTGCAGCCCTAAGGAAGGTGGGCACTGCAGCCCTAAGTATAATGGGCACTGCAGCCCTAAGAAAGTTGGGCACTTTAAAACCAAGTAAGGTGGCCACTGTAGCTCTAAGGCGGGCACAGCAGCCCTAAGTAAGTTGGGATCTGTAAAACTAAGTGAAGTGGGCACTGCAGACCTAAGGAAGGTGGGCACTGCAGCCCTAAGAAAGTTGGGCACTGTAAAACCAAGTAAGGTGGGCACTGCAGAACTAAGTAAGGTGGGCAGTGAAGCCCTAAGTACGTTGGGCACTGCAGCTTAAGGTGGCTCGGCACTGCAGTCCTACGTAAGTTGGGCACTGCAGACGTAAGTAAGGTGAGCACTGCAGCCCTAAGTAAGTTGGGCACTGCAGCCCTAAGGAAAGTTGGGCGCTGCAGGCCTAAGTAAGTTGGGCACTGTAAAACCAAGTAAGGTCGGCTGCAGCCCTAAGTAAGGTGGGCACTGCAGCCCTAAGGAAGGTGGGCGCTGCAGACCTAAGTATGGTGAGCACTGCAGCCCAAAGTAATGTTGGGCACTGCAGACCTATGTTAGGTGAGAACTGAAGCCCTAAGTATGGTGGGCACTGCATCCCTAAGTAAAGTTGGGCACTGCAGCCCTAAGAAAGTTGGGCACTGTAAAACCAAGTAAGGTTTGCACTGCAGCCCTAAGGTGGGCACAGCAGCCCTAAGTAAGTTGGGCACAGCAGCCCTATGTATGTTGGGCACTGTAAAGCCAAGTAAGGTGTTCACTGCAGCCCTAAGGAAGGTGGGCACTGCTGCCCTAAGTAAAGTTGGTCACTGCAGCCCTAAGTAAGTTGGGCACTTTAAAACCAAGTAAGGCGGCCACTGCAGCTCTAAGGCGGGCACTGCAGCCCTAAGTATGCTGGGCACAGCAGCCCTAAGTAAAGTTGGGCACAGCAGCCCTAAGTAAGTTTTGATCTGTAAAACTAAGTGAAGTGGGCACTGCAGACCTAAGGAAGGTGGGCACTGCATCCCCAAGTACGTTGGGCACTGTAAAACCAAGTAAGGTGGGCACTGCAGAACTAAGTAAGGTGGGCAGTGAAGCCCTAAGTACGTTGGGCACTGCAGCTTAAGGTGGCTCGGCACTGCAGTCCTACGTAAGTTGGGCACTGCAGACGTAAGTAAGGTGAGCACTGCAGCCCTAAGTAAGTTGGGCACTGCAGCCCTAAGGAAAGTTGGGCGCTGCAGGCCTAAGTAAGTTGGGCACTGTAAAACCAAGTAAGGTTGGCTGCAGCCCTAAGTAAGGTGGGCACTGCAGCCCTAAGGAAGGTGGGCGCTGCAGACCTAAGTATGGTGAGCACTGCAGCCCAAAGTAATGTTGGGCACTGCAGACCTATGTTAGGTGAGAACTGAAGCCCTAAGTATGGTGGGCACTGCATCCCTAAGTAAAGTTGGGCACTGCAGCCCTAAGAAAGTTGGGCACTGTAAAACCAAGTAAGGTTTGCACTGCAGCCCTAAGGTGGGCACAGCAGCCCTAAGTAAGTTGGGCACAGCAGCCCTATGTATGTTGGGCACTGTAAAGCCAAGTAAGGTGTTCACTGCAGCCCTAAGGAAGGTGGGCACTGCTGCCCTAAATAAAGTTGGTCACTGCAGCCCTAAGTAAGTTTGGCTCTGCAGCCCTAAGTAAGTTGTGCACTGTAAAACCAAGTAAGGTGGGCTGCTAACCTAAGTAAGGTGGGCACTGCAGCCCTAAGGAAGGTGGACACTGCAGCCCTAAGTAAGGTGGGCACAGCAGCCCTAAGTACGGCGAGCACTGCAGTCCAAAGTAATGTTGGGCACTGCAGCCCTAAGTAAGTTGGGCATTGCAGACCTATGTTAGGTGAGAACTGCAGCCCTAAGTATGGTGGGCACTGCATCCCTAAGTAAAGTTGGGCACTGCAGCCCCAACTAAGTTGGGCACTGCAGCCCTAAGTATGGCGAGCACTGCAGTCCAAAGTAATGTTGGGCACTGCAGCCCTAAGTAAGTTGGGCATTGCAGACCTATGTTAGGTGAGAACTGCAGCCCTAAGTATGGTGGGCACTGCATCCCTAAGTAAAGTTGGGCACTGCAGCCCCAACTAAGTTGGGCACTGCAGCCCTAAGTAAGGTGGGCACAGCAGCCCTAAGTAACTTGGGCACAGCAGCCCTAAGTATGTTGGGCACTGTAAAACCAAGTAAGGTGTTCACTGCAGCCCTAAGGAAGGTGGGCACTGCATCCCTAAGTATAATGGGCACTGCAGCCCTAAGAAAGTTGGGCACTGTAAAACCAAGTAAGGTTTGCACTGCAGCCCTAAGGTGGGCACAGCAGCCCTAAGTAAGTTGGGCACAGCAGCCCTATGTATGTTGGGCACTGTAAAGCCAAGTAAGGTGTTCACTGCAGCCCTAAGGAAGGTGGGCACTGCTGCCCTAAGTAAAGTTGGTCACTGCAGCCCTAAGTAAGTTGGGCACTTTAAAACCAAGTAAGGCGGCCACTGCAGCTCTAAGGCGGGCACTGCAGCCCTAAGTATGCTGGGCACAGCAGCCCTAAGTAAAGTTGGGCACAGCAGCCCTAAGTAAGTTGGGATCTGTAAAACTAAGTGAAGTGGGCTCTGCAGACCTAAGGAAGGTGGGCACTGCATCCCCAAGTACGTTGGGCACTGTAAAACCAAGTAAGGTGGGCACTGCAGAACTAAGTAAGGTGGGCAGTGAAGCCCTAAGTACGTTGGGCACTGCAGCTTAAGGTGGCTCGGCACTGCAGTCCTACGTAAGTTGGGCACTGCAGACGTAAGTAAGGTGAGCACTGCAGCCCTAAGTAAGTTGGGCACTGCAGCCCTAAGGAAAGTTGGGCGCTGCAGGCCTAAGTAAGTTGGGCACTGTAAAACCAAGTAAGGTTGGCTGCAGCCCTAAGTAAGGTGGGCACTGCAGCCCTAAGGAAGGTGGGCGCTGCAGACCTAAGTATGGTGAGCACTGCAGCCCAAAGTAATGTTGGGCACTGCAGACCTATGTTAGGTGAGAACTGAAGCCCTAAGTATGGTGGGCACTGCATCCCTAAGTAAAGTTGGGCACTGCAGCCCTAAGAAAGTTGGGCACTGTAAAACCAAGTAAGGTTTGCACTGCAGCCCTAAGGTGGGCACAGCAGCCCTAAGTAAGTTGGGCACAGCAGCCCTATGTATGTTGGGCACTGTAAAGCCAAGTAAGGTGTTCACTGCAGCCCTAAGGAAGGTGGGCACTGCTGCCCTAAATAAAGTTGGTCACTGCAGCCCTAAGTAAGTTTGGCTCTGCAGCCCTAAGTAAGTTGTGCACTGTAAAACCAAGTAAGGTGGGCTGCTAACCTAAGTAAGGTGGGCACTGCAGCCCTAAGGAAGGTGGACACTGCAGCCCTAAGTAAGGTGGGCACAGCAGCCCTAAGTACGGCGAGCACTGCAGTCCAAAGTAATGTTGGGCACTGCAGCCCTAAGTAAGTTGGGCATTGCAGACCTATGTTAGGTGAGAACTGCAGCCCTAAGTATGGTGGGCACTGCATCCCTAAGTAAAGTTGGGCACTGCAGCCCCAACTAAGTTGGGCACTGCAGCCCTAAGTATGGCGAGCACTGCAGTCCAAAGTAATGTTGGGCACTGCAGCCCTAAGTAAGTTGGGCATTGCAGACCTATGTTAGGTGAGAACTGCAGCCCTAAGTATGGTGGGCACTGCATCCCTAAGTAAAGTTGGGCACTGCAGCCCCAACTAAGTTGGGCACTGCAGCCCTAAGTAAGGTGGGCACAGCAGCCCTAAGTAACTTGGGCACAGCAGCCCTAAGTATGTTGGGCACTGTAAAACCAAGTAAGGTGTTCACTGCAGCCCTAAGGAAGGTGGGCACTGCATCCCTAAGTATAATGGGCACTGCAGCCCTAAGAAAGTTGGGCACTGTAAAACCAAGTAAGGTTTGCACTGCAGCCCTAAGGTGGGCACAGCAGCCCTAAGTAAGTTGGGCACAGCAGCCCTATGTATGTTGGGCACTGTAAAGCCAAGTAAGGTGTTCACTGCAGCCCTAAGGAAGGTGGGCACTGCTGCCCTAAGTAAAGTTGGTCACTGCAGCCCTAAGTAAGTTGGGCACTTTAAAACCAAGTAAGGCGGCCACTGCAGCTCTAAGGCGGGCACTGCAGCCCTAAGTATGCTGGGCACAGCAGCCCTAAGTAAAGTTGGGCACAGCAGCCCTAAGTAAGTTGGGATCTGTAAAACTAAGTGAAGTGGGCACTGCAGACCTAAGGAAGGTGGGCACTGCATCCCCAAGTACGTTGGGCACTGTAAAACCAAGTAAGGTGGGCACTGCAGAACTAAGTAAGGTGGGCAGTGAAGCCCTAAGTACGTTGGGCACTGCAGCTTAAGGTGGCTCGGCACTGCAGTCCTACGTAAGTTGGGCACTGCAGACGTAAGTAAGGTGAGCACTGCAGCCCTAAGTAAGTTGGGCACTGCAGCCCTAAGGAAAGTTGGGCGCTGCAGGCCTAAGTAAGTTGGGCACTGTAAAACCAAGTAAGGTTGGCTGCAGCCCTAAGTAAGGTGGGCACTGCAGCCCTAAGGAAGGTGGGCGCTGCAGACCTAAGTATGGTGAGCACTGCAGCCCAAAGTAATGTTGGGCACTGCAGACCTATGTTAGGTGAGAACTGAAGCCCTAAGTATGGTGGGCACTGCATCCCTAAGTAAAGTTGGGCACTGCAGCCCTAAGAAAGTTGGGCACTGTAAAACCAAGTAAGGTTTGCACTGCAGCCCTAAGGTGGGCACAGCAGCCCTAAGTAATTTGGGCACAGCAGAACTATGTATGTTGGGCACTGTAAAGCCAAGTAAGGTGTTCACTGCAGCCCTAAGGAAGGTGGGCACTGCTGCCCTAAATAAAGTTGGTCACTGCAGCCCTAAGTAAAGTTTGGCTCTGCAGCCCTAAGTAAGTTGTGCACTGTAAAACCAAGTAAGGTGGGCTGCTAACCTAAGTAAGGTGGGCACTGCAGCCCTAAGGAAGGTGGACACTGCAGCCCTAAGTAAGGTGGGCACAGCAGCCCTAAGTATGGCGAGCACTGCAGTCCAAAGTAATGTTGGGCACTGCAGCCCTAAGTAAGTTGGGCATTGCAGACCTATGTTAGGTGAGAACTGCAGCCCTAAGTATGGTGGGCACTGCATCCCTAAGTAAAGTTGGGCACTGCAGCCCCAACTAAGTTGGGCACTGCATCCCTAAGTAAAGTTGGGCACTGCAGCCCTAAGAAAGTTGGGCACTGTAAAACCAAGTAAGGTTTGCACTGCAGCCCTAAGGTGGGCACAGCAGCCCTAAGTAAGTTGGGCACAGCAGCCCTATATATGTTGGGCACTGTAAAGCCAAGTAAGGTGTTCACTGCAGCCCTAAGGAAGGTGGGCACTGCTGCCCTAAATAAAGTTGGTCACTGCAGCCCTAAGTAAGTTGGGCACTTTAAAACCAAGTAAGGCGGCCACTGCAGCTCTAAAGCGGGCACTGCAGCCCTAAGTATGCTGGGCACAGCAGCCCTAAGTAAAGATGGGCACTGCAGCCCTAAGAAAGTTCGGCTCTGTAAAACTAAGAGAAGTGGGCACTGCAGCCCTAGGGAAGGTGGGCACTGCAGCCCTAAGTGTGTTGGGCACTACAGCCCTCAGTACAGTTGGGCACGGCAGCCCTAAGTAAGTTGGGCACTGTAAAACCAAGTAAGGAGGGCACTGTAGACCTAAGTAAGTTGGGCACTGCAGCCCTAAGTAAAGTTTGGCTCTGCAGCCCTAAGTAAGTTGTGCACTGTAAAACCAAGTAAGGTGGGCTGCTAACCTAAGTAAGGTGGGCACTGCATCCCTAAGTAAAGTTGGGCACTGCAGCCCCAACTAAGTTGGGCACTGCAGCCCTAAGTATGGCGAGCACTGCAGTCCAAAGTAATGTTGGGCACTGCAGCCCTAAGTAAGTTGGGCATTGCAGACCTATGTTAGGTGAGAACTGCAGCCCTAAGTATGGTGGGCACTGCATAACTAAGTAAAGTTGGGCACTGCAGCCCCAACTAAGTTGGGCACTGCAGCCCTAAGTAAGGTGGGCACAGCAGCCCTAAGTAAGTTGGGCACAGCAGCCCTAAGTATGTTGGTCACTGTAAAACCAAGTAAGGTGTTCACTGCAGCCCTAAGGAAGGTGGGCACTGCAGCCCTAAGTATAATGGGCACTGCAGCCCTAAGAAAGTTGGGCACTTTAAAACCAAGTAAGGTGGCCACTGTAGCTCTAAGGCGGGCACAGCAGCCCTAAGTAAGTTGGGATCTGTAAAACTAAGTGAAGTGGGCACTGCAGACCTAAGGAAGGTGGGCACTGCATCCCCAAGTACGTTGGGCACTGTAAAACCAAGTAAGGTGGGCACTGCAGAACTAAGTAAGGTGGGCAGTGAAGCCCTAAGTACGTTGGGCACTGCAGCTTAAGGTGGCTCGGCACTGCAGTCCTACGTAAGTTGGGCACTGCAGATGTAAGTAAGGTGAGCACTGCAGCCCTAAGTAAGTTGGGCACTGCAGCCCTAAGGAAAGTTGGGCGCTGCAGGCCTAAGTAAGTTGGGCACTGTAAAACCAAGAAAGGTTTGCACTGCAGCCCTAAGGTGGGCACAGCAGCCCTAAGTAAGTTGGGCACAGCAGCCCTATGTATGTTGGGCACTGTAAAGCCAAGTAAGGTGTTCACTGCAGCCCTAAGGAAGGTGGGCACTGCTGCCCTAAGTAAAGTTGGTCACTGCAGCCCTAAGTAAGTTGGGCACTTTAAAACCAAGTAAGGCGGCCACTGCAGCTCTAAGGCGGGCACTGCAGCCCTAAGTATGCTGGGCACAGCAGCCCTAAGTAAAGTTGGGCACAGCAGCCCTAAGTAAGTTGGGATCTGTAAAACTAAGTGAAGTGGGCACTGCAGACCTAAGGAAGGTGGGCACTGCATCCCCAAGTACGTTGGGCACTGTAAAACCAAGTAAGGTGGGCACTGCAGAACTAAGTAAGGTGGGCAGTGAAGCCCTAAGTACGTTGGGCACTGCAGCTTAAGGTGGCTCGGCACTGCAGTCCTACGTAAATTGGGCACTGCAGACGTAAGTAAGGTGAGCACTGCAGCCCTAAGTAAGTTGGGCACTGCAGCCCTAAGGAAAGTTGGGCGCTGCAGGCCTAAGTAAGTTGGGCACTGTAAAACCAAGTAAGGTTGGCTGCAGCCCTAAGTAAGGTGGGCACTGCAGCCCTAAGGAAGGTGGGCGCTGCAGACCTAAGTATGGTGAGCACTGCAGCCCAAAGTAATGTTGGGCACTGCAGACCTATGTTAGGTGAGAACTGAAGCCCTAAGTATGGTGGGCACTGCATCCCTAAGTAAAGTTGGGCACTGCAGCCCTAAGAAAGTTGGGCACTGTAAAACCAAGTAAGGTTTGCACTGCAGCCCTAAGGTGGGCACAGCAGCCCTAAGTAAGTTGGGCACAGCAGAACTATGTATTTTGAGCACTGTAAAGCCAAGTAAGGTGTTCACTGCAGCCCTAAGGAAGGTGGGCACTGCTGCCCTAAATAAAGTTGGTCACTGCAGCCCTAAGTAAGTTTGGCTCTGCAGCCCTATGTAAGTTGTGCACTGTAAAACCAAGTAAGGTGGGCTGCTAACCTAAGTAAGGTGGGCACTGCAGCCCTAAGGAAGGTGGACACTGCAGCCCTAAGTAAGGTGGGCGCTGCAGCCCTAAGTACGGCGAGCACTGCAGTCCAAAGTAATGTTGGGCACTGCAGCCCTAAGTAAGTTGGGCATTGCAGACCTATGCTAGGTGAGAACTGCAGCCCTAAGTATGGTGGGCACTGCATCCCTAAGTAAAGTTGGGCACTGCAGCCCCAACTAAGTTGGGCACTGCAGCCCTAAGTAAGGTGGGCACAGCAGCCCTAAGTAAGTTGGGCACAGCAGCCCTAAGTATGTTGGGCACTGTAAAACCAAGTAAGGTGTTCACTGCAGCCCTAAGGAAGGTGGGCACTGCAGCCCTAAGTATAAGGGGCACTGCAGCCCTAAGAAAGTTGGGCACTTTAAAACCAAGTAAGGTGGCCACTGTAGCTCTAAGGCGGGCACAGCAGCCCTAAGTAAGTTGGGATCTGTAAAACTAAGTGAAGTGGGCACTGCAGACCTAAGGAAGGTGGGCACTGCAGCCCTAAGAAAGTTGGGCACTGTAAAACCAAGTAAGGTGGGCACTGCAGAACTAAGTAAGGTGGGCAGTGAAGCCCTAAGTACGTTGGGCACTGCAGCTTAAGGTGGCTCGGCACTGCAGTCCTACGTAAGTTGGGCACTGCAGACGTAAGTAAGGTGAGCACTGCAGCCCTAAGTAAGTTGGGCACTGCAGCCCTAAGGAAAGTTGGGCGCTGCAGGCCTAAGTAAGTTGGGCACTGTAAAACCAAGTAAGGTCGGCTGCAGCCCTAAGTAAGGTGGGCACTGCAGCCCTAAGGAAGGTGGGCGCTGCAGACCTAAGTATGGTGAGCACTGCAGCCCAAAGTAATGTTGGGCACTGCAGACCTATGTTAGGTGAGAACTGAAGCCCTAAGTATGGTGGGCACTGCATCCCTAAGTAAAGTTGGGCACTGCAGCCCTAAGAAAGTTGGGCACTGTAAAACCAAGTAAGGTTTGCACTGCAGCCCTAAGGTGGGCACAACAGCCCTAAGTAAGTTGGGCACAGCAGCCCTAAGTATGTTGGGCACTGTAAAACCAAGTAAGGTGTTCACTGCAGCCCTAAGGAAGGTGGGCACTGCTGCCCTAAGTAAAGTTGGTCACTGCAGCCCTAAGTAAGTTGGGCACTTTAAAACCAAGTAAGGCGGCCACTGCAGCTCTAAGGCGGGCACTGCAGCCCTAAGTATGTTGGGCACAGCAGCCCTAAGTAAAGTTGGGCACAGCAGCCCTAAGTAAGTTGGGATCTGTAAAACTAAGTGAAGTGGGCACTGCAGACCTAAGGAAGGTGGGCACTGCATCCCCAAGTACGTTGGGCACTGTAAAACCAAGTAAGGTGGGCACTGCAGAACTAAGTAAGGTGGGCAGTGAAGCCCTAAGTACGTTGGGCACTGCAGCTTAAGGTGGCTCGGCACTGCAGTCCTACGTATGTTGGGCACTGCAGACGTAAGTAAGGTGAGCACTGCAGCCCTAAGTAAGTTGGGCACTGCAGCCCTAAGGAAAGTTGGGCGCTGCAGGCCTAAGTAAGTTGGGCACTGTAAAACCAAGTAAGGTCGGCTGCAGCCCTAAGTAAGGTGGGCACTGCAGCCCTAAGGAAGGTGGGCGCTGCAGACCTAAGTATGGTGAGCACTGCAGCCCAAAGTAATGTTGGGCACTGCAGACCTATGTTAGGTGAGAACTGAAGCCCTAAGTATGGTGGGCACTGCATCCCTAAGTAAAGTTGGGCACTGCAGCCCTAAGAAAGTTGGGCACTGTAAAACCAAGTAAGGTTTGCACTGCAGCCCTAAGGTGGGCACAGCAGCCCTAAGTAAGTTGGGCACAGCAGCCCTATGTATGTTGGGCACTGTAAAGCCAAGTAAGGTGTTCACTGCAGCCCTAAGGAAGGTGGGCACTGCTGCCCTAAGTAAAGTTGGTCACTGCAGCCCTAAGTAAGTTGGGCACTTTAAAACCAAGTAAGGCGGCCACTGCAGCTCTAAGGCGGGCACTGCAGCCCTAAGTATGCTGGGCACAGCAGCCCTAAGTAAAGTTGGGCACAGCAGCCCTAAGTAAGTTGGGATCTGTAAAACTAAGTGAAGTGGGCACTGCAGACCTAAGGAAGGTGGGCACTGCATCCCCAAGTACGTTGGGCACTGTAAAACCAAGTAAGGTGGGCACTGCAGAACTAAGTAAGGTGGGCAGTGAAGCCCTAAGTACGTTGGGCACTGCAGCTTAAGGTGGCTCGGCACTGCAGTCCTACGTAAGTTGGGCACTGCAGACGTAAGTAAGGTGAGCACTGCAGCCCTAAGTAAGTTGGGCACTGCAGCCCTAAGGAAAGTTGGGCGCTGCAGGCCTAAGTAAGTTGGGCACTGTAAAACCAAGTAAGGTTGGCTGCAGCCCTAAGTAAGGTGGGCACTGCAGCCCTAAGGAAGGTGGGCGCTGCAGACCTAAGTATGGTGAGCACTGCAGCCCAAAGTAATGTTGGGCACTGCAGACCTATGTTAGGTGAGAACTGAAGCCCTAAGTATGGTGGGCACTGCATCCCTAAGTAAAGTTGGGCACTGCAGCCCTAAGAAAGTTGGGCACTGTAAAACCAAGTAAGGTTTGCACTGCAGCCCTAAGGTGGGCACAGCAGCCCTAAGTAAGTTGGGCACAGCAGCCCTATGTATGTTGGGCACTGTAAAGCCAAGTAAGGTGTTCACTGCAGCCCTAAGGAAGGTGGGCACTGCTGCCCTAAATAAAGTTGGTCACTGCAGCCCTAAGTAAGTTTGGCTCTGCAGCCCTAAGTAAGTTGTGCACTGTAAAACCAAGTAAGGTGGGCTGCTAACCTAAGTAAGGTGGGCACTGCAGCCCTAAGGAAGGTGGACACTGCAGCCCTAAGTAAGGTGGGCGCTGCAGCCCTAAGTACGGCGAGCACTGCAGTCCAAAGTAATGTTGGGCACTGCAGCCCTAAGTAAGTTGGGCATTGCAGACCTATGTTAGGTGAGAACTGCAGCCCTAAGTATGGTGGGCACTGCATCCCTAAGTAAAGTTGGGCACTGCAGCCCCAACTAAGTTGGGCACTGCAGCCCTAAGTATGGCGAGCACTGCAGTCCAAAGTAATGTTGGGCACTGCAGCCCTAAGTAAGTTGGGCATTGCAGACCTATGTTAGGTGAGAACTGCAGCCCTAAGTATGGTGGGCACTGCATCCCTAAGTAAAGTTGGGCACTGCAGCCCCAACTAAGTTGGGCACTGCAGCCCTAAGTAAGGTGGGCACAGCAGCCCTAAGTAACTTGGGCACAGCAGCCCTAAGTATGTTGGGCACTGTAAAACCAAGTAAGGTGTTCACTGCAGCCCTAAGGAAGGTGGGCACTGCATCCCTAAGTATAATGGGCACTGCAGCCCTAAGAAAGTTGGGCACTGTAAAACCAAGTAAGGTTTGCACTGCAGCCCTAAGGTGGGCACAGCAGCCCTAAGTAAGTTGGGCACAGCAGCCCTATGTATGTTGGGCACTGTAAAGCCAAGTAAGGTGTTCACTGCAGCCCTAAGGAAGGTGGGCACTGCTGCCCTAAGTAAAGTTGGTCACTGCAGCCCTAAGTAAGTTGGGCACATTAAAACCAAGTAAGGCGGCCACTGCAGCTCTAAGGCGGGCACTGCAGCCCTAAGTATGCTGGGCACAGCAGCCCTAAGTAAAGTTGGGCACAGCAGCCCTAAGTAAGTTGGGATCTGTAAAACTAAGTGAAGTGGGCACTGCAGACCTAAGGAAGGTGGGCACTGCATCCCCAAGTACGTTGGGCACTGTAAAACCAAGTAAGGTGGGCACTGCAGAACTAAGTAAGGTGGGCAGTGAAGCCCTAAGTACGTTGGGCACTGCAGCTTAAGGTGGCTCGGCACTGCAGTCCTACGTAAGTTGGGCACTGCAGACGTAAGTAAGGTGAGCACTGCAGCCCTAAGTAAGTTGGGCACTGCAGCCCTAAGGAAAGTTGGGCGCTGCAGGCCTAAGTAAGTTGGGCACTGTAAAACCAAGTAAGGTTGGCTGCAGCCCTAAGTAAGGTGGGCACTGCAGCCCTAAGGAAGGTGGGCGCTGCAGACCTAAGTATGGTGAGCACTGCAGCCCAAAGTAATGTTGGGCACTGCAGACCTATGTTAGGTGAGAACTGAAGCCCTAAGTATGGTGGGCACTGCATCCCTAAGTAAAGTTGGGCACTGCAGCCCTAAGAAAGTTGGGCACTGTAAAACCAAGTAAGGTTTGCACTGCAGCCCTAAGGTGGGCACAGCAGCCCTAAGTAAGTTGGGCACAGCAGAACTATGTATGTTGAGCACTGTAAAGCCAAGTAAGGTGTTCACTGCAGCCCTAAGGAAGGTGGGCACTGCTGCCCTAAATAAAGTTGGTCACTGCAGCCCTAAGTAAGTTTGGCTCTGCAGCCCTATGTAAGTTTTGCACTGTAAAACCAAGTAAGGTGGGCTGCTAACCTAAGTAAGGTGGGCACTGCAGCCCTAAGGAAGGTGGACACTGCAGCCCTAAGTAAGGTGGGCGCTGCAGCCCTAAGTACGGCGAGCACTGCAGTCCAAAGTAATGTTGGGCACTGCAGCCCTAAGTAAGTTGGGCATTGCAGACCTATGTTAGGTGAGAACTGCAGCCCTAAGTATGGTGGGCACTGCATCCCTAAGTAAAGTTGGGCACTGCAGCCCCAACTAAGTTGGGCACTGCAGCCCTAAGTAAGGTGGGCACAGCAGCCCTAAGTAAGTTGGGCACAGCAGCCCTAAGTATGTTGGGCACTGTAAAACCAAGTAAGGTGTTCACTGCAGCCCTAAGGAAGGTGGGCACTGCAGCCCTAAGTATAATGGGCACTGCAGCCCTAAGAAAGTTGGGCACTTTAAAACCAAATAAGGTGGCCACTGTAGCTCTAAGGCGGGCACAGCAGCCCTAAGTAAGTTGGGATCTGTAAAACTAAGTGAAGTGGGCACTGCAGACCTAAGGAAGGTGGGCACTGCAGCCCTAAGAAAGTTGGGCACTGTAAAACCAAGTAAGGTGGGCACTGCAGAACTAAGTAAGGTGGGCAGTGAAGCCCTAAGTACGTTGGGCACTGCAGCTTAAGGTGGCTCGGCACTGCAGTCCTACGTAAGTTGGGCACTGCAGACGTAAGTAAGGTGAGCACTGCAGCCCTAAGTAAGTTGGGCACTGCAGCCCTAAGGAAAGTTGGGCGCTGCAGGCCTAAGTAAGTTGGGCACTGTAAAACCAAGTAAGGTCGGCTGCAGCCCTAAGTAAGGTGGGCACTGCAGCCCTAAGGAAGGTGGGCGCTGCAGACCTAAGTATGGTGAGCACTGCAGCCCAAAGTAATGTTGGGCACTGCAGACCTATGTTAGGTGAGAACTGAAGCCCTAAGTATGGTGGGCACTGCATCCCTAAGTAAAGTTGGGCACTGCAGCCCTAAGAAAGTTGGGCACTGTAAAACCAAGTAAGGTTTGCACTGCAGCCCTAAGGTGGGCACAGCAGCCCTAAGTAAGTTGGGCACAGCAGCCCTATGTATGTTGGGCACTGTAAAGCCAAGTAAGGTGTTCACTGCAGCCCTAAGGAAGGTGGGCACTGCTGCCCTAAGTAAAGTTGGTCACTGCAGCCCTAAGTAAGTTGGGCACTTTAAAACCAAGTAAGGCGGCCACTGCAGCTCTAAGGCGGGCACTGCAGCCCTAAGTATGCTGGGCACAGCAGCCCTAAGTAAAGTTGGGCACAGCAGCCCTAAGTAAGTTGGGATCTGTAAAACTAAGTGAAGTGGGCACTGCAGACCTAAGGAAGGTGGGCACTGCATCCCCAAGTACGTTGGGCACTGTAAAACCAAGTAAGGTGGGCACTGCAGAACTAAGTAAGGTGGGCAGTGAAGCCCTAAGTACGTTGGGCACTGCAGCTTAAGGTGGCTCGGCACTGCAGTCCTACGTAAGTTGGGCACTGCAGACGTAAGTAAGGTGAGCACTGCAGCCCTAAGTAAGTTGGGCACTGCAGCCCTAAGGAAAGTTGGGCGCTGCAGGCCTAAGTAAGTTGGGCACTGTAAAACCAAGTAAGGTTGGCTGCAGCCCTAAGTAAGGTGGGCACTGCAGCCCTAAGGAAGGTGGGCGCTGCAGACCTAAGTATGGTGAGCACTGCAGCCCAAAGTAATGTTGGGCACTGCAGACCTATGTTAGGTGAGAACTGAAGCCCTAAGTATGGTGGGCACTGCATCCCTAAGTAAAGTTGGGCACTGCAGCCCTAAGAAAGTTGGGCACTGTAAAACCAAGTAAGGTTTGCACTGCAGCCCTAAGGTGGGCACAGCAGCCCTAAGTAAGTTGGGCACAGCAGCCCTATGTATGTTGGGCACTGTAAAGCCAAGTAAGGTGTTCGCTGCAGCCCTAAGGAAGGTGGGCACTGCTGCCCTAAATAAAGTTGGTCACTGCAGCCCTAAGTAAGTTTGGCTCTGCAGCCCTATGTAAGTTGTGCACTGTAAAACCAAGTAAGGTGGGCTGCTAACCTAAGTAAGGTGGGCACTGCAGCCCTAAGGAAGGTGGACACTGCAGCCCTAAGTAAGGTGGGCGCTGCAGCCCTAAGTACGGCGAGCACTGCAGTCCAAAGTAATGTTGGGCACTGCAGCCCTAAGTAAGTTGGGCATTGCAGACCTATGTTAGGTGAGAACTGCAGCCCTAAGTATGGTGGGCACTGCATCCCTAAGTAAAGTTGGGCACTGCAGCCCCAACTAAGTTGGGCACTGCAGCCCTAAGTAAGGTGGGCACAGCAGCCCTAAGTAAGTTGGGCACAGCAGCCCTAAGTATGTTGGGCACTGTAAAACCAAGTAAGGTGTTCACTGCAGCCCTAAGGAAGGTGGGCACTGCAGCCCTAAGTATAATGGGCACTGCAGCCCTAAGAAAGTTGGGCACTTTAAAACCAAGTAAGGTGGCCACTGTAGCTCTAAGGCGGGCACAGCAGCCCTAAGTAAGTTGGGATCTGTAAAACTAAGTGAAGTGGGCACTGCAGACCTAAGGAAGGTGGGCACTGCAGCCCTAAGAAAGTTGGGCACTGTAAAACCAAGTAAGGTGGGCACTGCAGAACTAAGTAAGGTGGGCAGTGAAGCCCTAAGTACGTTGGGCACTGCAGCTTAAGGTGGCTCGGCACTGCAGTCCTACGTAAGTTGGGCACTGCAGACGTAAGTAAGGTGAGCACTGCAGCCCTAAGTAAGTTGGGCACTGCAGCCCTAAGGAAAGTTGGGCGCTGCAGGCCTAAGTAAGTTGGGCACTGTAAAACCAAGTAAGGTTGGCTGCAGCCCTAAGTAAGGTGGGCACTGCAGCCCTAAGGAAGGTGGGCGCTGCAGACCTAAGTATGGTGAGCACTGCAGCCCAAAGTAATGTTGGGCACTGCAGACCTATGTTAGGTGAGAACTGAAGCCCTAAGTATGGTGGGCACTGCATCCCTAAGTAAAGTTGGGCACTGCAGCCCTAAGAAAGTTGGGCACTGTAAAACCAAGTAAGGTTTGCACTGCAGCCCTAAGGTGGGCACAGCAGCCCTAAGTAAGTTGGGCACAGCAGCCCTATGTATGTTGGGCACTGTAAAGCCAAGTAAGGTGTTCACTGCAGCCCTAAGGAAGGTGGGCACTGCTGCCCTAAGTAAAGTTGGTCACTGCAGCCCTAAGTAAGTTGGGCACTTTAAAACCAAGTAAGGCGGCCACTGCAGCTCTAAGGCGGGCACTGCAGCCCTAAGTATGCTGGGCACAGCAGCCCTAAGTAAAGTTGGGCACAGCAGCCCTAAGTAAGTTGGGATCTGTAAAACTAAGTGAAGTGGGCACTGCAGACCTAAGGAAGGTGGGCACTGCATCCCCAAGTACGTTGGGCACTGTAAAACCAAGTAAGGTGGGCACTGCAGAACTAAGTAAGGTGGGCAGTGAAGCCCTAAGTACGTTGGGCACTGCAGCTTAAGGTGGCTCGGCACTGCAGTCCTACGTAAGTTGGGCACTGCAGACGTAAGTAAGGTGAGCACTGCAACCCTAAGTAAGTTGGGCACTGCTGCCCTAAGGAAAGTTGGGCGCTGCAGGCCTAAGTAAGTTGGGCACTGTAAAACCAAGTAAGGTTGGCTGCAGCCCTAAGTAAGGTGGGCACTGCAGCCCTAAGGAAGGTGGGCGCTGCAGACCTAAGTATGGTGAGCACTGCAGCCCAAAGTAATGTTGGGCACTGCAGACCTATGTTAGGTGAGAACTGAAGCCCTAAGTATGGTGGGCACTGCATCCCTAAGTAAAGTTGGGCACTGCAGCCCTAAGAAAGTTGGGCACTGTAAAACCAAGTAAGGTTTGCACTGCAGCCCTAAGGTGGGCACAGCAGCCCTAAGTAAGTTGGGCACAGCAGCCCTATGTATGTTGGGCACTGTAAAGCCAAGTAAGGTGTTCACTGCAGCCCTAAGGAAGGTGGGCACTGCTGCCCTAAATAAAGTTGGTCACTGCAGCCCTAAGTAAGTTGGGCACTTTAAAACCAAGTAAGGCGGCCACTGCAGCTCTAAGGCGGGCACTGCAGCCCTAAGTATGCTGGGCACAGCAGCCCTAAGTAAAGATGGGCACTGCAGCCCTAAGAAAGTTGGGCTCTGTAAAACTAAGAGAAGTGGGCACTGCAGCCCTAGGGAAGGTGGGCACTGCAGCCCTAAGTGTGTTGGGCACTACAGCCCTCAGTACAGTTGGGCACGGCAGCCCTAAGTAAGTTGGGCACTGTAAAACCAAGTAAGGAGGGCACTGTAGACCTAAGTAAGTTGGGCACTGCAGCCCTAAGTAAAGTTTGGCTCTGCAGCCCTAAGTAAGTTGTGCACTGTAAAACCAAGTAAGGTGGGCTGCTAACCTAAGTAAGATGGGCACTGCATCCCTAAGTAAAGTTGGGCACTGCAGCCCCAACTAAGTTGGGCACTGCAGCCCTATGTATGGCGAGCACTGCAGTCCAAAGTAATGTTGGGCACTGCAGCCCTAAGTAAGTTGGGCATTGCAGACCTATGTTACGTGAGAACTGCAGCCCTAAGTATGGTGGGCACTGCATCCCTAAGTAAAGTTGGGCACTGCAGCCCCAACTAAGTTGGGCACTGCAGCCCTAAGTAAGGTGGGCACAGCAGCCCTAAGTAAGTTGGGCACAGCAGCCCTAAGTATGTTGGGCACTGTAAAACCAAGTAAGGTGTTCACTGCAGCCCTAAGGAAGGTGGGCACTGCAGCCCTAAGTATAATGGGCACTGCAGCCCTAAGAAAGTTGGGCACTGTAAAACCAAGTAAGGTTTGCACTGCAGCCCTAAGGTGGGCACAGCAGCCCTAAGTAAGTTGGGCACAGCAGCCCTATGTATGTTGGGCACTGTAAAGCCAAGTAAGGTGTTCACTGCAGCCCTAAGGAAGGTGGGCACTGCTGCCCTAATTAAAGTTGGTCACTGCAGCCCTAAGTAAGTTGGGCACTTTAAAACCAAGTAAGGCGGCCACTGCAGCTCTAAGGCGGGCACTGCAGCCCTAAGTATGCTGGGCACAGCAGCCCTAAGTAAAGTTGGGCACAGCAGCCCTAAGTAAGTTGGGATCTGTAAAACTAAGTGAAGTGGGCACTGCAGACCTAAGGAAGGTGGGCACTGCATCCCCAAGTACGTTGGGCACTGTAAAACCAAGTAAGGTGGGCACTGCAGAACTAAGTAAGGTGGGCAGTGAAGCCCTAAGTACGTTGGGCACTGCAGCTTAAGGTGGCTCGGCACTGCAGTCCTACGTAAATTGGGCACTGCAGACGTAAGTAAGGTGAGCACTGCAGCCCTAAGTAAGTTGGGCACTGCAGCCCTAAGGAAAGTTGGGCGCTGCAGGCCTAAGTAAGTTGGGCACTGTAAAACCAAGTAAGGTTGGCTGCAGCCCTAAGTAAGGTGGGCGCTGCAGCCCTAAGTAAGGTGGGCACTGCAGCCCTAAGGAAGGTGGGCGCTGCAGACCTAAGTATGGTGAGCACTGCAGCCCAAAGTAATGTTGGGCACTGCAGACCTATGTTAGGTGAGAACTGAAGCCCTAAGTATGGTGGGCACTGCATCCCTAAGTAAAGTTGGGCACTGCAGCCCTAAGAAAGTTGGGCACTGTAAAACCAAGTAAGGTTTGCACTGCAGCCCTAAGGTGGGCACAACAGCCCTAAGTAAGTTGGGCACAGCAGCCCTATGTATGTTGGGCACTGTAAAGCCAAGTAAGGTGTTCACTGCAGCCCTAAGGAAGGTGGGCACTGCTGCCCTAAATAAAGTTGGTCACTGCAGCCCTAAGTAAAGTTTGGCTCTGCAGCCCTAAGTAAGTTGTGCACTGTAAAACCAAGTAAGGTGGGCTGCTAACCTAAGTAAGGTGGGCACTGCAGCCCTAAGGAAGGTGGACACTGCAGCCCCAAGTAAGGTGGGCACAGCAGCCCTAAGTATGGCGAGCACTGCAGTCCAAAGTAATGTTGGGCACTGCAGCCCTAAGTAAGTTGGGCATTGCAGACCTATGTTAGGTGAGAACTGCAGCCCTAAGTATGGTGGGCACTGCATCCCTAAGTAAAGTTGGGCACTGCAGCCCCAACTAAGTTGGGCACTGCATACCTAAGTAAAGTTGGGCACTGCAGCCCTAAGAAAGTTGGGCACTGTAAAACCAAGTAAGGTTTGCACTGCAGCCCTAAGGTGGGCACAGCAGCCCTAAGTAAGTTGGGCACAGCAGCCCTATGTATGTTGGGCACTGTAAAGCCAAGTAAGGTGTTCACTGCAGCCCTAAGGAAGGTGGGCACTGCTGCCCTAAATAAAGTTGGTCACTGCAGCCCTAAGTAAGTTGGGCACTTTAAAACCAAGTAAGGCGGCCACTGCAGCTCTAAGGCGGGCACTGCAGCCCTAAGTATGCTGGGCACAGCAGCCCTAAGTAAAGATGGGCACTGCAGCCCTAAGAAAGTTGGGCTCTGTAAAACTAAGAGAAGTGGGCACTGCAGCCCTAGGGAAGGTGGGCACTGCAGCCCTAAGTGTGTTGGGCACTACAGCCCTCAGTACAGTTGGGCACGGCAGCCCTAAGTAAGTTGGGCACTGTAAAACCAAGTAAGGAGGGCACTGTAGACCTAAGTAAGTTGGGCACTGCAGCCCTAAGTAAAGTTTGGCTCTGCAGCCCTAAGTAAGTTGTGCACTGTAAAACCAAGTAAGGTGGGCTGCTAACCTAAGTAAGGTGGGCACTGCATCCCTAAGTAAAGTTGGGCACTGCAGCCCCAACTAAGTTGGGCACTGCAGCCCTAAGTATGGCGAGCACTGCTGTCCAAAGTAATGTTGGGCACTGCAGCCCTAAGTAAGTTGGGCATTGCAGACCTATGTTACGTGAGAACTGCAGCCCTAAGTATGGTGGGCACTGCATCCCTAAGTAAAGTTGGGCACTGCAGCCCCAACTAAGTTGGGCACTGCAGCCCTAAGTAAGGTGGGCACAGCAGCCCTAAGTAAGTTGGGCACAGCAGCCCTAAGTATGTTGGGCACTGTAAAACCAAGTAAGGTGTTCACTGCAGCCCTAAGGAAGGTGGGCACTGCAGCCCTAAGTATAATGGGCACTGCAGCCCTAAGAAAGTTGGGCACTGTAAAACCAAGTAAGGTTTGCACTGCAGCCCTAAGGTGGGCACAGCAGCCCTAAGTAAGTTGGGCACAGCAGCCCTATGTATGTTGGGCACTGTAAAGCCAAGTAAGGTGTTCACTGCAGCCCTAAGGAAGGTGGGCACTGCTGCCCTAAGTAAAGTTGGTCACTGCAGCCCTAAGTAAGTTGGGCACTTTAAAACCAAGTAAGGCGGCCACTGCAGCTCTAAGGCGGGCACTGCAGCCCTAAGTATGCTGGGCACAGCAGCCCTAAGTAAAGTTGGGCACAGCAGCCCTAAGTAAGTTGGGATCTGTAAAACTAAGTGAAGTGGGCACTGCAGACCTAAGGAAGGTGGGCACTGCATCCCCAAGTACGTTGGGCACTGTAAAACCAAGTAAGGTGGGCACTGCAGAACT
This sequence comes from Lathamus discolor, assembly GCF_037157495.1. Classification (NCBI taxonomy): domain Eukaryota; kingdom Metazoa; phylum Chordata; class Aves; order Psittaciformes; family Psittacidae; genus Lathamus; species Lathamus discolor. The sequence goes on from NC_088902.1 coordinate 6,841,438, forward strand.
AAGTAAGGTGGGCAGTGAAGCCCTAAGTACGTTGGGCACTGCAGCTTAAGGTGGCTCGGCACTGCAGTCCTACGTAAATTGGGCACTGCAGACGTAAGTAAGGTGAGCACTGCAGCCCTAAGTAAGTTGGGCACTGCAGCCCTAAGGAAAGTTGGGCGCTGCAGGCCTAAGTAAGTTGGGCACTGTAAAACCAAGTAAGGTTGGCTGCAGCCCTAAGTAAGGTGGGCACTGCAGCCCTAAGGAAGGTGGGCGCTGCAGACCTAAGTATGGTGAGCACTGCAGCCCAAAGTAATGTTGGGCACTGCAGACCTATGTTAGGTGAGAACTGAAGCCCTAAGTATGGTGGGCACTGCATCCCTAAGTAAAGTTGGGCACTGCAGCCCTAAGAAAGTTGGGCACTGTAAAACCAAGTAAGGTTTGCACTGCAGCCCTAAGGTGGGCACAACAGCCCTAAGTAAGTTGGGCACAGCAGCCCTATGTATGTTGGGCACTGTAAAGCCAAGTAAGGTGTTCACTGCAGCCCTAAGGAAGGTGGGCACTGCTGCCCTAAATAAAGTTGGTCACTGCAGCCCTAAGTAAAGTTTGGCTCTGCAGCCCTAAGTAAGTTGTGCACTGTAAAACCAAGTAAGGTGGGCTGCTAACCTAAGTAAGGTGGGCACTGCAGCCCTAAGGAAGGTGGACACTGCAGCCCCAAGTAAGGTGGGCACAGCAGCCCTAAGTATGGCGAGCACTGCAGTCCAAAGTAATGTTGGGCACTGCAGCCCTAAGTAAGTTGGGCATTGCAGACCTATGTTAGGTGAGAACTGCAGCCCTAAGTATGGTGGGCACTGCATCCCTAAGTAAAGTTGGGCACTGCAGCCCCAACTAAGTTGGGCACTGCATACCTAAGTAAAGTTGGGCACTGCAGCCCTAAGAAAGTTGGGCACTGTAAAACCAAGTAAGGTTTGCACTGCAGCCCTAAGGTGGGCACAGCAGCCCTAAGTAAGTTGGGCACAGCAGCCCTATGTATGTTGGGCACTGTAAAGCCAAGTAAGGTGTTCACTGCAGCCCTAAGGAAGGTGGGCACTGCTGCCCTAAATAAAGCTGGTCACTGCAGCCCTAAGTAAGTTGGGCACTGTAAAACTAAGAGAAGTGGGCACTGCAGCCCTAGGGAAGGTGGGCACTGCAGCCCTAAGTGTGTTGGGCACTACAGCCCTCAGTACAGTTGGGCACGGCAGCCCTAAGTAAGTTGGGCACTGTAAAACCAAGTAAGGAGGGCACTGTAGACCTAAGTAAGTTGGGCACTGCAGCCCTAAGTAAAGTTTGGCTCTGCAGCCCTAAGTAAGTTGTGCACTGTAAAACCAAGTAAGGTGGGCTGCTAACCTAAGTAAGGTGGGCACTGCATCCCTAAGTAAAGTTGGGCACTGCAGCCCCAACTAAGTTGGGCACTGCAGCCCTAAGTATGGCGAGCACTGCTGTCCAAAGTAATGTTGGGCACTGCAGCCCTAAGTAAGTTGGGCATTGCAGACCTATGTTACGTGAGAACTGCAGCCCTAAGTATGGTGGGCACTGCATCCCTAAGTAAAGTTGGGCACTGCAGCCCCAACTAAGTTGGGCACTGCAGCCCTAAGTAAGGTGGGCACAGCAGCCCTAAGTAAGTTGGGCACAGCAGCCCTCAGTATGTTGGGCACTGTAAAACCAAGTAAGGTGTTCACTGCAGCCCTAAGGAAGGTGGGCACTGCAGCCCTAAGTATAATGGGCACTGCAGCCCTAAGAAAGTTGGGCACTGTAAAACCAAGTAAGGTTTGCACTGCAGCCCTAAGGTGGGCACAGCAGCCCTAAGTAAGTTGGGCACAGCAGCCCTATGTATGTTGGGCACTGTAAAGCCAAGTAAGGTGTTCACTGCAGCCCTAAGGAAGGTGGGCACTGCTGCCCTAAGTAAAGTTGGTCACTGCAGCCCTAAGTAAGTTGGGCACTTTAAAACCAAGTAAGGCGGCCACTGCAGCTCTAAGGCGGGCACTGCAGCCCTAAGTATGCTGGGCACAGCAGCCCTAAGTAAAGTTGGGCACAGCAGCCCTAAGTAAGTTGGGATCTGTAAAACTAAGTGAAGTGGGCACTGCAGACCTAAGGAAGGTGGGCACTGCATCCCCAAGTACGTTGGGCACTGTAAAACCAAGTAAGGTGGGCACTGCAGAACTAAGTAAGGTGGGCAGTGAAGCCCTAAGTACGTTGGGCACTGCAGCTTAAGGTGGCTCGGCACTGCAGTCCTACGTAAATTGGGCACTGCAGACGTAAGTAAGGTGAGCACTGCAGCCCTAAGTAAGTTGGGCACTGCAGCCCTAAGGAAAGTTGGGCGCTGCAGGCCTAAGTAAGTTGGGCACTGTAAAACCAAGTAAGGTCGGCTGCAGCCCTAAGTAAGGTGGGCACTGCAGCCCTAAGGAAGGTGGGCGCTGCAGACCTAAGTATGGTGAGCACTGCAGCCCAAAGTAATGTTGGGCACTGCAGACCTATGTTAGGTGAGAACTGAAGCCCTAAGTATGGTGGGCACTGCATCCCTAAGTAAAGTTGGGCACTGCAGCCCTAAGAAAGTTGGGCACTGTAAAACCAAGTAAGGTTTGCACTGCAGCCCTAAGGTGGGCACAACAGCCCTAAGTAAGTTGGGCACAGCAGCCCTATGTATGTTGGGCACTGTAAAGCCAAGTAAGGTGTTCACTGCAGCCCTAAGGAAGGTGGGCACTGCTGCCCTAAGTAAAGTTGGTCACTGCAGCCCTAAGTAAGTTGGGCACTTTAAAACCAAGTAAGGCGGCCACTGCAGCTCTAAGGCGGGCACTGCAGCCCTAAGTATGCTGGGCACAGCAGCCCTAAGTAAAGTTGGGCACAGCAGCCCTAAGTAAGTTGGGATCTGTAAAACTAAGTGAAGTGGGCACTGCAGACCTAAGGAAGGTGGGCACTGCATCCCCAAGTACGTTGGGCACTGTAAAACCAAGTAAGGTGGGCACTGCAGAACTAAGTAAGGTGGGCAGTGAAGCCCTAAGTACGTTGGGCACTGCAGCTTAAGGTGGCTCGGCACTGCAGTCCTACGTAAGTTGGGCACTGCAGACGTAAGTAAGGTGAGCACTGCAGCCCTAAGTAAGTTGGGCACTGCAGCCCTAAGGAAAGTTGGGCGCTGCAGGCCTAAGTAAGTTGGGCACTGTAAAACCAAGTAAGGTTGGCTGCAGCCCTAAGTAAGGTGGGCACTGCAGCCCTAAGGAAGGTGGGCGCTGCAGACCTAAGTATGGTGAGCACTGCAGCCCAAAGTAATGTTGGGCACTGCAGACCTATGTTAGGTGAGAACTGAAGCCCTAAGTATGGTGGGCACTGCATCCCTAAGTAAAGTTGGGCACTGCAGCCCTAAGAAAGTTGGGCACTGTAAAACCAAGTAAGGTTTGCACTGCAGCCCTAAGGTGGGCACAGCAGCCCTAAGTAAGTTGGGCACAGCAGCCCTATGTATGTTGGGCACTGTAAAGCCAAGTAAGGTGTTCACTGCAGCCCTAAGGAAGGTGGGCACTGCTGCCCTAAATAAAGTTGGTCACTGCAGCCCTAAGTAAGTTTGGCTCTGCAGCCCTATGTAAGTTGTGCACTGTAAAACCAAGTAAGGTGGGCTGCTAACCTAAGTAAGGTGGGCACTGCAGCCCTAAGGAAGGTGGACACTGCAGCCCTAAGTAAGGTGGGCGCTGCAGCCCTAAGTACGGCGAGCACTGCAGTCCAAAGTAATGTTGGGCACTGCAGCCCTAAGTAAGTTGGGCATTGCAGACCTATGTTACGTGAGAACTGCAGCCCTAAGTATGGTGGGCACTGCATCCCTAAGTAAAGTTGGGCACTGCAGCCCCAACTAAGTTGGGCACTGCAGCCCTAAGTAAGGTGGGCACAGCAGCCCTAAGTAAGTTGGGCACAGCAGCCCTAAGTATGTTGGGCACTGTAAAACCAAGTAAGGTGTTCACTGCAGCCCTAAGGAAGGTGGGCACTGCAGCCCTAAGTATAATGGGCACTGCAGCCCTAAGAAAGTTGGGCACTTTAAAACCAAGTAAGGTGGCCACTGTAGCTCTAAGGCGGGCACAGCAGCCCTAAGTAAGTTGGGATCTGTAAAACTAAGTGAAGTGGGCACTGCAGACCTAAGGAAGGTGGGCACTGCAGCCCTAAGAAAGTTGGGCACTGTAAAACCAAGTAAGGTGGGCACTGCAGAACTAAGTAAGGTGGGCAGTGAAGCCCTAAGTACGTTGGGCACTGCAGCTTAAGGTGGCTCGGCACTGCAGTCCTACGTAAGTTGGGCACTGCAGACGTAAGTAAGGTGAGCACTGCAGCCCTAAGTAAGTTGGGCACTGCAGCCCTAAGGAAAGTTGGGCGCTGCAGGCCTAAGTAAGTTGGGCACTGTAAAACCAAGTAAGGTCGGCTGCAGCCCTAAGTAAGGTGGGCACTGCAGCCCTAAGGAAGGTGGGCGCTGCAGACCTAAGTATGGTGAGCACTGCAGCCCAAAGTAATGTTGGACACTGCAGACCTATGTTAGGTGAGAACTGAAGCCCTAAGTATGGTGGGCACTGCATCCCTAAGTAAAGTTGGGCACTGCAGCCCTAAGAAAGTTGGGCACTGTAAAACCAAGTAAGGTTTGCACTGCAGCCCTAAGGTGGGCACAGCAGCCCTAAGTAAGTTGGGCACAGCAGCCCTATGTATGTTGGGCACTGTAAAGCCAAGTAAGGTGTTCACTGCAGCCCTAAGGAAGGTGGGCACTGCTGCCCTAAGTAAAGTTGGTCACTGCAGCCCTAAGTAAGTTGGGCACTTTAAAACCAAGTAAGGCGGCCACTGCAGCTCTAAGGCGGGCACTGCAGCCCTAAGTATGCTGGGCACAGCAGCCCTAAGTAAAGTTGGGCACAGCAGCCCTAAGTAAGTTGGGATCTGTAAAACTAAGTGAAGTGGGCACTGCAGACCTAAGGAAGGTGGGCACTGCATCCCCAAGTACGTTGGGCACTGTAAAACCAAGTAAGGTGGGCACTGCAGAACTAAGTAAGGTGGGCAGTGAAGCCCTAAGTACGTTGGGCACTGCAGCTTAAGGTGGCTCGGCACTGCAGTCCTACGTAAGTTGGGCACTGCAGACGTAAGTAAGGTGAGCACTGCAGCCCTAAGTAAGTTGGGCACTGCAGCCCTAAGGAAAGTTGGGCGCTGCAGGCCTAAGTAAGTTGGGCACTGTAAAACCAAGTAAGGTTGGCTGCAGCCCTAAGTAAGGTGGGCACTGCAGCCCTAAGGAAGGTGGGCGCTGCAGACCTAAGTATGGTGAGCACTGCAGCCCAAAGTAATGTTGGGCACTGCAGACCTATGTTAGGTGAGAACTGAAGCCCTAAGTATGGTGGGCAATGCATCCCTAAGTAAAGTTGGGCACTGCAGCCCTAAGAAAGTTGGGCACTGTAAAACCAAGTAAGGTTTGCACTGCAGCCCTAAGGTGGGCACAGCAGCCCTAAGTAAGTTGGGCACAGCAGAACTATGTATGTTGAGCACTGTAAAGCCAAGTAAGGTGTTCACTGCAGCCCTAAGGAAGGTGGGCACTGCTGCCCTAAATAAAGTTGGTCACTGCAGCCCTAAGTAAGTTTGGCTCTGCAGCCCTATGTAAGTTGTGCACTGTAAAACCAAGTAAGGTGGGCTGCTAACCTAAGTAAGGTGGGCACTGCAGCCCTAAGGAAGGTGGACACTGCAGCCCTAAGTAAGGTGGGCGCTGCAGCCCTAAGTACGGCGAGCACTGCAGTCCAAAGTAATGTTGGGCACTGCAGCCCTAAGTAAGTTGGGCATTGCAGACCTATGTTAGGTGAGAACTGCAGCCCTAAGTATGGTGGGCACTGCATCCCTAAGTAAAGTTGGGCACTGCAGCCCCAACTAAGTTGGGCACTGCAGCCCTAAGTAAGGTGGGCACAGCAGCCCTAAGTAAGTTGGGCACAGCAGCCCTAAGTATGTTGGGCACTGTAAAACCAAGTAAGGTGTTCACTGCAGCCCTAAGGAAGGTGGGCACTGCAGCCCTAAGTATAATGGGCACTGCAGCCCTAAGAAAGTTGGGCACTTTAAAACCAAGTAAGGTGGCCACTGTAGCTCTAAGGCGGGCACAGCAGCCCTAAGTAAGTTGGGATCTGTAAAACTAAGTGAAGTGGGCACTGCAGACCTAAGGAAGGTGGGCACTGCAGCCCTAAGAAAGTTGGGCACTGTAAAACCAAGTAAGGTGGGCACTGCAGAACTAAGTAAGGTGGGCAGTGAAGCCCTAAGTACGTTGGGCACTGCAGCTTAAGGTGGCTCGGCACTGCAGTCCTACGTAAGTTGGGCACTGCAGACGTAAGTAAGGTGAGCACTGCAGCCCTAAGTAAGTTGGGCACTGCAGCCCTAAGGAAAGTTGGGCGCTGCAGGCCTAAGTAAGTTGGGCACTGTAAAACCAAGTAAGGTCGGCTGCAGCCCTAAGTAAGGTGGGCACTGCAGCCCTAAGGAAGGTGGGCGCTGCAGACCTAAGTATGGTGAGCACTGCAGCCCAAAGTAATGTTGGGCACTGCAGACCTATGTTAGGTGAGAACTGAAGCCCTAAGTATGGTGGGCACTGCATCCCTAAGTAAAGTTGGGCACTGCAGCCCTAAGAAAGTTGGGCACTGTAAAACCAAGTAAGGTTTGCACTGCAGCCCTAAGGTGGGCACAGCAGCCCTAAGTAAGTTGGGCACAGCAGCCCTATGTATGTTGGGCACTGTAAAGCCAAGTAAGGTGTTCACTGCAGCCCTAAGGAAGGTGGGCACTGCTGCCCTAAGTAAAGTTGGTCACTGCAGCCCTAAGTAAGTTGGGCACTTTAAAACCAAGTAAGGCGGCCACTGCAGCTCTAAGGCGGGCACTGCAGCCCTAAGTATGCTGGGCACAGCAGCCCTAAGTAAAGTTGGGCACAGCAGCCCTAAGTAAGTTGGGATCTGTAAAACTAAGTGAAGTGGGCACTGCAGACCTAAGGAAGGTGGGCACTGCATCCCCAAGTACGTTGGGCACTGTAAAACCAAGTAAGGTGGGCACTGCAGAACTAAGTAAGGTGGGCAGTGAAGCCCTAAGTACGTTGGGCACTGCAGCTTAAGGTGGCTCGGCACTGCAGTCCTACGTAAGTTGGGCACTGCAGACGTAAGTAAGGTGAGCACTGCAGCCCTAAGTAAGTTGGGCACTGCAGCCCTATGTATGTTGGGCACTGTAAAGCCAAGTAAGGTGTTCACTGCAGCCCTAAGGAAGGTGGGCACTGCTGCCCTAAATAAAGTTGGTCACTGCAGCCCTAAGTAAGTTGGGCACTTTAAAACCAAGTAAGGCGGCCACTGCAGCTCTAAAGCGGGCACTGCAGCCCTAAGTATGCTGGGCACAGCAGCCCTAAGTAAAGATGGGCACTGCAGCCCTAAGAAAGTTCGGCTCTGTAAAACTAAGAGAAGTGGGCACTGCAGCCCTAGGGAAGGTGGGCACTGCAGCCCTAAGTGTGTTGGGCACTACAGCCCTCAGTACAGTTGGGCACGGCAGCCCTAAGTAAGTTGGGCACTGTAAAACCAAGTAAGGAGGGCACTGTAGACCTAAGTAAGTTGGGCACTGCAGCCCTAAGTAAAGTTTGGCTCTGCAGCCCTAAGTAAGTTGTGCACTGTAAAACCAAGTAAGGTGGGCTGCTAACCTAAGTAAGATGGGCACTGCATCCCTAAGTAAAGTTGGGCACTGCAGCCCCAACTAAGTTGGGCACTGCAGCCCTAAGTATGGCGAGCACTGCAGTCCAAAGTAATGTTGGGCACTGCAGCCCTAAGTAAGTTGGGCATTGCAGACCTATGTTACGTGAGAACTGCAGCCCTAAGTATGGTGGGCACTGCATCCCTAAGTAAAGTTGGGCACTGCAGCCCCAACTAAGTTGGGCACTGCAGCCCTAAGTAAGGTGGGCACAGCAGCCCTAAGTAAGTTGGGCACAGCAGCCCTAAGTATGTTGGGCACTGTAAAACCAAGTAAGGTGTTCACTGCAGCCCTAAGGAAGGTGGGCACTGCAGCCCTAAGTATAACGGGCACTGCAGCCCTAAGAAAGTTGGGCACTGTAAAACCAAGTAAGGTTTGCACTGCAGCCCTAAGGTGGGCACAGCAGCCCTAAGTAAGTTGGGCACAGCAGCCCTATGTATGTTGGGCACTGTAAAGCCAAGTAAGGTGTTCACTGCAGCCCTAAGGAAGGTGGGCACTGCTGCCCTAAGTAAAGTTGGTCACTGCAGCCCTAAGTAAGTTGGGCACTTTAAAACCAAGTAAGGCGGCCACTGCAGCTCTAAGGCGGGCACTGCAGCCCTAAGTATGCTGGGCACAGCAGCCCTAAGTAAAGTTGGGCACAGCAGCCCTAAGTAAGTTGGGATCTGTAAAACTAAGTGAAGTGGGCACTGCAGACCTAAGGAAGGTGGGCACTGCATCCCCAAGTACGTTGGGCACTGTAAAACCAAGTAAGGTGGGCACTGCAGAACTAAGTAAGGTGGGCAGTGAAGCCCTAAGTACGTTGGGCACTGCAGCTTAAGGTGGCTCGGCACTGCAGTCCTACGTAAATTGGGCACTGCAGACGTAAGTAAGGTGAGCACTGCAGCCCTAAGTAAGTTGGGCACTGCAGCCCTAAGGAAAGTTGGGCGCTGCAGGCCTAAGTAAGTTGGGCACTGTAAAACCAAGTAAGGTTGGCTGCAGCCCTAAGTAAGGTGGGCACTGCAGCCCTAAGGAAGGTGGGCGCTGCAGACCTAAGTATGGTGAGCACTGCAGCCCAAAGTAATGTTGGGCACTGCAGACCTATGTTAGGTGAGAACTGAAGCCCTAAGTATGGTGGGCACTGCATCCCTAAGTAAAGTTGGGCACTGCAGCCCTAAGAAAGTTGGGCACTGTAAAACCAAGTAAGGTTTGCACTGCAGCCCTAAGGTGGGCACAACAGCCCTAAGTAAGTTGGGCACAGCAGCCCTATGTATGTTGGGCACTGTAAAGCCAAGTAAGGTGTTCACTGCAGCCCTAAGGAAGGTGGGCACTGCTGCCCTAAATAAAGTTGGTCACTGCAGCCCTAAGTAAAGTTTGGCTCTGCAGCCCTAAGTAAGTTGTGCACTGTAAAACCAAGTAAGGTGGGCTGCTAACCTAAGTAAGGTGGGCACTGCAGCCCTAAGGAAGGTGGACACTGCAGCCCCAAGTAAGGTGGGCACAGCAGCCCTAAGTATGGCGAGCACTGCAGTCCAAAGTAATGTTGGGCACTGCAGCCCTAAGTAAGTTGGGCATTGCAGACCTATGTTAGGTGAGAACTGCAGCCCTAAGTATGGTGGGCACTGCATCCCTAAGTAAAGTTGGGCACTGCAGCCCCAACTAAGTTGGGCACTGCATCCCTAAGTAAAGTTGGGCACTGCAGCCCTAAGAAAGTTGGGCACTGTAAAACCAAGTAAGGTTTGCACTGCAGCCCTAAGGTGGGCACAGCAGCCCTAAGTAAGTTGGGCACAGCAGCCCTATGTATGTTGGGCACTGTAAAGCCAAGTAAGGTGTTCACTGCAGCCCTAAGGAAGGTGGGCACTGCTGCCCTAAATAAAGTTGGTCACTGCAGCCCTAAGTAAGTTGGGCACTTTAAAACCAAGTAAGGCGGCCACTGCAGCTCTAAGGCGGGCACTGCAGCCCTAAGTATGCTGGGCACAGCAGCCCTAAGTAAAGATGGGCACTGCAGCCCTAAGAAAGTTGGGCTCTGTAAAACTAAGAGAAGTGGGCACTGCAGCCCTAGGGAAGGTGGGCACTGCAGCCCTAAGTGTGTTGGGCACTACAGCCCTCAGTACAGTTGGGCACGGCAGCCCTAAGTAAGTTGGGCACTGTAAAACCAAGTAAGGAGGGCACTGTAGACCTAAGTAAGTTGGGCACTGCAGCCCTAAGTAAGTTGGGCATTGCAGACCTATGTTAGGTGAGAACTGCAGCCCTAAGTATGGTGGGCACTGCATCCCTAAGTAAAGTTGGGCACTGCAGCCCCAACTAAGTTGGGCACTGCAGCCCTAAGTAAGGTGGGCACAGCAGCCCTAAGTAAGTTGGGCACAGCAGCCCTAAGTATGTTGGGCACTGTAAAACCAAGTAAGGTGTTCACTGCAGCCCTAAGGAAGGTGGGCACTGCAGCCCTAAGTATAATGGGCACTGCAGCCCTAAGAAAGTTGGGCACTTTAAAACCAAGTAAGGTGGCCACTGTAGCTCTAAGGCGGGCACAGCAGCCCTAAGTAAGTTGGGATCTGTAAAACTAAGTGAAGTGGGCACTGCAGACCTAAGGAAGGTGGGCACTGCATCCCCAAGTACGTTGGGCACTGTAAAACCAAGTAAGGTGGGCACTGCAGAACTAAGTAAGGTGGGCAGTGAAGCCCTAAGTACGTTGGGCACTGCAGCTTAAGGTGGCTCGGCACTGCAGTCCTACGTAAGTTGGGCACTGCAGATGTAAGTAAGGTGAGCACTGCAGCCCTAAGTAAGTTGGGCACTGCAGCCCTAAGGAAAGTTGGGCGCTGCAGGCCTAAGTAAGTTGGGCACTGTAAAACCAAGTAAGGTTTGCACTGCAGCCCTAAGGTGGGCACAGCAGCCCTAAGTAAGTTGGGCACAGCAGCCCTATGTATGTTGGGCACTGTAAAGCCAAGTAAGGTGTTCACTGCAGCCCTAAGGAAGGTGGGCACTGCTGCCCTAAGTAAAGTTGGTCACTGCAGCCCTAAGTAAGTTGGGCACTTTAAAACCAAGTAAGGCGGCCACTGCAGCTCTAAGGCGGGCACTGCAGCCCTAAGTATGCTGGGCACAGCAGCCCTAAGTAAAGTTGGGCACAGCAGCCCTAAGTAAGTTGGGATCTGTAAAACTAAGTGAAGTGGGCACTGCAGACCTAAGGAAGGTGGGCACTGCATCCCCAAGTACGTTGGGCACTGTAAAACCAAGTAAGGTGGGCACTGCAGAACTAAGTAAGGTGGGCAGTGAAGCCCTAAGTACGTTGGGCACTGCAGCTTAAGGTGGCTCGGCACTGCAGTCCTACGTAAATTGGGCACTGCAGACGTAAGTAAGGTGAGCACTGCAGCCCTAAGTAAGTTGGGCACTGCAGCCCTAAGGAAAGTTGGGCGCTGCAGGCCTAAGTAAGTTGGGCACTGTAAAACCAAGTAAGGTTGGCTGCAGCCCTAAGTAAGGTGGGCACTGCAGCCCTAAGGAAGGTGGGCGCTGCAGACCTAAGTATGGTGAGCACTGCAGCCCAAAGTAATGTTGGGCACTGCAGACCTATGTTAGGTGAGAACTGAAGCCCTAAGTATGGTGGGCACTGCATCCCTAAGTAAAGTTGGGCACTGCAGCCCTAAGAAAGTTGGGCACTGTAAAACCAAGTAAGGTTTGCACTGCAGCCCTAAGGTGGGCACAACAGCCCTAAGTAAGTTGGGCACAGCAGCCCTATGTATGTTGGGCACTGTAAAGCCAAGTAAGGTGTTCACTGCAGCCCTAAGGAAGGTGGGCACTGCTGCCCTAAATAAAGTTGGTCACTGCAGCCCTAAGTAAAGTTTGGCTCTGCAGCCCTAAGTAAGTTGTGCACTGTAAAACCAAGTAAGGTGGGCTGCTAACCTAAGTAAGGTGGGCACTGCAGCCCTAAGGAAGGTGGACACTGCAGCCCCAAGTAAGGTGGGCACAGCAGCCCTAAGTATGGCGAGCACTGCAGTCCAAAGTAATGTTGGGCACTGCAGCCCTAAGTAAGTTGGGCATTGCAGACCTATGTTAGGTGAGAACAGCAGCCCTAAGTATGTTGGGCACTGCATCCCTAAGTAAAGTTGGGCACTGCAGCCCCAACTAAGTTGGGCACTGCATACCTAAGTAAAGTTGGGCACTGCAGCCCTAAGAAAGTTGGGCACTGTAAAACCAAGTAAGGTTTGCACTGCAGCCCTAAGGTGGGCACAGCAGCCCTAAGTAAGTTGGGCACAGCAGCCCTATGTATGTTGGGCACTGTAAAGCCAAGTAAGGTGTTCACTGCAGCCCTAAGGAAGGTGGGCACTGCTGCCCTAAATAAAGTTGGTCACTGCAGCCCTAAGTAAGTTGGGCACTTTAAAACCAAGTAAGGCGGCCACTGCAGCTCTAAGGCGGGCACTGCAGCCCTAAGTATGCTGGGCACAGCAGCCCTAAGTAAAGATGGGCACTGCAGCCCTAAGAAAGTTGGGCTCTGTAAAACTAAGAGAAGTGGGCACTGCAGCCCTAGGGAAGGTGGGCACTGCAGCCCTAAGTGTGTTGGGCACTACAGCCCTCAGTACAGTTGGGCACGGCAGCCCTAAGTAAGTTGGGCACTGTAAAACCAAGTAAGGAGGGCACTGTAGACCTAAGTAAGTTGGGCACTGCAGCCCTAAGTAAAGTTTGGCTCTGCAGCCCTAAGTAAGTTGTGCACTGTAAAACCAAGTAAGGTGGGCTGCTAACCTAAGTAAGGTGGGCACTGCATCCCTAAGTAAAGTTGGGCACTGCAGCCCCAACTAAGTTGGGCACTGCAGCCCTAAGTATGGCGAGCACTGCAGTCCAAAGTAATGTTGGGCACTGCAGCCCTAAGTAAGTTGGGCATTGCAGACCTATGTTAGGTGAGAACTGCAGCCCTAAGTATGGTGGGCACTGCATCCCTAAGTAAAGTTGGGCACTGCAGCCCCAACTAAGTTGGGCACTGCAGCCCTAAGTAAGGTGGGCACAGCAGCCCTAAGTAAGTTGGGCACAGCAGCCCTAAGTATGTTGGGCACTGTAAAACCAAGTAAGGTGTTCACTGCAGCCCTAAGGAAGGTGGGCACTGCAGCCCTAAGTATAATGGGCACTGCAGCCCTAAGAAAGTTGGGCACTTTAAAACCAAGTAAGGTGGCCACTGTAGCTCTAAGGCGGGCACAGCAGCCCTAAGTAAGTTGGGATCTGTAAAACTAAGTGAAGTGGGCACTGCAGACCTAAGGAAGCTGGGCACTGCATCCCCAAGTACGTTGGGCACTGTAAAACCAAGTAAGGTGGGCACTGCAGAACTAAGTAAGGTGGGCAGTGAAGCCCTAAGTACGTTGGGCACTGCAGCTTAAGGTGGCTCGGCACTGCAGTCCTACGTAAGTTGGGCACTGCAGATGTAAGTAAGGTGAGCACTGCAGCCCTAAGTAAGTTGGGCACTGCAGCCCTAAGGAAAGTTGGGCGCTGCAGGCCTAAGTAAGTTGGGCACTGTAAAACCAAGTAAGGTTTGCACTGCAGCCCTAAGGTGGGCACAGCAGCCCTAAGTAAGTTGGGCACAGCAGCCCTATGTATGTTGGGCACTGTAAAGCCAAGTAAGGTGTTCACTGCAGCCCTAAGGAAGGTGGGCACTGCTGCCCTAAGTAAAGTTGGTCACTGCAGCCCTAAGTAAGTTGGGCACTTTAAAACCAAGTAAGGCGGCCACTGCAGCTCTAAGGCGGGCACTGCAGCCCTAAGTATGCTGGGCACAGCAGCCCTAAGTAAAGTTGGGCACAGCAGCCCTAAGTAAGTTGGGATCTGTAAAACTAAGTGAAGTGGGCACTGCAGACCTAAGGAAGGTGGGCACTGCATCCCCAAGTACGTTGGGCACTGTAAAACCAAGTAAGGTGGGCACTGCAGAACTAAGTAAGGTGGGCAGTGAAGCCCTAAGTACGTTGGGCACTGCAGCTTAAGGTGGCTCGGCACTGCAGTCCTACGTAAGTTGGGCACTGCAGACGTAAGTAAGGTGAGCACTGCAGCCCTAAGTAAGTTGGGCACTGCAGCCCTAAGGAAAGTTGGGCGCTGCAGGCCTAAGTAAGTTGGGCACTGTAAAACCAAGTAAGGTTGGCTGCAGCCCTAAGTAAGGTGGGCACTGCAGCCCTAAGGAAGGTGGGCGCTGCAGACCTAAGTATGGTGAGCACTGCAGCCCAAAGTAATGTTGGGCACTGCAGACCTATGTTAGGTGAGAACTGAAGCCCTAAGTATGGTGGGCACTGCATCCCTAAGTAAAGTTGGGCACTGCAGGCCTAAGTAAGTTGGGCACTGTAAAACCAAGTAAGGTTTGCACTGCAGCCCTAAGGTGGGCACAGCAGCCCTAAGTAAGTTGGGCACAGCAGCCCTATGTATGTTGGGCACTGTAAAGCCAAGAAAGGTGTTCACTGCAGCCCTAAGGAAGGTGGGCACTGCTGCCCTAAGTAAAGTTGGTCACTGCAGCCCTAAGTAAGTTGGGCACTTTAAAACCAAGTAAGGCGGCCACTGCAGCTCTAAGGCGGGCACTGCAGCCCTAAGTATGCTGGGCACAGCAGCCCTAAGTAAAGTTGGGCACAGCAGCCCTAAGTAAGTTGGGATCTGTAAAACTAAGTGAAGTGGGCACTGCAGACCTAAGGAAGGTGGGCACTGCATCCCCAAGTACGTTGGGCACTGTAAAACCAAGTAAGGTGGGCACTGCAGAACTAAGTAAGGTGGGCAGTGAAGCCCTAAGTACGTTGGGCACTGCAGCTTAAGGTGGCTCGGCACTGCAGTCCTACGTAAGTTGGGCACTGCAGACGTAAGTAAGGTGAGCACTGCAGCCCTAAGTAAGTTGGGCACTGCAGCCCTATGTATGTTGGGCACTGTAAAGCCAAGTAAGGTGTTCACTGCAGCCCTAAGGAAGGTGGGCACTGCTGCCCTAAATAAAGTTGGTCACTGCAGCCCTAAGTAAGTTGGGCACTTTAAAACCAAGTAAGGCGGCCACTGCAGCTCTAAAGCGGGCACTGCAGCCCTAAGTATGCTGGGCACAGCAGCCCTAAGTAAAGATGGGCACTGCAGCCCTAAGAAAGTTCGGCTCTGTAAAACTAAGAGAAGTGGGCACTGCAGCCCTAGGGAAGGTGGGCACTGCAGCCCTAAGTGTGTTGGGCACTACAGCCCTCAGTACAGTTGGGCACGGCAGCCCTAAGTAAGTTGGGCACTGTAAAACCAAGTAAGGAGGGCACTGTAGACCTAAGTAAGTTGGGCACTGCAGCCCTAAGTAAAGTTTGGCTCTGCAGCCCTAAGTAAGTTGTGCACTGTAAAACCAAGTAAGGTGGGCTGCTAACCTAAGTAAGGTGGGCACTGCATCCCTAAGTAAAGTTGGGCACTGCAGCCCCAACTAAGTTGGGCACTGCAGCCCTAAGTATGGCGAGCACTGCAGTCCAAAGTAATGTTGGGCACTGCAGCCCTAAGTAAGTTGGGCATTGCAGACCTATGTTACGTGAGAACTGCAGCCCTAAGTATGGTGGGCACTGCATCCCTAAGTAAAGTTGGGCACTGCAGCCCCAACTAAGTTGGGCACTGCAGCCCTAAGTAAGGTGGGCACAGCAGCCCTAAGTAAGTTGGGCACAGCAGCCCTAAGTATGTTGGGCACTGTAAAACCAAGTAAGGTGTTCACTGCAGCCCTAAGGAAGGTGGGCACTGCAGCCCTAAGTATAACGGGCACTGCAGCCCTAAGAAAGTTGGGCACTGTAAAACCAAGTAAGGTTTGCACTGCAGCCCTAAGGTGGGCACAGCAGCCCTAAGTAAGTTGGGCACAGCAGCCCTATGTATGTTGGGCACTGTAAAGCCAAGTAAGGTGTTCACTGCAGCCCTAAGGAAGGTGGGCACTGCTGCCCTAAGTAAAGTTGGTCACTGCAGCCCTAAGTAAGTTGGGCACTTTAAAACCAAGTAAGGCGGCCACTGCAGCTCTAAGGCGGGCACTGCAGCCCTAAGTATGCTGGGCACAGCAGCCCTAAGTAAAGTTGGGCACAGCAGCCCTAAGTAAGTTGGGATCTGTAAAACTAAGTGAAGTGGGCACTGCAGACCTAAGGAAGGTGGGCACTGCATCCCCAAGTACGTTGGGCACTGTAAAACCAAGTAAGGTGGGCACTGCAGAACTAAGTAAGGTGGGCAGTGAAGCCCTAAGTACGTTGGGCACTGCAGCTTAAGGTGGCTCGGCACTGCAGTCCTACGTAAATTGGGCACTGCAGACGTAAGTAAGGTGAGCACTGCAGCCCTAAGTAAGTTGGGCACTGCAGCCCTAAGGAAAGTTGGGCGCTGCAGGCCTAAGTAAGTTGGGCACTGTAAAACCAAGTAAGGTTGGCTGCAGCCCTAAGTAAGGTGGGCACTGCAGCCCTAAGGAAGGTGGGCGCTGCAGACCTAAGTATGGTGAGCACTGCAGCCCAAAGTAATGTTGGGCACTGCAGACCTATGTTAGGTGAGAACTGAAGCCCTAAGTATGGTGGGCACTGCATCCCTAAGTAAAGTTGGGCACTGCAGCCCTAAGAAAGTTGGGCACTGTAAAACCAAGTAAGGTTTGCACTGCAGCCCTAAGGTGGGCACAACAGCCCTAAGTAAGTTGGGCACAGCAGCCCTATGTATGTTGGGCACTGTAAAGCCAAGTAAGGTGTTCACTGCAGCCCTAAGGAAGGTGGGCACTGCTGCCCTAAATAAAGTTGGTCACTGCAGCCCTAAGTAAAGTTTGGCTCTGCAGCCCTAAGTAAGTTGTGCACTGTAAAACCAAGTAAGGTGGGCTGCTAACCTAAGTAAGGTGGGCACTGCAGCCCTAAGGAAGGTGGACACTGCAGCCCCAAGTAAGGTGGGCACAGCAGCCCTAAGTATGGCGAGCACTGCAGTCCAAAGTAATGTTGGGCACTGCAGCCCTAAGTAAGTTGGGCATTGCAGACCTATGTTAGGTGAGAACTGCAGCCCTAAGTATGGTGGGCACTGCATCCCTAAGTAAAGTTGGGCACTGCAGCCCCAACTAAGTTGGGCACTGCATACCTAAGTAAAGTTGGGCACTGCAGCCCTAAGAAAGTTGGGCACTGTAAAACCAAGTAAGGTTTGCACTGCAGCCCTAAGGTGGGCACAGCAGCCCTAAGTAAGTTGGGCACAGCAGCCCTATGTATGTTGGGCACTGTAAAGCCAAGTAAGGTGTTCACTGCAGCCCTAAGGAAGGTGGGCACTGCTGCCCTAAATAAAGTTGGTCACTGCAGCCCTAAGTAAGTTGGGCACTTTAAAACCAAGTAAGGCGGCCACTGCAGCTCTAAGGCGGGCACTGCAGCCCTAAGTATGCTGGGCACAGCAGCCCTAAGTAAAGATGGGCACTGCAGCCCTAAGAAAGTTGGGCTCTGTAAAACTAAGAGAAGTGGGCACTGCAGCCCTAGGGAAGGTGGGCACTGCAGCCCTAAGTGTGTTGGGCACTACAGCCCTCAGTACAGTTGGGCACGGCAGCCCTAAGTAAGTTGGGCACTGTAAAACCAAGTAAGGAGGGCACTGTAGACCTAAGTAAGTTGGGCACTGCAGCCCTAAGTAAAGTTTGGCTCTGCAGCCCTAAGTAAGTTGTGCACTGTAAAACCAAGTAAGGTGGGCTGCTAACCTAAGTAAGGTGGGCACTGCATCCCTAAGTAAAGTTGGGCACTGCAGCCCCAACTAAGTTGGGCACTGCAGCCCTAAGTATGGCGAGCACTGCAGTCCAAAGTAATGTTGGGCACTGCAGCCCTAAGTAAGTTGGGCATTGCAGACCTATGTTAGGTGAGAACTGCAGCCCTAAGTATGGTGGGCACTGCATCCCTAAGTAAAGTTGGGCACTGCAGCCCCAACTAAGTTGGGCACTGCAGCCCTAAGTAAGGTGGGCACAGCAGCCCTAAGTAAGTTGGGCACAGCAGCCCTAAGTATGTTGGGCACTGTAAAACCAAGTAAGGTGTTCACTGCAGCCCTAAGGAAGGTGGGCACTGCAGCCCTAAGTATAATGGGCACTGCAGCCCTAAGAAAGTTGGGCACTTTAAAACCAAGTAAGGTGGCCACTGTAGCTCTAAGGCGGGCACAGCAGCCCTAAGTAAGTTGGGATCTGTAAAACTAAGTGAAGTGGGCACTGCAGACCTAAGGAAGCTGGGCACTGCATCCCCAAGTACGTTGGGCACTGTAAAACCAAGTAAGGTGGGCACTGCAGAACTAAGTAAGGTGGGCAGTGAAGCCCTAAGTACGTTGGGCACTGCAGCTTAAGGTGGCTCGGCACTGCAGTCCTACGTAAGTTGGGCACTGCAGATGTAAGTAAGGTGAGCACTGCAGCCCTAAGTAAGTTGGGCACTGCAGCCCTAAGGAAAGTTGGGCGCTGCAGGCCTAAGTAAGTTGGGCACTGTAAAACCAAGTAAGGTTTGCACTGCAGCCCTAAGGTGGGCACAGCAGCCCTAAGTAAGTTGGGCACAGCAGCCCTATGTATGTTGGGCACTGTAAAGCCAAGTAAGGTGTTCACTGCAGCCCTAAGGAAGGTGGGCACTGCTGCCCTAAGTAAAGTTGGTCACTGCAGCCCTAAGTAAGTTGGGCACTTTAAAACCAAGTAAGGCGGCCACTGCAGCTCTAAGGCGGGCACTGCAGCCCTAAGTATGCTGGGCACAGCAGCCCTAAGTAAAGTTGGGCACAGCAGCCCTAAGTAAGTTGGGATCTGTAAAACTAAGTGAAGTGGGCACTGCAGACCTAAGGAAGGTGGGCACTGCATCCCCAAGTACGTTGGGCACTGTAAAACCAAGTAAGGTGGGCACTGCAGAACTAAGTAAGGTGGGCAGTGAAGCCCTAAGTACGTTGGGCACTGCAGCTTAAGGTGGCTCGGCACTGCAGTCCTACGTAAGTTGGGCACTGCAGACGTAAGTAAGGTGAGCACTGCAGCCCTAAGTAAGTTGGGCACTGCAGCCCTAAGGAAAGTTGGGCGCTGCAGGCCTAAGTAAGTTGGGCACTGTAAAACCAAGTAAGGTTGGCTGCAGCCCTAAGTAAGGTGGGCACTGCAGCCCTAAGGAAGGTGGGCGCTGCAGACCTAAGTATGGTGAGCACTGCAGCCCAAAGTAATGTTGGGCACTGCAGACCTATGTTAGGTGAGAACTGAAGCCCTAAGTATGGTGGGCACTGCATCCCTAAGTAAAGTTGGGCACTGCAGGCCTAAGTAAGTTGGGCACTGTAAAACCAAGTAAGGTTTGCACTGCAGCCCTAAGGTGGGCACAGCAGCCCTAAGTAAGTTGGGCACAGCAGCCCTATGTATGTTGGGCACTGTAAAGCCAAGAAAGGTGTTCACTGCAGCCCTAAGGAAGGTGGGCACTGCTGCCCTAAGTAAAGTTGGTCACTGCAGCCCTAAGTAAGTTGGGCACTTTAAAACCAAGTAAGGCGGCCACTGCAGCTCTAAGGCGGGCACTGCAGCCCTAAGTATGCTGGGCACAGCAGCCCTAAGTAAAGTTGGGCACAGCAGCCCTAAGTAAGTTGGGATCTGTAAAACTAAGTGAAGTGGGCACTGCAGACCTAAGGAAGGTGGGCACTGCATCCCCAAGTACGTTGGGCACTGTAAAACCAAGTAAGGTGGGCACTGCAGAACTAAGTAAGGTGGGCAGTGAAGCCCTAAGTACGTTGGGCACTGCAGCTTAAGGTGGCTCGGCACTGCAGTCCTACGTAAGTTGGGCACTGCAGACGTAAGTAAGGTGAGCACTGCAGCCCTAAGTAAGTTGGGCACTGCAGCCCTATGTATGTTGGGCACTGTAAAGCCAAGTAAGGTGTTCACTGCAGCCCTAAGGAAGGTGGGCACTGCTGCCCTAAATAAAGTTGGTCACTGCAGCCCTAAGTAAGTTGGGCACTTTAAAACCAAGTAAGGCGGCCACTGCAGCTCTAAAGCGGGCACTGCAGCCCTAAGTATGCTGGGCACAGCAGCCCTAAGTAAAGATGGGCACTGCAGCCCTAAGAAAGTTCGGCTCTGTAAAACTAAGAGAAGTGGGCACTGCAGCCCTAGGGAAGGTGGGCACTGCAGCCCTAAGTGTGTTGGGCACTACAGCCCTCAGTACAGTTGGGCACGGCAGCCCTAAGTAAGTTGGGCACTGTAAAACCAAGTAAGGAGGGCACTGTAGACCTAAGTAAGTTGGGCACTGCAGCCCTAAGTAAAGTTTGGCTCTGCAGCCCTAAGTAAGTTGTGCACTGTAAAACCAAGTAAGGTGGGCTGCTAACCTAAGTAAGGTGGGCACTGCATCCCTAAGTAAAGTTGGGCACTGCAGCCCCAACTAAGTTGGGCACTGCAGCCCTAAGTATGGCGAGCACTGCAGTCCAAAGTAATGTTGGGCACTGCAGCCCTAAGTAAGTTGGGCATTGCAGACCTATGTTACGTGAGAACTGCAGCCCTAAGTATGGTGGGCACTGCATCCCTAAGTAAAGTTGGGCACTGCAGCCCCAACTAAGTTGGGCACTGCAGCCCTAAGTAAGGTGGGCACAGCAGCCCTAAGTAAGTTGGGCACAGCAGCCCTAAGTATGTTGGGCACTGTAAAACCAAGTAAGGTGTTCACTGCAGCCCTAAGGAAGGTGGGCACTGCAGCCCTAAGTATAACGGGCACTGCAGCCCTAAGAAAGTTGGGCACTGTAAAACCAAGTAAGGTTTGCACTGCAGCCCTAAGGTGGGCACAGCAGCCCTAAGTAAGTTGGGCACAGCAGCCCTATGTATGTTGGGCACTGTAAAGCCAAGTAAGGTGTTCACTGCAGCCCTAAGGAAGGTGGGCACTGCTGCCCTAAGTAAAGTTGGTCACTGCAGCCCTAAGTAAGTTGGGCACTTTAAAACCAAGTAAGGCGGCCACTGCAGCTCTAAGGCGGGCACTGCAGCCCTAAGTATGCTGGGCACAGCAGCCCTAAGTAAAGTTGGGCACAGCAGCCCTAAGTAAGTTGGGATCTGTAAAACTAAGTGAAGTGGGCACTGCAGACCTAAGGAAGGTGGGCACTGCATCCCCAAGTACGTTGGGCACTGTAAAACCAAGTAAGGTGGGCACTGCAGAACTAAGTAAGGTGGGCAGTGAAGCCCTAAGTACGTTGGGCACTGCAGCTTAAGGTGGCTCGGCACTGCAGTCCTACGTAAATTGGGCACTGCAGACGTAAGTAAGGTGAGCACTGCAGCCCTAAGTAAGTTGGGCACTGCAGCCCTAAGGAAAGTTGGGCGCTGCAGGCCTAAGTAAGTTGGGCACTGTAAAACCAAGTAAGGTTGGCTGCAGCCCTAAGTAAGGTGGGCACTGCAGCCCTAAGGAAGGTGGGCGCTGCAGACCTAAGTATGGTGAGCACTGCAGCCCAAAGTAATGTTGGGCACTGCAGACCTATGTTACGTGAGAACTGAAGCCCTAAGTATGGTGGGCACTGCATCCCTAAGTAAAGTTGGGCACTGCAGCCCTAAGTAAGTTGGGCACTGTAAAACCAAGTAAGGAGGGCACTGTAGACCTAAGTAAGTTGGGCACTGCAGCCCTAAGTAAAGTTTGGCTCTGCAGCCCTAAGTAAGTTGTGCACTGTAAAACCAAGTAAGGTGGGCTGCTAACCTAAGTAAGGTGGGCACTGCAGCCCTAAGGAAGGTGGACACTGCAGCCCTAAGTAAGGTGGGCACAGCAGCCCTAAGTATGGCGAGCACTGCAGTCCAAAGTAATGTTGGGCACTGCAGCCCTAAGTAAGTTGGGCATTGCAGACCTATGTTAGGTGAGAACTGCAGCCCTAAGTATGGTGGGCACTGCATCCCTAAGTAAAGTTGGGCACTGCAGCCCCAACTAAGTTGGGCACTGCATACCTAAGTAAAGTTGGGCACTGCAGCCCTAAGAAAGTTGGGCACTGTAAAACCAAGTAAGGTTTGCACTGCAGCCCTAAGGTGGGCACAGCAGCCCTAAGTAAGTTGGGCACAGCAGCCCTATGTATGTTGGGCACTGTAAAGCCAAGTAAGGTGTTCACTGCAGCCCTAAGGAAGGTGGGCACTGCTGCCCTAAATAAAGTTGGTCACTGCAGCCCTAAGTAAGTTGGGCACTTTAAAACCAAGTAAGGCGGCCACTGCAGCTCTAAGGCGGGCACTGCAGCCCTAAGTATGCTGGGCACAGCAGCCCTAAGTAAAGATGGGCACTGCAGCCCTAAGAAAGTTGGGCTCTGTAAAACTAAGAGAAGTGGGCACTGCAGCCCTAGGGAATGTGGGCACTGCAGCCCTAAGTGTGTTGGGCACTACAGCCCTCAGTACAGTTGGGCACGGCAGCCCTAAGTAAGTTGGGCACTGTAAAACCAAGTAAGGAGGGCACTGTAGACCTAAGTAAGTTGGGCACTGCAGCCCTAAGTAAAGTTTGGCTCTGCAGCCCTAAGTAAGTTGTGCACTGTAAAACCAAGTAAGGTGGGCTGCTAACCTAAGTAAGGTGGGCACTGCATCCCTAAGTAAAGTTGGGCACTGCAGCCCCAACTAAGTTGGGCACTGCAGCCCTAAGTATGGCGAGCACTGCAGTCCAAAGTAATGTTGGGCACTGCAGCCCTAAGTAAGTTGGGCATTGCAGACCTATGTTAGGTGAGAACTGCAGCCCTAAGTATGGTGGGCACTGCATCCCTAAGTAAAGTTGGGCACTGCAGCCCCAACTAAGTTGGGCACTGCAGCCCTAAGTAAGGTGGGCACAGCAGCCCTAAGTAAGTTGGGCACAGCAGCCCTAAGTATGTTGGGCACTGTAAAACCAAGTAAGGTGTTCACTGCAGCCCTAAGGAAGGTGGGCACTGCAGCCCTAAGTATAATGGGCACTGCAGCCCTAAGAAAGTTGGGCACTTTAAAACCAAGTAAGGTGGCCACTGTAGCTCTAAGGCGGGCACAGCAGCCCTAAGTAAGTTGGGATCTGTAAAACTAAGTGAAGTGGGCACTGCAGACCTAAGGAAGGTGGGCACTGCATCCCCAAGTACGTTGGGCACTGTAAAACCAAGTAAGGTGGGCACTGCAGAACTAAGTAAGGTGGGCAGTGAAGCCCTAAGTACGTTGGGCACTGCAGCTTAAGGTGGCTCGGCACTGCAGTCCTACGTAAGTTGGGCACTGCAGATGTAAGTAAGGTGAGCACTGCAGCCCTAAGTAAGTTGGGCACTGCAGCCCTAGGGAAAGTTGGGCGCTGCAGGCCTAAGTAAGTTCGGGCACTGTAAAACCAAGTAAGGTTTGCACTGCAGCCCTAAGGTGGGCACAGCAGCCCTAAGTAAGTTGGGCACAGCAGCCCTATGTATGTTGGGCACTGTAAAGCCAAGTAAGGTGTTCACTGCAGCCCTAAGGAAGGTGGGCACTGCTGCCCTAAGTAAAGTTGGTCACTGCAGCCCTAAGTAAGTTGGGCACTTTAAAACCAAGTAAGGCGGCCACTGCAGCTCTAAGGCGGGCACTGCAGCCCTAAGTATGCTGGGCACAGCAGCCCTAAGTAAAGTTGGGCACAGCAGCCCTAAGTAAGTTGGGATCTGTAAAACTAAGTGAAGTGGGCACTGCAGACCTAAGGAAGGTGGGCACTGCATCCCCAAGTACGTTGGGCACTGTAAAACCAAGTAAGGTGGGCACTGCAGAACTAAGTAAGGTGAGCACTGCAGCCCTAAGTAAGTTGGGCACTGCAGCCCTAAGGAAAGTTGGGCGCTGCAGGCCTAAGTAAGTTGGGCACTGTAAAACCAAGTAAGGTTGGCTGCAGCCCTAAGTAAGGTGGGCACTGCAGCCCTAAGGAAGGTGGGCGCTGCAGACCTAAGTATGGTGAGCACTGCAGCCCAAAGTAATGTTGGGCACTGCAGACCTATGTTAGGTGAGAACTGAAGCCCTAAGTATGGTGGGCACTGCATCCCTAAGTAAAGTTGGGCACTGCAGCCCTAAGTAAGTTGGGCACTGTAAAACCAAGTAAGGAGGGCACTGTAGACCTAAGTAAGTTGGGCACTGCAGCCCTAAGTAAAGTTTGGCTCTGCAGCCCTAAGTAAGTTGTGCACTGTAAAACCAAGTAAGGTGGGCTGCTAACCTAAGTAAGGTGGGCACTGCAGCCCTAAGGAAGGTGGACACTGCAGCCCTAAGTAAGGTGGGCACAGCAGCCCTAAGTATGGCGAGCACTGCAGTCCAAAGTAATGTTGGGCACTGCAGCCCTAAGTAAGTTGGGCATTGCAGACCTATGTTAGGTGAGAACTGCAGCCCTAAGTATGGTGGGCACTGCATCCCTAAGTAAAGTTGGGCACTGCAGCCCCAACTAAGTTGGGCACTGCATACCTAAGTAAAGTTGGGCACTGCAGCCCTAAGAAAGTTGGGCACTGTAAAACCAAGTAAGGTTTGCACTGCAGCCCTAAGGTGGGCACAGCAGCCCTAAGTAAGTTGGGCACAGCAGCCCTATGTATGTTGGGCACTGTAAAGCCAAGTAAGGTGTTCACTGCAGCCCTAAGGAAGGTGGGCACTGCTGCCCTAAATAAAGTTGGTCACTGCAGCCCTAAGTAAGTTGGGCACTTTAAAACCAAGTAAGGCGGCCACTGCAGCTCTAAGGCGGGCACTGCAGCCCTAAGTATGCTGGGCACAGCAGCCCTAAGTAAAGATGGGCACTGCAGCCCTAAGAAAGTTGGGCTCTGTAAAACTAAGAGAAGTGGGCACTGCAGCCCTAGGGAATGTGGGCACTGCAGCCCTAAGTGTGTTGGGCACTACAGCCCTCAGTACAGTTGGGCACGGCAGCCCTAAGTAAGTTGGGCACTGTAAAACCAAGTAAGGAGGGCACTGTAGACCTAAGTAAGTTGGGCACTGCAGCCCTAAGTAAAGTTTGGCTCTGCAGCCCTAAGTAAGTTGTGCACTGTAAAACCAAGTAAGGTGGGCTGCTAACCTAAGTAAGGTGGGCACTGCATCCCTAAGTAAAGTTGGGCACTGCAGCCCCAACTAAGTTGGGCACTGCAGCCCTAAGTATGGCGAGCACTGCAGTCCAAAGTAATGTTGGGCACTGCAGCCCTAAGTAAGTTGGGCATTGCAGACCTATGTTAGGTGAGAACTGCAGCCCTAAGTATGGTGGGCACTGCATCCCTAAGTAAAGTTGGGCACTGCAGCCCCAACTAAGTTGGGCACTGCAGCCCTAAGTAAGGTGGGCACAGCAGCCCTAAGTAAGTTGGGCACAGCAGCCCTAAGTATGTTGGGCACTGTAAAACCAAGTAAGGTGTTCACTGCAGCCCTAAGGAAGGTGGGCACTGCAGCCCTAAGTATAATGGGCACTGCAGCCCTAAGAAAGTTGGGCACTTTAAAACCAAGTAAGGTGGCCACTGTAGCTCTAAGGCGGGCACAGCAGCCCTAAGTAAGTTGGGATCTGTAAAACTAAGTGAAGTGGGCACTGCAGACCTAAGGAAGGTGGGCACTGCATCCCCAAGTACGTTGGGCACTGTAAAACCAAGTAAGGTGGGCACTGCAGAACTAAGTAAGGTGGGCAGTGAAGCCCTAAGTACGTTGGGCACTGCAGCTTAAGGTGGCTCGGCACTGCAGTCCTACGTAAGTTGGGCACTGCAGATGTAAGTAAGGTGAGCACTGCAGCCCTAAGTAAGTTGGGCACTGCAGCCCTAGGGAAAGTTGGGCGCTGCAGGCCTAAGTAAGTTCGGGCACTGTAAAACCAAGTAAGGTTTGCACTGCAGCCCTAAGGTGGGCACAGCAGCCCTAAGTAAGTTGGGCACAGCAGCCCTATGTATGTTGGGCACTGTAAAGCCAAGTAAGGTGTTCACTGCAGCCCTAAGGAAGGTGGGCACTGCTGCCCTAAGTAAAGTTGGTCACTGCAGCCCTAAGTAAGTTGGGCACTTTAAAACCAAGTAAGGCGGCCACTGCAGCTCTAAGGCGGGCACTGCAGCCCTAAGTATGCTGGGCACAGCAGCCCTAAGTAAAGTTGGGCACAGCAGCCCTAAGTAAGTTGGGATCTGTAAAACTAAGTGAAGTGGGCACTGCAGACCTAAGGAAGGTGGGCACTGCATCCCCAAGTACGTTGGGCACTGTAAAACCAAGTAAGGTGGGCACTGCAGAACTAAGTAAGGTGGGCAGTGAAGCCCTAAGTACGTTGGGCACTGCAGCTTAAGGTGGCTCGGCACTGCAGTCCTACGTAAATTGGGCACTGCAGACGTAAGTAAGGTGAGCACTGCAGCCCTAAGTAAGTTGGGCACTGCAGCCCTAAGGAAAGTTGGGCGCTGCAGGCCTAAGTAAGTTGGGCACTGTAAAACCAAGTAAGGTTGGCTGCAGCCCTAAGTAAGGTGGGCACTGCAGCCCTAAGGAAGGTGGGCGCTGCAGACCTAAGTATGGTGAGCACTGCAGCCCAAAGTAATGTTGGGCACTGCAGACCTATGTTAGGTGAGAACTGAAGCCCTAAGTATGGTGGGCACTGCATCCCTAAGTAAAGTTGGGCACTGCAGCCCTAAGAAAGTTGGGCACTGTAAAACCAAGTAAGGTTTGCACTGCAGCCCTAAGGTGGGCACAGCAGCCCTAAGTAAGTTGGGCACAGCAGCCCTATGTATGTTGGGCACTGTAAAGCCAAGTAAGGTGTTCACTGCAGCCCTAAGGAAGGTGGGCACTGCTGCCCTAAATAAAGTTGGTCACTGCAGCCCTAAGTAAGTTGGGCACTTTAAAACCAAGTAAGGCGGCCACTGCAGCTCTAAGGCGGGCACTGCAGCCCTAAGTATGCTGGGCACAGCAGCCCTAAGTAAAGATGGGCACTGCAGCCCTAAGAAAGTTGGGCTCTGTAAAACTAAGAGAAGTGGGCACTGCAGCCCTAGGGAAGGTGGGCACTGCAGCCCTAAGTGTGTTGGGCACTACAGCCCTCAGTACAGTTGGGCACGGCAGCCCTAAGTAAGTTGGGCACTGTAAAACCAAGTAAGGAGGGCACTGTAGACCTAAGTAAGTTGGGCACTGCAGCCCTAAGTAAAGTTTGGCTCTGCAGCCCTAAGTAAGTTGTGCACTGTAAAACCAAGTAAGGTGGGCTGCTAACCTAAGTAAGGTGGGCACTGCATCCCTAAGTAAAGTTGGGCACTGCAGCCCCAACTAAGTTGGGCACTGCAGCCCTAAGTATGGCGAGCACTGCAGTCCAAAGTAATGTTGGGCACTGCAGCCCTAAGTAAGTTGGGCATTGCAGACCTATGTTAGGTGAGAACTGCAGCCCTAAGTATGGTGGGCACTGCATAACTAAGTAAAGTTGGGCACTGCAGCCCCAACTAAGTTGGGCACTGCAGCCCTAAGTAAGGTGGGCACAGCAGCCCTAAGTAAGTTGGGCACAGCAGCCCTAAGTATGTTGGGCACTGTAAAACCAAGTAAGGTGTTCACTGCAGCCCTAAGGAAGGTGGGCACTGCAGCCCTAAGTATAATGGGCACTGCAGCCCTAAGAAAGTTGGGCACTTTAAAACCAAGTAAGGTGGCCACTGTAGCTCTAAGGCGGGCACAGCAGCCCTAAGTAAGTTGGGATCTGTAAAACTAAGTGAAGTGGGCACTGCAGACCTAAGGAAGGTGGGCACTGCATCCCCAAGTACGTTGGGCACTGTAAAACCAAGTAAGGTGGGCACTGCAGAACTAAGTAAGGTGGGCAGTGAAGCCCTAAGTACGTTGGGCACTGCAGCTTAAGGTGGCTCGGCACTGCAGTCCTACGTAAGTTGGGCACTGCAGATGTAAGTAAGGTGAGCACTGCAGCCCTAAGTAAGTTGGGCACTGCAGCCCTAAGGAAAGTTGGGCGCTGCAGGCCTAAGTAAGTTGGGCACTGTAAAACCAAGTAAGGTTTGCACTGCAGCCCTAAGGTGGGCACAGCAGCCCTAAGTAAGTTGGGCACAGCAGCCCTATGTATGTTGGGCACTGTAAAGCCAAGTAAGGTGTTCACTGCAGCCCTAAGGAAGGTGGGCACTGCTGCCCTAAGTAAAGTTGGTCACTGCAGCCCTAAGTAAGTTGGGCACTTTAAAACCAAGTAAGGCGGCCACTGCAGCTCTAAGGCGGGCACTGCAGCCCTAAGTATGCTGGGCACAGCAGCCCTAAGTAAAGTTGGGCACAGCAGCCCTAAGTAAGTTGGGATCTGTAAAACTAAGTGAAGTGGGCACTGCAGACCTAAGGAAGGTGGGCACTGCATCCCCAAGTACGTTGGGCACTGTAAAACCAAGTAAGGTGGGCACTGCAGAACTAAGTAAGGTGGGCAGTGAAGCCCTAAGTACGTTGGGCACTGCAGCTTAAGGTGGCTCGGCACTGCAGTCCTACGTAAATTGGGCACTGCAGACGTAAGTAAGGTGGGCACTGCAGTCCTACTTAAATTGGGCACTGCAGACGTAAGTAAGGTGAGCACTGCAGCCCTAAGTAAGTTGGGCACTGCAGCCCTAAGGAAAGTTGGGCGCTGCAGGCCTAAGTAAGTTGGGCACTGTAAAACCAAGTAAGGTTGGCTGCAGCCCTAAGTAAGGTGGGCACTGCAGCCCTAAGGAAGGTGGGCGCTGCAGACCTAAGTATGGTGAGCACTGCAGCCCAAAGTAATGTTGGGCACTGCAGACCTATGTTAGGTGAGAACTGAAGCCCTAAGTATGGTGGGCACTGCATCCCTAAGTAAAGTTGGGCACTGCAGCCCTAAGAAAGTTGGGCACTGTAAAACCAAGTAAGGTTTGCACTGCAGCCCTAAGGTGGGCACAGCAGCCCTAAGTAAGTTGGGCACAGCAGCCCTATGTATGTTGGGCACTGTAAAGCCAAGTAAGGTGTTCACTGCAGCCCTAAGGAAGGTGGGCACTGCTGCCCTAAGTAAAGTTGGTCACTGCAGCCCTAAGTAAGTTGGGCACTTTAAAACCAAGTAAGGCGGCCACTGCAGCTCTAAGGCGGGCACTGCAGCCCTAAGTATGCTGGGCACAGCAGCCCTAAGTAAAGTTGGGCACAGCAGCCCTAAGTAAGTTGGGATCTGTAAAACTAAGTGAAGTGGGCACTGCAGACCTAAGGAAGGTGGGCACTGCATCCCCAAGTACGTTGGGCACTGTAAAACCAAGTAAGGTGGGCACTGCAGAACTAAGTAAGGTGGGCAGTGAAGCCCTAAGTACGTTGGGCACTGCAGCTTAAGGTGGCTCGGCACTGCAGTCCTACGTAAATTGGGCACTGCAGACGTAAGTAAGGTGAGCACTGCAGCCCTAAGTAAGTTGGGCACTGCAGCCCTAAGGAAAGTTGGGCGCTGCAGGCCTAAGTAAGTTGGGCACTGTAAAACCAAGTAAGGTTGGCTGCAGCCCTAAGTAAGGTGGGCACTGCAGCCCTAAGGAAGGTGGGCGCTGCAGACCTAAGTATGGTGAGCACTGCAGCCCAAAGTAATGTTGGGCACTGCAGACCTATGTTAGGTGAGA
This sequence comes from Lathamus discolor, assembly GCF_037157495.1. Taxonomy (NCBI): domain Eukaryota; kingdom Metazoa; phylum Chordata; class Aves; order Psittaciformes; family Psittacidae; genus Lathamus; species Lathamus discolor. The sequence continues at coordinate 6,870,436 of NC_088902.1, forward strand.
ACTGAAGCCCTAAGTATGGTGGGCACTGCATCCCTAAGTAAAGTTGGGCACTGCAGCCCTAAGAAAGTTGGGCACTGTAAAACCAAGTAAGGTTTGCACTGCAGCCCTAAGGTGGGCACAACAGCCCTAAGTAAGTTGGGCACAGCAGCCCTATGTATGTTGGGCACTGTAAAGCCAAGTAAGGTGTTCACTGCAGCCCTAAGGAAGGTGGGCACTGCTGCCCTAAATAAAGTTGGTCACTGCAGCCCTAAGTAAAGTTTGGCTCTGCAGCCCTAAGTAAGTTGTGCACTGTAAAACCAAGTAAGGTGGGCTGCTAACCTAAGTAAGGTGGGCACTGCAGCCCTAAGGAAGGTGGACACTGCAGCCCCAAGTAAGGTGGGCACAGCAGCCCTAAGTATGGCGAGCACTGCAGTCCAAAGTAATGTTGGGCACTGCAGCCCTAAGTAAGTTGGGCATTGCAGACCTATGTTAGGTGAGAACTGCAGCCCTAAGTATGGTGGGCACTGCATCCCTAAGTAAAGTTGGGCACTGCAGCCCCAACTAAGTTGGGCACTGCATACCTAAGTAAAGTTGGGCACTGCAGCCCTAAGAAAGTTGGGCACTGTAAAACCAAGTAAGGTTTGCACTGCAGCCCTAAGGTGGGCACAGCAGCCCTAAGTAAGTTGGGCACAGCAGCCCTATGTATGTTGGGCACTGTAAAGCCAAGTAAGGTGTTCACTGCAGCCCTAAGGAAGGTGGGCACTGCTGCCCTAAATAAAGTTGGTCACTGCAGCCCTAAGTAAGTTGGGCACTTTAAAACCAAGTAAGGCGGCCACTGCAGCTCTAAGGCGGGCACTGCAGCCCTAAGTATGCTGGGCACAGCAGCCCTAAGTAAAGATGGGCACTGCAGCCCTAAGAAAGTTGGGCTCTGTAAAACTAAGAGAAGTGGGCACTGCAGCCCTAGGGAAGGTGGGCACTGCAGCCCTAAGTGTGTTGGGCACTACAGCCCTCAGTACAGTTGGGCACGGCAGCCCTAAGTAAGTTGGGCACTGTAAAACCAAGTAAGGAGGGCACTGTAGACCTAAGTAAGTTGGGCACTGCAGCCCTAAGTAAAGTTTGGCTCTGCAGCCCTAAGTAAGTTGTGCACTGTAAAACCAAGTAAGGTGGGCTGCTAACCTAAGTAAGGTGGGCACTGCATCCCTAAGTAAAGTTGGGCACTGCAGCCCCAACTAAGTTGGGCACTGCAGCCCTAAGTATGGCGAGCACTGCAGTCCAAAGTAATGTTGGGCACTGCAGCCCTAAGTAAGTTGGGCATTGCAGACCTATGTTAGGTGAGAACTGCAGCCCTAAGTATGGTGGGCACTGCATCCCTAAGTAAAGTTGGGCACTGCAGCCCCAACTAAGTTGGGCACTGCAGCCCTAAGTAAGGTGGGCACAGCAGCCCTAAGTAAGTTGGGCACAGCAGCCCTAAGTATGTTGGGCACTGTAAAACCAAGTAAGGTGTTCACTGCAGCCCTAAGGAAGGTGGGCACTGCAGCCCTAAGTATAATGGGCACTGCAGCCCTAAGAAAGTTGGGCACTTTAAAACCAAGTAAGGTGGCCACTGTAGCTCTAAGGCGGGCACAGCAGCCCTAAGTAAGTTGGGATCTGTAAAACTAAGTGAAGTGGGCACTGCAGACCTAAGGAAGCTGGGCACTGCATCCCCAAGTACGTTGGGCACTGTAAAACCAAGTAAGGTGGGCACTGCAGAACTAAGTAAGGTGGGCAGTGAAGCCCTAAGTACGTTGGGCACTGCAGCTTAAGGTGGCTCGGCACTGCAGTCCTACGTAAGTTGGGCACTGCAGATGTAAGTAAGGTGAGCACTGCAGCCCTAAGTAAGTTGGGCACTGCAGCCCTAAGGAAAGTTGGGCGCTGCAGGCCTAAGTAAGTTGGGCACTGTAAAACCAAGTAAGGTTTGCACTGCAGCCCTAAGGTGGGCACAGCAGCCCTAAGTAAGTTGGGCACAGCAGCCCTATGTATGTTGGGCACTGTAAAGCCAAGTAAGGTGTTCACTGCAGCCCTAAGGAAGGTGGGCACTGCTGCCCTAAGTAAAGTTGGTCACTGCAGCCCTAAGTAAGTTGGGCACTTTAAAACCAAGTAAGGCGGCCACTGCAGCTCTAAGGCGGGCACTGCAGCCCTAAGTATGCTGGGCACAGCAGCCCTAAGTAAAGTTGGGCACAGCAGCCCTAAGTAAGTTGGGATCTGTAAAACTAAGTGAAGTGGGCACTGCAGACCTAAGGAAGGTGGGCACTGCATCCCCAAGTACGTTGGGCACTGTAAAACCAAGTAAGGTGGGCACTGCAGAACTAAGTAAGGTGGGCAGTGAAGCCCTAAGTACGTTGGGCACTGCAGCTTAAGGTGGCTCGGCACTGCAGTCCTACGTAAGTTGGGCACTGCAGACGTAAGTAAGGTGAGCACTGCAGCCCTAAGTAAGTTGGGCACTGCAGCCCTAAGGAAAGTTGGGCGCTGCAGGCCTAAGTAAGTTGGGCACTGTAAAACCAAGTAAGGTTGGCTGCAGCCCTAAGTAAGGTGGGCACTGCAGCCCTAAGGAAGGTGGGCGCTGCAGACCTAAGTATGGTGAGCACTGCAGCCCAAAGTAATGTTGGGCACTGCAGACCTATGTTAGGTGAGAACTGAAGCCCTAAGTATGGTGGGCACTGCATCCCTAAGTAAAGTTGGGCACTGCAGGCCTAAGTAAGTTGGGCACTGTAAAACCAAGTAAGGTTTGCACTGCAGCCCTAAGGTGGGCACAGCAGCCCTAAGTAAGTTGGGCACAGCAGCCCTATGTATGTTGGGCACTGTAAAGCCAAGAAAGGTGTTCACTGCAGCCCTAAGGAAGGTGGGCACTGCTGCCCTAAGTAAAGTTGGTCACTGCAGCCCTAAGTAAGTTGGGCACTTTAAAACCAAGTAAGGCGGCCACTGCAGCTCTAAGGCGGGCACTGCAGCCCTAAGTATGCTGGGCACAGCAGCCCTAAGTAAAGTTGGGCACAGCAGCCCTAAGTAAGTTGGGATCTGTAAAACTAAGTGAAGTGGGCACTGCAGACCTAAGGAAGGTGGGCACTGCATCCCCAAGTACGTTGGGCACTGTAAAACCAAGTAAGGTGGGCACTGCAGAACTAAGTAAGGTGGGCAGTGAAGCCCTAAGTACGTTGGGCACTGCAGCTTAAGGTGGCTCGGCACTGCAGTCCTACGTAAGTTGGGCACTGCAGACGTAAGTAAGGTGAGCACTGCAGCCCTAAGTAAGTTGGGCACTGCAGCCCTATGTATGTTGGGCACTGTAAAGCCAAGTAAGGTGTTCACTGCAGCCCTAAGGAAGGTGGGCACTGCTGCCCTAAATAAAGTTGGTCACTGCAGCCCTAAGTAAGTTGGGCACTTTAAAACCAAGTAAGGCGGCCACTGCAGCTCTAAAGCGGGCACTGCAGCCCTAAGTATGCTGGGCACAGCAGCCCTAAGTAAAGATGGGCACTGCAGCCCTAAGAAAGTTCGGCTCTGTAAAACTAAGAGAAGTGGGCACTGCAGCCCTAGGGAAGGTGGGCACTGCAGCCCTAAGTGTGTTGGGCACTACAGCCCTCAGTACAGTTGGGCACGGCAGCCCTAAGTAAGTTGGGCACTGTAAAACCAAGTAAGGAGGGCACTGTAGACCTAAGTAAGTTGGGCACTGCAGCCCTAAGTAAAGTTTGGCTCTGCAGCCCTAAGTAAGTTGTGCACTGTAAAACCAAGTAAGGTGGGCTGCTAACCTAAGTAAGGTGGGCACTGCATCCCTAAGTAAAGTTGGGCACTGCAGCCCCAACTAAGTTGGGCACTGCAGCCCTAAGTATGGCGAGCACTGCAGTCCAAAGTAATGTTGGGCACTGCAGCCCTAAGTAAGTTGGGCATTGCAGACCTATGTTACGTGAGAACTGCAGCCCTAAGTATGGTGGGCACTGCATCCCTAAGTAAAGTTGGGCACTGCAGCCCCAACTAAGTTGGGCACTGCAGCCCTAAGTAAGGTGGGCACAGCAGCCCTAAGTAAGTTGGGCACAGCAGCCCTAAGTATGTTGGGCACTGTAAAACCAAGTAAGGTGTTCACTGCAGCCCTAAGGAAGGTGGGCACTGCAGCCCTAAGTATAACGGGCACTGCAGCCCTAAGAAAGTTGGGCACTGTAAAACCAAGTAAGGTTTGCACTGCAGCCCTAAGGTGGGCACAGCAGCCCTAAGTAAGTTGGGCACAGCAGCCCTATGTATGTTGGGCACTGTAAAGCCAAGTAAGGTGTTCACTGCAGCCCTAAGGAAGGTGGGCACTGCTGCCCTAAGTAAAGTTGGTCACTGCAGCCCTAAGTAAGTTGGGCACTTTAAAACCAAGTAAGGCGGCCACTGCAGCTCTAAGGCGGGCACTGCAGCCCTAAGTATGCTGGGCACAGCAGCCCTAAGTAAAGTTGGGCACAGCAGCCCTAAGTAAGTTGGGATCTGTAAAACTAAGTGAAGTGGGCACTGCAGACCTAAGGAAGGTGGGCACTGCATCCCCAAGTACGTTGGGCACTGTAAAACCAAGTAAGGTGGGCACTGCAGAACTAAGTAAGGTGGGCAGTGAAGCCCTAAGTACGTTGGGCACTGCAGCTTAAGGTGGCTCGGCACTGCAGTCCTACGTAAATTGGGCACTGCAGACGTAAGTAAGGTGAGCACTGCAGCCCTAAGTAAGTTGGGCACTGCAGCCCTAAGGAAAGTTGGGCGCTGCAGGCCTAAGTAAGTTGGGCACTGTAAAACCAAGTAAGGTTGGCTGCAGCCCTAAGTAAGGTGGGCACTGCAGCCCTAAGGAAGGTGGGCGCTGCAGACCTAAGTATGGTGAGCACTGCAGCCCAAAGTAATGTTGGGCACTGCAGACCTATGTTACGTGAGAACTGAAGCCCTAAGTATGGTGGGCACTGCATCCCTAAGTAAAGTTGGGCACTGCAGCCCTAAGTAAGTTGGGCACTGTAAAACCAAGTAAGGAGGGCACTGTAGACCTAAGTAAGTTGGGCACTGCAGCCCTAAGTAAAGTTTGGCTCTGCAGCCCTAAGTAAGTTGTGCACTGTAAAACCAAGTAAGGTGGGCTGCTAACCTAAGTAAGGTGGGCACTGCAGCCCTAAGGAAGGTGGACACTGCAGCCCTAAGTAAGGTGGGCACAGCAGCCCTAAGTATGGCGAGCACTGCAGTCCAAAGTAATGTTGGGCACTGCAGCCCTAAGTAAGTTGGGCATTGCAGACCTATGTTAGGTGAGAACTGCAGCCCTAAGTATGGTGGGCACTGCATCCCTAAGTAAAGTTGGGCACTGCAGCCCCAACTAAGTTGGGCACTGCATACCTAAGTAAAGTTGGGCACTGCAGCCCTAAGAAAGTTGGGCACTGTAAAACCAAGTAAGGTTTGCACTGCAGCCCTAAGGTGGGCACAGCAGCCCTAAGTAAGTTGGGCACAGCAGCCCTATGTATGTTGGGCACTGTAAAGCCAAGTAAGGTGTTCACTGCAGCCCTAAGGAAGGTGGGCACTGCTGCCCTAAATAAAGTTGGTCACTGCAGCCCTAAGTAAGTTGGGCACTTTAAAACCAAGTAAGGCGGCCACTGCAGCTCTAAGGCGGGCACTGCAGCCCTAAGTATGCTGGGCACAGCAGCCCTAAGTAAAGATGGGCACTGCAGCCCTAAGAAAGTTGGGCTCTGTAAAACTAAGAGAAGTGGGCACTGCAGCCCTAGGGAATGTGGGCACTGCAGCCCTAAGTGTGTTGGGCACTACAGCCCTCAGTACAGTTGGGCACGGCAGCCCTAAGTAAGTTGGGCACTGTAAAACCAAGTAAGGAGGGCACTGTAGACCTAAGTAAGTTGGGCACTGCAGCCCTAAGTAAAGTTTGGCTCTGCAGCCCTAAGTAAGTTGTGCACTGTAAAACCAAGTAAGGTGGGCTGCTAACCTAAGTAAGGTGGGCACTGCATCCCTAAGTAAAGTTGGGCACTGCAGCCCCAACTAAGTTGGGCACTGCAGCCCTAAGTATGGCGAGCACTGCAGTCCAAAGTAATGTTGGGCACTGCAGCCCTAAGTAAGTTGGGCATTGCAGACCTATGTTAGGTGAGAACTGCAGCCCTAAGTATGGTGGGCACTGCATCCCTAAGTAAAGTTGGGCACTGCAGCCCCAACTAAGTTGGGCACTGCAGCCCTAAGTAAGGTGGGCACAGCAGCCCTAAGTAAGTTGGGCACAGCAGCCCTAAGTATGTTGGGCACTGTAAAACCAAGTAAGGTGTTCACTGCAGCCCTAAGGAAGGTGGGCACTGCAGCCCTAAGTATAATGGGCACTGCAGCCCTAAGAAAGTTGGGCACTTTAAAACCAAGTAAGGTGGCCACTGTAGCTCTAAGGCGGGCACAGCAGCCCTAAGTAAGTTGGGATCTGTAAAACTAAGTGAAGTGGGCACTGCAGACCTAAGGAAGGTGGGCACTGCATCCCCAAGTACGTTGGGCACTGTAAAACCAAGTAAGGTGGGCACTGCAGAACTAAGTAAGGTGGGCAGTGAAGCCCTAAGTACGTTGGGCACTGCAGCTTAAGGTGGCTCGGCACTGCAGTCCTACGTAAGTTGGGCACTGCAGATGTAAGTAAGGTGAGCACTGCAGCCCTAAGTAAGTTGGGCACTGCAGCCCTAGGGAAAGTTGGGCGCTGCAGGCCTAAGTAAGTTCGGGCACTGTAAAACCAAGTAAGGTTTGCACTGCAGCCCTAAGGTGGGCACAGCAGCCCTAAGTAAGTTGGGCACAGCAGCCCTATGTATGTTGGGCACTGTAAAGCCAAGTAAGGTGTTCACTGCAGCCCTAAGGAAGGTGGGCACTGCTGCCCTAAGTAAAGTTGGTCACTGCAGCCCTAAGTAAGTTGGGCACTTTAAAACCAAGTAAGGCGGCCACTGCAGCTCTAAGGCGGGCACTGCAGCCCTAAGTATGCTGGGCACAGCAGCCCTAAGTAAAGTTGGGCACAGCAGCCCTAAGTAAGTTGGGATCTGTAAAACTAAGTGAAGTGGGCACTGCAGACCTAAGGAAGGTGGGCACTGCATCCCCAAGTACGTTGGGCACTGTAAAACCAAGTAAGGTGGGCACTGCAGAACTAAGTAAGGTGAGCACTGCAGCCCTAAGTAAGTTGGGCACTGCAGCCCTAAGGAAAGTTGGGCGCTGCAGGCCTAAGTAAGTTGGGCACTGTAAAACCAAGTAAGGTTGGCTGCAGCCCTAAGTAAGGTGGGCACTGCAGCCCTAAGGAAGGTGGGCGCTGCAGACCTAAGTATGGTGAGCACTGCAGCCCAAAGTAATGTTGGGCACTGCAGACCTATGTTAGGTGAGAACTGAAGCCCTAAGTATGGTGGGCACTGCATCCCTAAGTAAAGTTGGGCACTGCAGCCCTAAGTAAGTTGGGCACTGTAAAACCAAGTAAGGAGGGCACTGTAGACCTAAGTAAGTTGGGCACTGCAGCCCTAAGTAAAGTTTGGCTCTGCAGCCCTAAGTAAGTTGTGCACTGTAAAACCAAGTAAGGTGGGCTGCTAACCTAAGTAAGGTGGGCACTGCAGCCCTAAGGAAGGTGGACACTGCAGCCCTAAGTAAGGTGGGCACAGCAGCCCTAAGTATGGCGAGCACTGCAGTCCAAAGTAATGTTGGGCACTGCAGCCCTAAGTAAGTTGGGCATTGCAGACCTATGTTAGGTGAGAACTGCAGCCCTAAGTATGGTGGGCACTGCATCCCTAAGTAAAGTTGGGCACTGCAGCCCCAACTAAGTTGGGCACTGCATACCTAAGTAAAGTTGGGCACTGCAGCCCTAAGAAAGTTGGGCACTGTAAAACCAAGTAAGGTTTGCACTGCAGCCCTAAGGTGGGCACAGCAGCCCTAAGTAAGTTGGGCACAGCAGCCCTATGTATGTTGGGCACTGTAAAGCCAAGTAAGGTGTTCACTGCAGCCCTAAGGAAGGTGGGCACTGCTGCCCTAAATAAAGTTGGTCACTGCAGCCCTAAGTAAGTTGGGCACTTTAAAACCAAGTAAGGCGGCCACTGCAGCTCTAAGGCGGGCACTGCAGCCCTAAGTATGCTGGGCACAGCAGCCCTAAGTAAAGATGGGCACTGCAGCCCTAAGAAAGTTGGGCTCTGTAAAACTAAGAGAAGTGGGCACTGCAGCCCTAGGGAATGTGGGCACTGCAGCCCTAAGTGTGTTGGGCACTACAGCCCTCAGTACAGTTGGGCACGGCAGCCCTAAGTAAGTTGGGCACTGTAAAACCAAGTAAGGAGGGCACTGTAGACCTAAGTAAGTTGGGCACTGCAGCCCTAAGTAAAGTTTGGCTCTGCAGCCCTAAGTAAGTTGTGCACTGTAAAACCAAGTAAGGTGGGCTGCTAACCTAAGTAAGGTGGGCACTGCATCCCTAAGTAAAGTTGGGCACTGCAGCCCCAACTAAGTTGGGCACTGCAGCCCTAAGTATGGCGAGCACTGCAGTCCAAAGTAATGTTGGGCACTGCAGCCCTAAGTAAGTTGGGCATTGCAGACCTATGTTAGGTGAGAACTGCAGCCCTAAGTATGGTGGGCACTGCATCCCTAAGTAAAGTTGGGCACTGCAGCCCCAACTAAGTTGGGCACTGCAGCCCTAAGTAAGGTGGGCACAGCAGCCCTAAGTAAGTTGGGCACAGCAGCCCTAAGTATGTTGGGCACTGTAAAACCAAGTAAGGTGTTCACTGCAGCCCTAAGGAAGGTGGGCACTGCAGCCCTAAGTATAATGGGCACTGCAGCCCTAAGAAAGTTGGGCACTTTAAAACCAAGTAAGGTGGCCACTGTAGCTCTAAGGCGGGCACAGCAGCCCTAAGTAAGTTGGGATCTGTAAAACTAAGTGAAGTGGGCACTGCAGACCTAAGGAAGGTGGGCACTGCATCCCCAAGTACGTTGGGCACTGTAAAACCAAGTAAGGTGGGCACTGCAGAACTAAGTAAGGTGGGCAGTGAAGCCCTAAGTACGTTGGGCACTGCAGCTTAAGGTGGCTCGGCACTGCAGTCCTACGTAAGTTGGGCACTGCAGATGTAAGTAAGGTGAGCACTGCAGCCCTAAGTAAGTTGGGCACTGCAGCCCTAGGGAAAGTTGGGCGCTGCAGGCCTAAGTAAGTTCGGGCACTGTAAAACCAAGTAAGGTTTGCACTGCAGCCCTAAGGTGGGCACAGCAGCCCTAAGTAAGTTGGGCACAGCAGCCCTATGTATGTTGGGCACTGTAAAGCCAAGTAAGGTGTTCACTGCAGCCCTAAGGAAGGTGGGCACTGCTGCCCTAAGTAAAGTTGGTCACTGCAGCCCTAAGTAAGTTGGGCACTTTAAAACCAAGTAAGGCGGCCACTGCAGCTCTAAGGCGGGCACTGCAGCCCTAAGTATGCTGGGCACAGCAGCCCTAAGTAAAGTTGGGCACAGCAGCCCTAAGTAAGTTGGGATCTGTAAAACTAAGTGAAGTGGGCACTGCAGACCTAAGGAAGGTGGGCACTGCATCCCCAAGTACGTTGGGCACTGTAAAACCAAGTAAGGTGGGCACTGCAGAACTAAGTAAGGTGGGCAGTGAAGCCCTAAGTACGTTGGGCACTGCAGCTTAAGGTGGCTCGGCACTGCAGTCCTACGTAAATTGGGCACTGCAGACGTAAGTAAGGTGAGCACTGCAGCCCTAAGTAAGTTGGGCACTGCAGCCCTAAGGAAAGTTGGGCGCTGCAGGCCTAAGTAAGTTGGGCACTGTAAAACCAAGTAAGGTTGGCTGCAGCCCTAAGTAAGGTGGGCACTGCAGCCCTAAGGAAGGTGGGCGCTGCAGACCTAAGTATGGTGAGCACTGCAGCCCAAAGTAATGTTGGGCACTGCAGACCTATGTTAGGTGAGAACTGAAGCCCTAAGTATGGTGGGCACTGCATCCCTAAGTAAAGTTGGGCACTGCAGCCCTAAGAAAGTTGGGCACTGTAAAACCAAGTAAGGTTTGCACTGCAGCCCTAAGGTGGGCACAGCAGCCCTAAGTAAGTTGGGCACAGCAGCCCTATGTATGTTGGGCACTGTAAAGCCAAGTAAGGTGTTCACTGCAGCCCTAAGGAAGGTGGGCACTGCTGCCCTAAATAAAGTTGGTCACTGCAGCCCTAAGTAAGTTGGGCACTTTAAAACCAAGTAAGGCGGCCACTGCAGCTCTAAGGCGGGCACTGCAGCCCTAAGTATGCTGGGCACAGCAGCCCTAAGTAAAGATGGGCACTGCAGCCCTAAGAAAGTTGGGCTCTGTAAAACTAAGAGAAGTGGGCACTGCAGCCCTAGGGAAGGTGGGCACTGCAGCCCTAAGTGTGTTGGGCACTACAGCCCTCAGTACAGTTGGGCACGGCAGCCCTAAGTAAGTTGGGCACTGTAAAACCAAGTAAGGAGGGCACTGTAGACCTAAGTAAGTTGGGCACTGCAGCCCTAAGTAAAGTTTGGCTCTGCAGCCCTAAGTAAGTTGTGCACTGTAAAACCAAGTAAGGTGGGCTGCTAACCTAAGTAAGGTGGGCACTGCATCCCTAAGTAAAGTTGGGCACTGCAGCCCCAACTAAGTTGGGCACTGCAGCCCTAAGTATGGCGAGCACTGCAGTCCAAAGTAATGTTGGGCACTGCAGCCCTAAGTAAGTTGGGCATTGCAGACCTATGTTAGGTGAGAACTGCAGCCCTAAGTATGGTGGGCACTGCATAACTAAGTAAAGTTGGGCACTGCAGCCCCAACTAAGTTGGGCACTGCAGCCCTAAGTAAGGTGGGCACAGCAGCCCTAAGTAAGTTGGGCACAGCAGCCCTAAGTATGTTGGGCACTGTAAAACCAAGTAAGGTGTTCACTGCAGCCCTAAGGAAGGTGGGCACTGCAGCCCTAAGTATAATGGGCACTGCAGCCCTAAGAAAGTTGGGCACTTTAAAACCAAGTAAGGTGGCCACTGTAGCTCTAAGGCGGGCACAGCAGCCCTAAGTAAGTTGGGATCTGTAAAACTAAGTGAAGTGGGCACTGCAGACCTAAGGAAGGTGGGCACTGCATCCCCAAGTACGTTGGGCACTGTAAAACCAAGTAAGGTGGGCACTGCAGAACTAAGTAAGGTGGGCAGTGAAGCCCTAAGTACGTTGGGCACTGCAGCTTAAGGTGGCTCGGCACTGCAGTCCTACGTAAGTTGGGCACTGCAGATGTAAGTAAGGTGAGCACTGCAGCCCTAAGTAAGTTGGGCACTGCAGCCCTAAGGAAAGTTGGGCGCTGCAGGCCTAAGTAAGTTGGGCACTGTAAAACCAAGTAAGGTTTGCACTGCAGCCCTAAGGTGGGCACAGCAGCCCTAAGTAAGTTGGGCACAGCAGCCCTATGTATGTTGGGCACTGTAAAGCCAAGTAAGGTGTTCACTGCAGCCCTAAGGAAGGTGGGCACTGCTGCCCTAAGTAAAGTTGGTCACTGCAGCCCTAAGTAAGTTGGGCACTTTAAAACCAAGTAAGGCGGCCACTGCAGCTCTAAGGCGGGCACTGCAGCCCTAAGTATGCTGGGCACAGCAGCCCTAAGTAAAGTTGGGCACAGCAGCCCTAAGTAAGTTGGGATCTGTAAAACTAAGTGAAGTGGGCACTGCAGACCTAAGGAAGGTGGGCACTGCATCCCCAAGTACGTTGGGCACTGTAAAACCAAGTAAGGTGGGCACTGCAGAACTAAGTAAGGTGGGCAGTGAAGCCCTAAGTACGTTGGGCACTGCAGCTTAAGGTGGCTCGGCACTGCAGTCCTACGTAAATTGGGCACTGCAGACGTAAGTAAGGTGGGCACTGCAGTCCTACTTAAATTGGGCACTGCAGACGTAAGTAAGGTGAGCACTGCAGCCCTAAGTAAGTTGGGCACTGCAGCCCTAAGGAAAGTTGGGCGCTGCAGGCCTAAGTAAGTTGGGCACTGTAAAACCAAGTAAGGTTGGCTGCAGCCCTAAGTAAGGTGGGCACTGCAGCCCTAAGGAAGGTGGGCGCTGCAGACCTAAGTATGGTGAGCACTGCAGCCCAAAGTAATGTTGGGCACTGCAGACCTATGTTAGGTGAGAACTGAAGCCCTAAGTATGGTGGGCACTGCATCCCTAAGTAAAGTTGGGCACTGCAGCCCTAAGAAAGTTGGGCACTGTAAAACCAAGTAAGGTTTGCACTGCAGCCCTAAGGTGGGCACAGCAGCCCTAAGTAAGTTGGGCACAGCAGCCCTATGTATGTTGGGCACTGTAAAGCCAAGTAAGGTGTTCACTGCAGCCCTAAGGAAGGTGGGCACTGCTGCCCTAAGTAAAGTTGGTCACTGCAGCCCTAAGTAAGTTGGGCACTTTAAAACCAAGTAAGGCGGCCACTGCAGCTCTAAGGCGGGCACTGCAGCCCTAAGTATGCTGGGCACAGCAGCCCTAAGTAAAGTTGGGCACAGCAGCCCTAAGTAAGTTGGGATCTGTAAAACTAAGTGAAGTGGGCACTGCAGACCTAAGGAAGGTGGGCACTGCATCCCCAAGTACGTTGGGCACTGTAAAACCAAGTAAGGTGGGCACTGCAGAACTAAGTAAGGTGGGCAGTGAAGCCCTAAGTACGTTGGGCACTGCAGCTTAAGGTGGCTCGGCACTGCAGTCCTACGTAAATTGGGCACTGCAGACGTAAGTAAGGTGAGCACTGCAGCCCTAAGTAAGTTGGGCACTGCAGCCCTAAGGAAAGTTGGGCGCTGCAGGCCTAAGTAAGTTGGGCACTGTAAAACCAAGTAAGGTTGGCTGCAGCCCTAAGTAAGGTGGGCACTGCAGCCCTAAGGAAGGTGGGCGCTGCAGACCTAAGTATGGTGAGCACTGCAGCCCAAAGTAATGTTGGGCACTGCAGACCTATGTTAGGTGAGAACTGAAGCCCTAAGTATGGTGGGCACTGCATCCCTAAGTAAAGTTGGGCACTGCAGCCCTAAGAAAGTTGGGCACTGTAAAACCAAGTAAGGTTTGCACTGCAGCCCTAAGGTGGGCACAGCAGCCCTAAGTAAGTTGGGCACAGCAGCCCTATGTATGTTGGGCACTGTAAAGCCAAGTAAGGTGTTCACTGCAGCCCTAAGGAAGGTGGGCACTGCTGCCCTAAGTAAAGTTGGTCACTGCAGCCCTAAGTAAGTTGGGCACTTTAAAACCAAGTAAGGCGGCCACTGCAGCTCTAAGGCGGGCACTGCAGCCCTAAGTATGCTGGGCACAGCAGCCCTAAGTAAAGTTGGGCACAGCAGCCCTAAGTAAGTTGGGATCTGTAAAACTAAGTGAAGTGGGCACTGCAGACCTAAGGAAGGTGGGCACTGCATCCCCAAGTACGTTGGGCACTGTAAAACCAAGTAAGGTGGGCACTGCAGAACTAAGTAAGGTGGGCAGTGAAGCCCTAAGTACGTTGGGCACTGCAGCTTAAGGTGGCTCGGCACTGCAGTCCTACGTAAGTTGGGCACTGCAGACGTAAGTAAGGTGAGCACTGCAGCCCTAAGTAAGTTGGGCACTGCAGCCCTAAGGAAAGTTGGGCGCTGCAGGCCTAAGTAAGTTGGGCACTGTAAAACCAAGTAAGGTTGGCTGCAGCCCTAAGTAAGGTGGGCACTGCAGCCCTAAGGAAGGTGGGCGCTGCAGACCTAAGTATGGTGAGCACTGCAGCCCAAAGTAATGTTGGGCACTGCAGACCTATGTTAGGTGAGAACTGAAGCCCTAAGTATGGTGGGCACAGCCCTAAGAAAGTTGGGCACTGTAAAACCAAGTAAGGTTTGCACTGCAGCCCTAAGGTGGGCACAGCAGCCCTAAGTAAGTTGGGCACAGCAGCCCTATGTATGTTGGGCACTGTAAAGCCAAGTAAGGTGTTCACTGCAGCCCTAAGGAAGGTGGGCACTGCTGCCCTAAGTAAAGTTGGTCACTGCAGCCCTAAGTTAGTTGGGCACTTTAAAACCAAGTAAGGCGGCCACTGCAGCTCTAAGGCGGGCACTGCAGCCCTAAGTATGCTGGGCACAGCAGCCCTAAGTAAAGTTGGGCACAGCAGCCCTAAGTAAGTTGGGATCTGTAAAACTAAGTGAAGTGGGCACTGCAGACCTAAGGAAGGTGGGCACTGCATCCCCAAGTACGTTGGGCACTGTAAAACCAAGTAAGGTGGGCACTGCAGAACTAAGTAAGGTGGGCAGTGAAGCCCTAAGTACGTTGGGCACTGCAGCTTAAGGTGGCTCGGCACTGCAGTCCTACGTAAGTTGGGCACTGCAGACGTAAGTAAGGTGAGCACTGCAGCCCTAAGTAAGTTGGGCACTGCAGCCCTAAGGAAAGTTGGGCGCTGCAGGCCTAAGTAAGTTGGGCACTGTAAAACCAAGTAAGGTTGGCTGCAGCCCTAAGTAAGGTGGGCACTGCAGCCCTAAGGAAGGTGGGCGCTGCAGACCTAAGTATGGTGAGCACTGCAGCCCAAAGTAATGTTGGGCACTGCAGACCTATGTTAGGTGAGAACTGAAGCCCTAAGTATGGTGGGCACTGCATCCCTAAGTAAAGTTGGGCACTGCAGCCCTAAGAAAGTTGGGCACTGTAAAACCAAGTAAGGTTTGCACTGCAGCCCTAAGGTGGGCACAGCAGCCCTAAGTAAGTTGGGCACAGCAGCCCTATGTATGTTGGGCACTGTAAAGCCAAGTAAGGTGTTCACTGCAGCCCTAAGGAAGGTGGGCACTGCTGCCCTAAGTAAAGTTGGTCACTGCAGCCCTAAGTAAGTTGGGCACTTTAAAACCAAGTAAGGCGGCCACTGCAGCTCTAAGGCGGGCACTGCAGCCCTAAGTATGCTGGGCACAGCAGCCCTAAGTAAAGTTGGGCACAGCAGCCCTAAGTAAGTTGGGATCTGTAAAACTAAGTGAAGTGGGCACTGCAGACCTAAGGAAGGTGGGCACTGCATCCCCAAGTACGTTGGGCACTGTAAAACCAAGTAAGGTGGGCACTGCAGAACTAAGTAAGGTGGGCAGTGAAGCCCTAAGTACGTTGGGCACTGCAGCTTAAGGTGGCTCGGCACTGCAGTCCTACGTAAATTGGGCACTGCAGACGTAAGTAAGGTGAGCACTGCAGCCCTAAGTAAGTTGGGCACTGCAGCCCTAAGGAAAGTTGGGCGCTGCAGGCCTAAGTGAGTTGGGCACTGTAAAACCAAGTAAGGTTGGCTGCAGCCCTAAGTAAGGTGGGCACTGCAGCCCTAAGGAAGGTGGGCGCTGCAGACCTAAGTATGGTGAGCACTGCAGCCCAAAGTAATGTTGGGCACTGCAGACCTATGTTAGGTGAGAACTGAAGCCCTAAGTATGGTGGGCACTGCATCCCTAAGTAAAGTTGGGCACTGCAGCCCTAAGAAAGTTGGGCACTGTAAAACCAAGTAAGGTTTGCACTGCAGCCCTAAGGTGGGCACAACAGCCCTAAGTAAGTTGGGCACAGCAGCCCTATGTATGTTGGGCACTGTAAAGCCAAGTAAGGTGTTCACTGCAGCCCTAAGGAAGGTGGGCACTGCTGCCCTAAATAAAGTTGGTCACTGCAGCCCTAAGTAAAGTTTGGCTCTGCAGCCCTAAGTAAGTTGTGCACTGTAAAACCAAGTAAGGTGGGCTGCTAACCTAAGTAAGGTGGGCACTGCAGCCCTAAGGAAGGTGGATACTGCAGCCCTAAGTAAGGTGGGCACAGCAGCCCTAAGTATGGCGAGCACTGCAGTCCAAAGTAATGTTGGGCACTGCAGCCCTAAGTAAGTTGGGCATTGCAGACCTATGTTAGGTGAGAACTGCAGCCCTAAGTATGGTGGGCACTGCATCCCTAAGTAAAGTTGGGCACTGCAGCCCCAACTAAGTTGGGCACTGCATCCCTAAGTAAAGTTGGGCACTGCAGCCCTAAGAAAGTTGGGCACTGTAAAACCAAGTAAGGTTTGCACTGCAGCCCTAAGGTGGGCACAGCAGCCCTAAGTAAGTTGGGCACAGCAGCCCTATGTATGTTGGGCACTGTAAAGCCAAGTAAGGTGTTCACTGCAGCCCTAAGGAAGGTGGGCACTGCTGCCCTAAATAAAGTTGGTCACTGCAGCCCTAAGTAAGTTGGGCACTTTAAAACCAAGTAAGGCGGCCACTGCAGCTCTAAGGCGGGCACTGCAGCCCTAAGTATGCTGGGCACAGCAGCCCTAAGTAAAGATGGGCACTGCAGCCCTAAGAAAGTTGGGCTCTGTAAAACTAAGAGAAGTGGGCACTGCAGCCCTAGGGAAGGTGGGCACTGCAGCCCTAAGTGTGTTGGGCACTACAGCCCTCAGTACAGTTGGGCACGGCAGCCCTAAGTAAGTTGGGCACTGTAAAACCAAGTAAGGAGGGCACTGTAGACCTAAGTAAGTTGGGCACTGCAGCCCTAAGTAAAGTTTGGCTCTGCAGCCCTAAGTAAGTTGTGCACTGTAAAACCAAGTAAGGTGGGCTGCTAACCTAAGTAAGGTGGGCACTGCATCCCTAAGTAAAGTTGGGCACTGCAGCCCCAACTAAGTTGGGCACTGCAGCCCTAAGTATGGCGAGCACTGCAATCCAAAGTAATGTTGGGCACTGCAGCCCTAAGTAAGTTGGGCATTGCAGACCTATGTTAGGTGAGAACTGCAGCCCTAAGTATGGTGGGCACTGCATCCCTAAGTAAAGTTGGGCACTGCAGCCCCAACTAAGTTGGGCACTGCAGCCCTAAGTAAGGTGGGCACAGCAGCCCTAAGTAAGTTGGGCACAGCAGCCCTAAGTATGTTGGGCACTGTAAAACCAAGTAAGGTGTTCACTGCAGCCCTAAGGAAGGTGGGCACTGCAGCCCTAAGTATAATGGGCACTGCAGCCCTAAGAAAGTTGGGCACTTTAAAACCAAGTAAGGTGGCCACTGTAGCTCTAAGGCGGGCACAGCAGCCCTAAGTAAGTTGGGATCTGTAAAACTAAGTGAAGTGGGCACTGCAGACCTAAGGAAGGTGGGCACTGCATCCCCAAGTACGTTGGGCACTGTAAAACCAAGTAAGGTGGGCACTGCAGAACTAAGTAAGGTGGGCAGTGAAGCCCTAAGTACGTTGGGCACTGCAGCTTAAGGTGGCTCGGCACTGCAGTCCTACGTAAGTTGGGCACTGCAGACGTAAGTAAGGTGAGCACTGCAGCCCTAAGTAAGTTGGGCACTGCAGCCCTAAGGAAAGTTGGGCGCTGCAGGCCTAAGTAAGTTCGGGCACTGTAAAACCAAGTAAGGTTTGCACTGCAGCCCTAAGGTGGGCACAGCAGCCCTAAGTAAGTTGGGCACAGCAGCCCTATGTATGTTGGGCACTGTAAAGCCAAGTAAGGTGTTCACTGCAGCCCTAAGGAAGGTGGGCACTGCTGCCCTAAGTAAAGTTGGTCACTGCAGCTCTAAGTAAGTTGGGCACTTTAAAACCAAGTAAGGCGGCCACTGCAGCTCTAAGGCGGGCACTGCAGCCCTAAGTATGCTGGGCACAGCAGCCCTAAGTAAAGTTGGGCACAGCAGCCCTAAGTAAGTTGGGATCTGTAAAACTAAGTGAAGTGGGCACTGCAGACCTAAGGAAGGTGGGCACTGCATCCCCAAGTACGTTGGGCACTGTAAAACCAAGTAAGGTGGGCACTGCAGAACTAAGTAAGGTGGGCAGTGAAGCCCTAAGTACGTTGGGCACTGCAGCTTAAGGTGGCTCGGCACTGCAGTCCTACGTAAATTGGGCACTGCAGACGTAAGTAAGGTGAGCACTGCAGCCCTAAGTAAGTTGGGCACTGCAGCCCTAAGGAAAGTTGGGCGCTGCAGGCCTAAGTAAGTTGGGCACTGTAAAACCAAGTAAGGTTGGCTGCAGCCCTAAGTAAGGTGGGCACTGCAGCCCTAAGGAAGGTGGGCGCTGCAGACCTAAGTATGGTGAGCACTGCAGCCCAAAGTAATGTTGGGCACTGCAGACCTATGTTAGGTGAGAACTGAAGCCCTAAGTATGGTGGGCACTGCATCCCTAAGTAAAGTTGGGCACTGCAGCCCTAAGAAAGTTGGGCACTGTAAAACCAAGTAAGGTTTGCACTGCAGCCCTAAGGTGGGCACAGCAGCCCTAAGTAAGTTGGGCACAGCAGCCCTATGTATGTTGGGCACTGTAAAGCCAAGTAAGGTGTTCACTGCAGCCCTAAGGAAGGTGGGCACTGCTGCCCTAAATAAAGTTGGTCACTGCAGCCCTAAGTAAGTTGGGCACTTTAAAACCAAGTAAGGAGGCCACTGCAGCTCTAAGGCGGGCACTGCAGCCCTAAGTATGCTGGGCACAGCAGCCCTAAGTAAAGATGGGCACTGCAGCCCTAAGAAAGTTGGGCTCTGTAAAACTAAGAGAAGTGGGCACTGCAGCCCTAGGGAAGGTGGGCACTGCAGCCCTAAGTGTGTTGGGCACTACAGCCCTCAGTACAGTTGGGCACGGCAGCCCTAAGTAAGTTGGGCACTGTAAAACCAAGTAAGGAGGGCACTGTAGACCTAAGTAAGTTGGGCACTGCAGCCCTAAGTAAAGTTTGGCTCTGCAGCCCTAAGTAAGTTGTGCACTGTAAAACCAAGTAAGGTGGGCTGCTAACCTAAGTAAGGTGGGCACTGCATCCCTAAGTAAAGTTGGGCACTGCAGCCCCAACTAAGTTGGGCACTGCAGCCCTAAGTATGGCGAGCACTGCAGTCCAAAGTAATGTTGGGCACTGCAGCCCTAAGTAAGTTGGGCATTGCAGACCTATGTTAGGTGAGAACTGCAGCCCTAAGTATGGTGGGCACTGCATCCCTAAGTAAAGTTGGGCACTGCAGCCCCAACTAAGTTGGGCACTGCAGCCCTAAGTAAGGTGGGCACAGCAGCCCTAAGTAAGTTGGGCACAGCAGCCCTAAGTATGTTGGGCACTGTAAAACCAAGTAAGGTGTTCACTGCAGCCCTAAGGAAGGTGGGCACTGCAGCCCTAAGTATAATGGGCACTGCAGCCCTAAGAAAGTTGGGCACTTTAAAACCAAGTAAGGTGGCCACTGTAGCTCTAAGGCGGGCACAGCAGCCCTAAGTAAGTTGGGATCTGTAAAACTAAGTGAAGTGGGCACTGCAGACCTAAGGAAGGTGGGCACTGCATCCCCAAGTACGTTGGGCACTGTAAAACCAAGTAAGGTGGGCACTGCAGAACTAAGTAAGGTGGGCAGTGAAGCCCTAAGTACGTTGGGCACTGCAGCTTAAGGTGGCTCGGCACTGCAGTCCTACGTAAGTTGGGCACTGCAGATGTAAGTAAGGTGAGCACTGCAGCCCTAAGTAAGTTGGGCACTGCAGCCCTAAGGAAAGTTGGGCGCTGCAGGCCTAAGTAAGTTGGGCACTGTAAAACCAAGTAAGGTTTGCACTGCAGCCCTAAGGTGGGCACAGCAGCCCTAAGTAAGTTGGGCACAGCAGCCCTATGTATGTTGGGCACTGTAAAGCCAAGTAAGGTGTTCACTGCAGCCCTAAGGAAGGTGGGCACTGCTGCCCTAAGTAAAGTTGGTCACTGCAGCCCTAAGTAAGTTGGGCACTTTAAAACCAAGTAAGGCGGCCACTGCAGCTCTAAGGCGGGCACTGCAGCCCTAAGTATGCTGGGCACAGCAGCCCTAAGTAAAGTTGGGCACAGCAGCCCTAAGTAAGTTGGGATCTGTAAAACTAAGTGAAGTGGGCACTGCAGACCTAAGGAAGGTGGGCACTGCATCCCCAAGTACGTTGGGCACTGTAAAACCAAGTAAGGTGGGCACTGCAGAACTAAGTAAGGTGGGCAGTGAAGCCCTAAGTACGTTGGGCACTGCAGCTTAAGGTGGCTCGGCACTGCAGTCCTACGTAAATTGGGCACTGCAGACGTAAGTAAGGTGAGCACTGCAGCCCTAAGTAAGTTGGGCACTGCAGCCCTAAGGAAAGTTGGGCGCTGCAGGCCTAAGTAAGTTGGGCACTGTAAAACCAAGTAAGGTTGGCTGCAGCCCTAAGTAAGGTGGGCACTGCAGCCCTAAGGAAGGTGGGCGCTGCAGACCTAAGTATGGTGAGCACTGCAGCCCAAAGTAATGTTGGGCACTGCAGACCTATGTTAGGTGAGAACTGAAGCCCTAAGTATGGTGGGCACTGCATCCCTAAGTAAAGTTGGGCACTGCAGCCCTAAGAAAGTTGGGCACTGTAAAACCAAGTAAGGTTTGCACTGCAGCCCTAAGGTGGGCACAGCAGCCCTAAGTAAGTTGGGCACAGCAGCCCTATGTATGTTGGGCACTGTAAAGCCAAGTAAGGTGTTCACTGCAGCCCTAAGGAAGGTGGGCACTGCTGCCCTAAATAAAGTTGGTCACTGCAGCCCTAAGTAAGTTGGGCACTTTAAAACCAAGTAAGGCGGCCACTGCAGCTCTAAGGCGGGCACTGCAGCCCTAAGTATGCTGGGCACAGCAGCCCTAAGTAAAGATGGGCACTGCAGCCCTAAGAAAGTTGGGCTCTGTAAAACTAAGAGAAGTGGGCACTGCAGCCCTAGGGAAGGTGGGCACTGCAGCCCTAAGTGTGTTGGGCACTACAGCCCTCAGTACAGTTGGGCACGGCAGCCCTAAGTAAGTTGGGCACTGTAAAACCAAGTAAGGAGGGCACTGTAGACCTAAGTAAGTTGGGCACTGCAGCCCTAAGTAAAGTTTGGCTCTGCAGCCCTAAGTAAGTTGTGCACTGTAAAACCAAGTAAGGTGGGCTGCTAACCTAAGTAAGGTGGGCACTGCATCCCTAAGTAAAGTTGGGCACTGCAGCCCCAACTAAGTTGGGCACTGCAGCCCTAAGTATGGCGAGCACTGCAGTCCAAAGTAATGTTGGGCACTGCAGCCCTAAGTAAGTTGGGCATTGCAGACCTATGTTAGGTGAGAACTGCAGCCCTAAGTATGGTGGGCACTGCATCCCTAAGTAAAGTTGGGCACTGCAGCCCCAACTAAGTTGGGCACTGCAGCCCTAAGTAAGGTGGGCACAGCAGCCCTAAGTAAGTTGGGCACAGCAGCCCTAAGTATGTTGGGCACTGTAAAACCAAGTAAGGTGTTCACTGCAGCCCTAAGGAAGGTGGGCACTGCAGCCCTAAGTATAATGGGCACTGCAGCCCTAAGAAAGTTGGGCACTTTAAAACCAAGTAAGGTGGCCACTGTAGCTCTAAGGCGGGCACAGCAGCCCTAAGTAAGTTGGGATCTGTAAAACTAAGTGAAGTGGGCACTGCAGACCTAAGGAAGGTGGGCACTGCATCCCCAAGTACGTTGGGCACTGTAAAACCAAGTAAGGTGGGCACTGCAGAACTAAGTAAGGTGGGCAGTGAAGCCCTAAGTACGTTGGGCACTGCAGCTTAAGGTGGCTCGGCACTGCAGTCCTACGTAAGTTGGGCACTGCAGATGTAAGTAAGGTGAGCACTGCAGCCCTAAGTAAGTTGGGCACTGCAGCCCTAGGGAAAGTTGGGCGCTGCAGGCCTAAGTAAGTTCGGGCACTGTAAAACCAAGTAAGGTTTGCACTGCAGCCCTAAGGTGGGCACAGCAGCCCTAAGTAAGTTGGGCACAGCAGCCCTATGTATGTTGGGCACTGTAAAGCCAAGTAAGGTGTTCACTGCAGCCCTAAGGAAGGTGGGCACTGCTGCCCTAAGTAAAGTTGGTCACTGCAGCCCTAAGTAAGTTGGGCACTTTAAAACCAAGTAAGGCGGCCACTGCAGCTCTAAGGCGGGCACTGCAGCCCTAAGTATGCTGGGCACAGCAGCCCTAAGTAAAGTTGGGCACAGCAGCCCTAAGTAAGTTGGGATCTGTAAAACTAAGTGAAGTGGGCACTGCAGACCTAAGGAAGGTGGGCACTGCATCCCCAAGTACGTTGGGCACTGTAAAACCAAGTAAGGTGGGCACTGCAGAACTAAGTAAGGTGGGCAGTGAAGCCCTAAGTACGTTGGGCACTGCAGCTTAAGGTGGCTCGGCACTGCAGTCCTACGTAAATTGGGCACTGCAGACGTAAGTAAGGTGAGCACTGCAGCCCTAAGTAAGTTGGGCACTGCAGCCCTAAGGAAAGTTGGGCGCTGCAGGCCTAAGTAAGTTGGGCACTGTAAAACCAAGTAAGGTTGGCTGCAGCCCTAAGTAAGGTGGGCACTGCAGCCCTAAGGAAGGTGGGCGCTGCAGACCTAAGTATGGTGAGCACTGCAGCCCAAAGTAATGTTGGGCACTGCAGACCTATGTTAGGTGAGAACTGAAGCCCTAAGTATGGTGGGCACTGCATCCCTAAGTAAAGTTGGGCACTGCAGCCCTAAGAAAGTTGGGCACTGTAAAACCAAGTAAGGTTTGCACTGCAGCCCTAAGGTGGGCACAGCAGCCCTAAGTAAGTTGGGCACAGCAGCCCTATGTATGTTGGGCACTGTAAAGCCAAGTAAGGTGTTCACTGCAGCCCTAAGGAAGGTGGGCACTGCTGCCCTAAATAAAGTTGGTCACTGCAGCCCTAAGTAAGTTGGGCACTTTAAAACCAAGTAAGGCGGCCACTGCAGCTCTAAGGCGGGCACTGCAGCCCTAAGTATGCTGGGCACAGCAGCCCTAAGTAAAGATGGGCACTGCAGCCCTAAGAAAGTTGGGCTCTGTAAAACTAAGAGAAGTGGGCACTGCAGCCCTAGGGAAGGTGGGCACTGCAGCCCTAAGTGTGTTGGGCACTACAGCCCTCAGTACAGTTGGGCACGGCAGCCCTAAGTAAGTTGGGCACTGTAAAACCAAGTAAGGAGGGCACTGTAGACCTAAGTAAGTTGGGCACTGCAGCCCTAAGTAAAGTTTGGCTCTGCAGCCCTAAGTAAGTTGTGCACTGTAAAACCAAGTAAGGTGGGCTGCTAACCTAAGTAAGGTGGGCACTGCATCCCTAAGTAAAGTTGGGCACTGCAGCCCCAACTAAGTTGGGCACTGCAGCCCTAAGTATGGCGAGCACTGCAGTCCAAAGTAATGTTGGGCACTGCAGCCCTAAGTAAGTTGGGCATTGCAGACCTATGTTAGGTGAGAACTGCAGCCCTAAGTATGGTGGGCACTGCATCCCTAAGTAAAGTTGGGCACTGCAGCCCCAACTAAGTTGGGCACTGCAGCCCTAAGTAAGGTGGGCACAGCAGCCCTAAGTAAGTTGGGCACAGCAGCCCTAAGTATGTTGGGCACTGTAAAACCAAGTAAGGTGTTCACTGCAGCCCTAAGGAAGGTGGGCACTGCAGCCCTAAGTATAATGGGCACTGCAGCCCTAAGAAAGTTGGGCACTTTAAAACCAAGTAAGGTGGCCACTGTAGCTCTAAGGCGGGCACAGCAGCCCTAAGTAAGTTGGGATCTGTAAAACTAAGTGAAGTGGGCACTGCAGACCTAAGGAAGGTGGGCACTGCATCCCCAAGTACGTTGGGCACTGTAAAACCAAGTAAGGTGGGCACTGCAGAACTAAGTAAGGTGGGCAGTGAAGCCCTAAGTACGTTGGGCACTGCAGCTTAAGGTGGCTCGGCACTGCAGTCCTACGTAAGTTGGGCACTGCAGATGTAAGTAAGGTGAGCACTGCAGCCCTAAGTAAGTTGGGCACTGCAGCCCTAGGGAAAGTTGGGCGCTGCAGGCCTAAGTAAGTTCGGGCACTGTAAAACCAAGTAAGGTTTGCACTGCAGCCCTAAGGTGGGCACAGCAGCCCTAAGTAAGTTGGGCACAGCAGCCCTATGTATGTTGGGCACTGTAAAGCCAAGTAAGGTGTTCACTGCAGCCCTAAGGAAGGTGGGCACTGCTGCCCTAAGTAAAGTTGGTCACTGCAGCCCTAAGTAAGTTGGGCACTTTAAAACCAAGTAAGGCGGCCACTGCAGCTCTAAGGCGGGCACTGCAGCCCTAAGTATGCTGGGCACAGCAGCCCTAAGTAAAGTTGGGCACAGCAGCCCTAAGTAAGTTGGGATCTGTAAAACTAAGTGAAGTGGGCACTGCAGACCTAAGGAAGGTGGGCACTGCATCCCCAAGTACGTTGGGCACTGTAAAACCAAGTAAGGTGGGCACTGCAGAACTAAGTAAGGTGGGCAGTGAAGCCCTAAGTACGTTGGGCACTGCAGCTTAAGGTGGCTCGGCACTGCAGTCCTACGTAAATTGGGCACTGCAGACGTAAGTAAGGTGAGCACTGCAGCCCTAAGTAAGTTGGGCACTGCAGCCCTAAGGAAAGTTGGGCGCTGCAGGCCTAAGTAAGTTGGGCACTGTAAAACCAAGTAAGGTTGGCTGCAGCCCTAAGTAAGGTGGGCACTGCAGCCCTAAGGAAGGTGGGCGCTGCAGACCTAAGTATGGTGAGCACTGCAGCCCAAAGTAATGTTGGGCACTGCAGACCTATGTTAGGTGAGAACTGAAGCCCTAAGTATGGTGGGCACTGCATCCCTAAGTAAAGTTGGGCACTGCAGCCCTAAGAAAGTTGGGCACTGTAAAACCAAGTAAGGTTTGCACTGCAGCCCTAAGGTGGGCACAGCAGCCCTAAGTAAGTTGGGCACAGCAGCCCTATGTATGTTGGGCACTGTAAAGCCAAGTAAGGTGTTCACTGCAGCCCTAAGGAAGGTGGGCACTGCTGCCCTAAATAAAGTTGGTCACTGCAGCCCTAAGTAAGTTGGGCACTTTAAAACCAAGTAAGGCGGCCACTGCAGCTCTAAGGCGGGCACTGCAGCCCTAAGTATGCTGGGCACAGCAGCCCTAAGTAAAGATGGGCACTGCAGCCCTAAGAAAGTTGGGCTCTGTAAAACTAAGAGAAGTGGGCACTGCAGCCCTAGGGAAGGTGGGCACTGCAGCCCTAAGTGTGTTGGGCACTACAGCCCTCAGTACAGTTGGGCACGGCAGCCCTAAGTAAGTTGGGCACTGTAAAACCAAGTAAGGAGGGCACTGTAGACCTAAGTAAGTTGGGCACTGCAGCCCTAAGTAAAGTTTGGCTCTGCAGCCCTAAGTAAGTTGTGCACTGTAAAACCAAGTAAGGTGGGCTGCTAACCTAAGTAAGGTGGGCACTGCATCCCTAAGTAAAGTTGGGCACTGCAGCCCCAACTAAGTTGGGCACTGCAGCCCTAAGTATGGCGAGCACTGCAGTCCAAAGTAATGTTGGGCACTGCAGCCCTAAGTAAGTTGGGCATTGCAGACCTATGTTAGGTGAGAACTGCAGCCCTAAGTATGGTGGGCACTGCATCCCTAAGTAAAGTTGGGCACTGCAGCCCCAACTAAGTTGGGCACTGCAGCCCTAAGTAAGGTGGGCACAGCAGCCCTAAGTAAGTTGGGCACAGCAGCCCTAAGTATGTTGGGCACTGTAAAACCAAGTAAGGTGTTCACTGCAGCCCTAAGGAAGGTGGGCACTGCAGCCCTAAGTATAATGGGCACTGCAGCCCTAAGAAAGTTGGGCACTTTAAAACCAAGTAAGGTGGCCACTGTAGCTCTAAGGCGGGCACAGCAGCCCTAAGTAAGTTGGGATCTGTAAAACTAAGTGAAGTGGGCACTGCAGACCTAAGGAAGGTGGGCACTGCATCCCCAAGTACGTTGGGCACTGTAAAACCAAGTAAGGTGGGCACTGCAGAACTAAGTAAGGTGGGCAGTGAAGCCCTAAGTACGTTGGGCACTGCAGCTTAAGGTGGCTCGGCACTGCAGTCCTACGTAAGTTGGGCACTGCAGATGTAAGTAAGGTGAGCACTGCAGCCCTAAGTAAGTTGGGCACTGCAGCCCTAAGGAAAGTTGGGCGCTGCAGGCCTAAGTAAGTTGGGCACTGTAAAACCAAGTAAGGTTTGCACTGCAGCCCTAAGGTGGGCACAGCAGCCCTAAGTAAGTTGGGCACAGCAGCCCTATGTATGTTGGGCACTGTAAAGCCAAGTAAGGTGTTCACTGCAGCCCTAAGGAAGGTGGGCACTGCTGCCCTAAGTAAAGTTGGTCACTGCAGCCCTAAGTAAGTTGGGCACTTTAAAACCAAGTAAGGCGGCCACAGCAGCTCTAAGGCGGGCACTGCAGCCCTAAGTATGCTGGGCACAGCAGCCCTAAGTAAAGTTGGGCACAGCAGCCCTAAGTAAGTTGGGATCTGTAAAACTAAGTGAAGTGGGCACTGCAGACCTAAGGAAGGTGGGCACTGCATCCCCAAGTACGTTGGGCACTGTAAAACCAAGTAAGGTGGGCACTGCAGAACTAAGTAAGGTGGGCAGTGAAGCCCTAAGTACGTTGGGCACTGCAGCTTAAGGTGGCTCGGCACTGCAGTCCTACGTAAATTGGGCACTGCAGACGTAAGTAAGGTGAGCACTGCAGCCCTAAGTAAGTTGGGCACTGCAGCCCTAAGGAAAGTTGGGCGCTGCAGGCCTAAGTAAGTTCGGGCACTGTAAAACCAAGTAAGGTTTGCACTGCAGCCCTAAGGTGGGCACAGCAGCCCTAAGTAAGTTGGGCACAGCAGCCCTATGTATGTTGGGCACTGTAAAGCCAAGTAAGGTGTTCACTGCAGCCCTAAGGAAGGTGGGCACTGCTGCCCTAAGTAAAGTTGGTCACTGCAGCCCTAAGTAAGTTGGGCACTTTAAAACCAAGTAAGGCGGCCACTGCAGCTCTAAGGCGGGCACTGCAGCCCTAAGTATGCTGGGCACAGCAGCCCTAAGTAAAGTTGGGCACAGCAGCCCTAAGTAAGTTGGGATCTGTAAAACTAAGTGAAGTGGGCACTGCAGACCTAAGGAAGGTGGGCACTGCATCCCCAAGTACGTTGGGCACTGTAAAACCAAGTAAGGTGGGCACTGCAGAACTAAGTAAGGTGGGCAGTGAAGCCCTAAGTACGTTGGGCACTGCAGCTTAAGGTGGCTCGGCACTGCAGTCCTACGTAAATTGGGCACTGCAGACGTAAGTAAGGTGAGCACTGCAGCCCTAAGTAAGTTGGGCACTGCAGCCCTAAGGAAAGTTGGGCGCTGCAGGCCTAAGTAAGTTGGGCACTGTAAAACCAAGTAAGGTTGGCTGCAGCCCTAAGTAAGGTGGGCACTGCAGCCCTAAGGAAGGTGGGCGCTGCAGACCTAAGTATGGTGAGCACTGCAGCCCAAAGTAATGTTGGGCACTGCAGACCTATGTTAGGTGAGAACTGAAGCCCTAAGTATGGTGGGCACTGCATCCCTAAGTAAAGTTGGGCACTGCAGCCCTAAGAAAGTTGGGCACTGTAAAACCAAGTAAGGTTTGCACTGCAGCCCTAAGGTGGGCACAGCAGCCCTAAGTAAGTTGGGCACAGCAGCCCTATGTATGTTGGGCACTGTAAAGCCAAGTAAGGTGTTCACTGCAGCCCTAAGGAAGGTGGGCACTGCTGCCCTAAATAAAGTTGGTCACTGCAGCCCTAAGTAAGTTGGGCACTTTAAAACCAAGTAAGGCGGCCACTGCAGCTCTAAGGCGGGCACTGCAGCCCTAAGTATGCTGGGCACAGCAGCCCTAAGTAAAGATGGGCACTGCAGCCCTAAGAAAGTTGGGCTCTGTAAAACTAAGAGAAGTGGGCACTGCAGCCCTAGGGAAGGTGGGCACTGCAGCCCTAAGTGTGTTGGGCACTACAGCCCTCAGTACAGTTGGGCACGGCAGCCCTAAGTAAGTTGGGCACTGTAAAACCAAGTAAGGAGGGCACTGTAGACCTAAGTAAGTTGGGCACTGCAGCCCTAAGTAAAGTTTGGCTCTGCAGCCCTAAGTAAGTTGTGCACTGTAAAACCAAGTAAGGTGGGCTGCTAACCTAAGTAAGGTGGGCACTGCATCCCTAAGTAAAGTTGGGCACTGCAGCCCCAACTAAGTTGGGCACTGCAGCCCTAAGTATGGCGAGCACTGCAGTCCAAAGTAATGTTGGGCACTGCAGCCCTAAGTAAGTTGGGCATTGCAGACCTATGTTAGGTGAGAACTGCAGCCCTAAGTATGGTGGGCACTGCATCCCTAAGTAAAGTTGGGCACTGCAGCCCCAACTAAGTTGGGCACTGCAGCCCTAAGTAAGGTGGGCACAGCAGCCCTAAGTAAGTTGGGCACAGCAGCCCTAAGTATGTTGGGCACTGTAAAACCAAGTAAGGTGTTCACTGCAGCCCTAAGGAAGGTGGGCACTGCAGCCCTAAGTATAATGGGCACTGCAGCCCTAAGAAAGTTGGGCACTTTAAAACCAAGTAAGGTGGCCACTGTAGCTCTAAGGCGGGCACAGCAGCCCTAAGTAAGTTGGGATCTGTAAAACTAAGTGAAGTGGGCACTGCAGACCTAAGGAAGGTGGGCACTGCATCCCCAAGTACGTTGGGCACTGTAAAACCAAGTAAGGTGGGCACTGCAGAACTAAGTAAGGTGGGCAGTGAAGCCCTAAGTACGTTGGGCACTGCAGCTTAAGGTGGCTCGGCACTGCAGTCCTACGTAAGTTGGGCACTGCAGATGTAAGTAAGGTGAGCACTGCAGCCCTAAGTAAGTTGGGCACTGCAGCCCTAAGGAAAGTTGGGCGCTGCAGGCCTAAGTAAGTTGGGCACTGTAAAACCAAGTAAGGTTTGCACTGCAGCCCTAAGGTGGGCACAGCAGCCCTAAGTAAGTTGGGCACAGCAGCCCTATGTATGTTGGGCACTGTAAAGCCAAGTAAGGTGTTCACTGCAGCCCTAAGGAAGGTGGGCACTGCTGCCCTAAGTAAAGTTGGTCACTGCAGCCCTAAGTAAGTTGGGCACTTTAAAACCAAGTAAGGCGGCCACTGCAGCTCTAAGGCGGGCACTGCAGCCCTAAGTATGCTGGGCACAGCAGCCCTAAGTAAAGTTGGGCACAGCAGCCCTAAGTAAGTTGGGATCTGTAAAACTAAGTGAAGTGGGCACTGCAGACCTAAGGAAGGTGGGCACTGCATCCCCAAGTACGTTGGGCACTGTAAAACCAAGTAAGGTGGGCACTGCAGAACTAAGTAAGGTGGGCAGTGAAGCCCTAAGTACGTTGGGCACTGCAGCTTAAGGTGGCTCGGCACTGCAGTCCTACGTAAATTGGGCACTGCAGACGTAAGTAAGGTGAGCACTGCAGCCCTAAGTAAGTTGGGCACTGCAGCCCTAAGGAAAGTTGGGCGCTGCAGGCCTAAGTAAGTTGGGCACTGTAAAACCAAGTAAGGTTGGCTGCAGCCCTAAGTAAGGTGGGCACTGCAGCCCTAAGGAAGGTGGGCGCTGCAGACCTAAGTATGGTGAGCACTGCAGCCCAAAGTAATGTTGGGCACTGCAGACCTATGTTAGGTGAGAACTGAAGCCCTAAGTATGGTGGGCACTGCATCCCTAAGTAAAGTTGGGCACTGCAGCCCTAAGAAAGTTGGGCACTGTAAAACCAAGTAAGGTTTGCACTGCAGCCCTAAGGTGGGCACAGCAGCCCTAAGTAAGTTGGGCACAGCAGCCCTATGTATGTTGGGCACTGTAAAGCCAAGTAAGGTGTTCACTGCAGCCCTAAGGAAGGTGGGCACTGCTGCCCTAAATAAAGTTGGTCACTGCAGCCCTAAGTAAGTTGGGCACTTTAAAACCAAGTAAGGCGGCCACTGCAGCTCTAAGGCGGGCACTGCAGCCCTAAGTATGCTGGGCACAGCAGCCCTAAGTAAAGATGGGCACTGCAGCCCTAAGAAAGTTGGGCTCTGTAAAACTAAGAGAAGTGGGCACTGCAGCCCTAGGGAAGGTGGGCACTGCAGCCCTAAGTGTGTTGGGCACTACAGCCCTCAGTACAGTTGGGCACGGCAGCCCTAAGTAAGTTGGGCACTGTAAAACCAAGTAAGGAGGGCACTGTAGACCTAAGTAAGTTGGGCACTGCAGCCCTAAGTAAAGTTTGGCTCTGCAGCCCTAAGTAAGTTGTGCACTGTAAAACCAAGTAAGGTGGGCTGCTAACCTAAGTAAGGTGGGCACTGCATCCCTAAGTAAAGTTGGGCACTGCAGCCCCAACTAAGTTGGGCACTGCAGCCCTAAGTATGGCGAGCACTGCAGTCCAAAGTAATGTTGGGCACTGCAGCCCTAAGTAAGTTGGGCATTGCAGACCTATGTTAGGTGAGAACTGCAGCCCTAAGTATGGTGGGCACTGCATCCCTAAGTAAAGTTGGGCACTGCAGCCCCAACTAAGTTGGGCACTGCAGCCCTAAGTAAGGTGGGCACAGCAGCCCTAAGTAAGTTGGGCACAGCAGCCCTAAGTATGTTGGGCACTGTAAAACCAAGTAAGGTGTTCACTGCAGCCCTAAGGAAGGTGGGCACTGCAGCCCTAAGTATAATGGGCACTGCAGCCCTAAGAAAGTTGGGCACTTTAAAACCAAGTAAGGTGGCCACTGTAGCTCTAAGGCGGGCACAGCAGCCCTAAGTAAGTTGGGATCTGTAAAACTAAGTGAAGTGGGCACTGCAGACCTAAGGAAGGTGGGCACTGCATCCCCAAGTACGTTGGGCACTGTAAAACCAAGTAAGGTGGGCACTGCAGAACTAAGTAAGGTGGGCAGTGAAGCCCTAAGTACGTTGGGCACTGCAGCTTAAGGTGGCTCGGCACTGCAGTCCTACGTAAGTTGGGCACTGCAGATGTAAGTAAGGTGAGCACTGCAGCCCTAAGTAAGTTGGGCACTGCAGCCCTAAGGAAAGTTGGGCGCTGCAGGCCTAAGTAAGTTGGGCACTGTAAAACCAAGTAAGGTTTGCACTGCAGCCCTAAGGTGGGCACAGCAGCCCTAAGTAAGTTGGGCACAGCAGCCCTATGTATGTTGGGCACTGTAAAGCCAAGTAAGGTGTTCACTGCAGCCCTAAGGAAGGTGGGCACTGCTGCCCTAAGTAAAGTTGGTCACTGCAGCCCTAAGTAAGTTGGGCACTTTAAAACCAAGTAAGGCGGCCACAGCAGCTCTAAGGCGGGCACTGCAGCCCTAAGTATGCTGGGCACAGCAGCCCTAAGTAAAGTTGGGCACAGCAGCCCTAAGTAAGTTGGGATCTGTAAAACTAAGTGAAGTGGGCACTGCAGACCTAAGGAAGGTGGGCACTGCATCCCCAAGTACGTTGGGCACTGTAAAACCAAGTAAGGTGGGCACTGCAGAACTAAGTAAGGTGGGCAGTGAAGCCCTAAGTACGTTGGGCACTGCAGCTTAAGGTGGCTCGGCACTGCAGTCCTACGTAAATTGGGCACTGCAGACGTAAGTAAGGTGAGCACTGCAGCCCTAAGTAAGTTGGGCACTGCAGCCCTAAGGAAAGTTGGGCGCTGCAGGCCTAAGTAAGTTGGGCACTGTAAAACCAAGTAAGGTTGGCTGCAGCCCTAAGTAAGGTGGGCACTGCAGCCCTAAGGAAGGTGGGCGCTGCAGACCTAAGTATGGTGAGCACTGCAGCCCAAAGTAATGTTGGGCACTGCAGACCTATGTTAGGTGAGAACTGAAGCCCTAAGTATGGTGGGCACTGCATCCCTAAGTAAAGTTGGGCACTGCAGCCCTAAGAAAGTTGGGCACTGTAAAACCAAGTAAGGTTTGCACTGCAGCCCTAAGGTGGGCACAGCAGCCCTAAGTAAGTTGGGCACAGCAGCCCTATGTATGTTGGGCACTGTAAAGCCAAGTAAGGTGTTCACTGCAGCCCTAAGGAAGGTGGGCACTGCTGCCCTAAATAAAGTTGGTCACTGCAGCCCTAAGTAAAGTTTGGCTCTGCAGCCCTAAGTAAGTTGTGCACTGTAAAACCAAGTAAGAAGGGCTGCTAACCTAAGTAAGGTGGGCACTGCAGCCCTAAGGAAGGTGGACACTGCAGCCCCAAGTAAGGTGGGCACAGCAGCCCGAAGTATGGCGAGCACTGCAGTCCAAAGTAATGTTGGGCACTGCAGCCCTAAGTAAGTTGGGCATTGCAGACCTATGTTAGGTGAGAACTGCAGCCCTAAGTATGGTGGGCACTGCATCCCTAAGTAAAGTTGGGCACTGCAGCCCCAACTAAGTTGGGCACTGCATACCTAAGTAAAGTTGGGCACTGCAGCCCTAAGAAAGTTGGGCACTGTAAAACCAAGTAAGGTTTGCACTGCAGCCCTAAGGTGGGCACAGCAGCCCTAAGTAAGTTGGGCACAGCAGCCCTATGTATGTTGGGCACTGTAAAGCCAAGTAAGGTGTTCACTGCAGCCCTAAGGAAGGTGGGCACTGCTGCCCTAAATAAAGTTGGTCACTGCAGCCCTAAGTAAGTTGGGCACTTTAAAACCAAGTAAGGCGGCCACTGCAGCTCTAAGGCGGGCACTGCAGCCCTAAGTATGCTGGGCACAGCAGCCCTAAGTAAAGATGGGCACTGCAGCCCTAAGAAAGTTGGGCTCTGTAAAACTAAGAGAAGTGGGCACTGCAGCCCTAGGGAAGGTGGGCACTGCAGCCCTAAGTGTGTTGGGCACTACAGCCCTCAGTACAGTTGGGCACGGCAGCCCTAAGTAAGTTGGGCACTGTAAAACCAAGTAAGGAGGGCACTGTAGACCTAAGTAAGTTGGGCACTGCAGCCCTAAGTAAAGTTTGGCTCTGCAGCCCTAAGTAAGTTGTGCACTGTAAAACCAAGTAAGGTGGGCTGCTAACCTAAGTAAGGTGGGCACTGCATCCCTAAGTAAAGTTGGGCACTGCAGCCCCAACTAAGTTGGGCACTGCAGCCCTAAGTATGGCGAGCACTGCAGTCCAAAGTAATGTTGGGCACTGCAGCCCTAAGTAAGTTGGGCATTGCAGACCTATGTTAGGTGAGAACTGCAGCCCTAAGTATGGTGGGCACTGCATCCCTAAGTAAAGTTGGGCACTGCAGCCCCAACTAAGTTGGGCACTGCAGCCCTAAGTAAGGTGGGCACAGCAGCCCTAAGTAAGTTGGGCACAGCAGCCCTAAGTATGTTGGGCACTGTAAAACCAAGTAAGGTGTTCACTGCAGCCCTAAGGAAGGTGGGCACTGCAGCCCTAAGTATAATGGGCACTGCAGCCCTAAGAAAGTTGGGCACTTTAAAACCAAGTAAGGTGGCCACTGTAGCTCTAAGGCGGGCACAGCAGCCCTAAGTAAGTTGGGATCTGTAAAACTAAGTGAAGTGGGCACTGCAGACCTAAGGAAGGTGGGCACTGCATCCCCAAGTACGTTGGGCACTGTAAAACCAAGTAAGGTGGGCACTGCAAAACTAAGTAAGGTGGGCAGTGAAGCCCTAAGTACGTTGGGCACTGCAGCTTAAGGTGGCTCGGCACTGCAGTCCTACGTAAGTTGGGCACTGCAGATGTAAGTAAGGTGAGCACTGCAGCCCTAAGTAAGTTGGGCACTGCAGCCCTAAGGAAAGTTGGGCGCTGCAGGCCTAAGTAAGTTCGGGCACTGTAAAACCAAGTAAGGTTTGCACTGCAGCCCTAAGGTGGGCACAGCAGCCCTATGTATGTTGGGCACTGTAAAGCCAAGTAAGGTGTTCACTGCAGCCCTAAGGAAGGTGGGCACTGCTGCCCTAAGTAAAGTTGGTCACTGCAGCCCTAAGTAAGTTGGGCACTTTAAAACCAAGTAAGGCGGCCACTGCAGCTCTAAGGCGGGCACTGCAGCCCTAAGTATGCTGGGCACAGCAGCCCTAAGTAAAGTTGGGCACAGCAGCCCTAAGTAAGTTGGGATCTGTAAAACTAAGTGAAGTGGGCACTGCAGACCTAAGGAAGGTGGGCACTGCATCCCCAAGTACGTTGGGCACTGTAAAACCAAGTAAGGTGGGCACTGCAGAACTAAGTAAGGTGGGCAGTGAAGCCCTAAGTACGTTGGGCACTGCAGCTTAAGGTGGCTCGGCACTGCAGTCCTACGTAAATTGGGCACTGCAGACGTAAGTAAGGTGAGCACTGCAGCCCTAAGTAAGTTGGGCACTGCAGCCCTAAGGAAAGTTGGGCGCTGCAGGCCTAAGTAAGTTGGGCACTGTAAAACCAAGTAAGGTTGGCTGCAGCCCTAAGTAAGGTGGGCACTGCAGCCCTAAGGAAGGTGGGCGCTGCAGACCTAAGTATGGTGAGCACTGCAGCCCAAAGTAATGTTGGGCACTGCAGACCTATGTTAGGTGAGAACTGAAGCCCTAAGTATGGTGGGCACTGCATCCCTAAGTAAAGTTGGGCACTGCAGCCCTAAGAAAGTTGGGCACTGTAAAACCAAGTAAGGTTTGCACTGCAGCCCTAAGGTGGGCACAGCAGCCCTAAGTAAGTTGGGCACAGCAGCCCTATGTATGTTGGGCACTGTAAAGCCAAGTAAGGTGTTCACTGCAGCCCTAAGGAAGGTGGGCACTGCTGCCCTAAATAAAGTTGGTCACTGCAGCCCTAAGTAAGTTGGGCACTTTAAAACCAAGTAAGGCGGCCACTGCAGCTCTAAGGCGGGCACTGCAGCCCTAAGTATGCTGGGCACAGCAGCCCTAAGTAAAGATGGGCACTGCAGCCCTAAGAAAGTTGGGCTCTGTAAAACTAAGAGAAGTGGGCACTGCAGCCCTAGGGAAGGTGGGCACTGCAGCCCTAAGTGTGTTGGGCACTACAGCCCTCAGTACAGTTGGGCACGGCAGCCCTAAGTAAGTTGGGCACTGTAAAACCAAGTAAGGAGGGCACTGTAGACCTAAGTAAGTTGGGCACTGCAGCCCTAAGTAAAGTTTGGCTCTGCAGCCCTAAGTAAGTTGTGCACTGTAAAACCAAGTAAGGTGGGCTGCTAACCTAAGTAAGGTGGGCACTGCATCCCTAAGTAAAGTTGGGCACTGCAGCCCCAACTAAGTTGGGCACTGCAGCCCTAAGTATGGCGAGCACTGCAGTCCAAAGTAATGTTGGGCACTGCAGCCCTAAGTAAGTTGGGCATTGCAGACCTATGTTAGGTGAGAACTGCAGCCCTAAGTATGGTGGGCACTGCATAACTAAGTAAAGTTGGGCACTGCAGCCCCAACTAAGTTGGGCACTGCAGCCCTAAGTAAGGTGGGCACAGCAGCCCTAAGTAAGTTGGGCACAGCAGCCCTAAGTATGTTGGGCACTGTAAAACCAAGTAAGGTGTTCACTGCAGCCCTAAGGAAGGTGGGCACTGCAGCCCTAAGTATAATGGGCACTGCAGCCCTAAGAAAGTTGGGCACTTTAAAACCAAGTAAGGTGGCCACTGTAGCTCTAAGGCGGGCACAGCAGCCCTAAGTAAGTTGGGATCTGTAAAACTAAGTGAAGTGGGCACTGCAGACCTAAGGAAGGTGGGCACTGCATCCCCAAGTACGTTGGGCACTGTAAAACCAAGTAAGGTGGGCACTGCAAAACTAAGTAAGGTGGGCAGTGAAGCCCTAAGTACGTTGGGCACTGCAGCTTAAGGTGGCTCGGCACTGCAGTCCTACGTAAGTTGGGCACTGCAGATGTAAGTAAGGTGAGCACTGCAGCCCTAAGTAAGTTGGGCACTGCAGCCCTAAGGAAAGTTGGGCGCTGCAGGCCTAAGTAAGTTCGGGCACTGTAAAACCAAGTAAGGTTTGCACTGCAGCCCTAAGGTGGGCACAGCAGCCCTATGTATGTTGGGCACTGTAAAGCCAAGTAAGGTGTTCACTGCAGCCCTAAGGAAGGTGGGCACTGCTGCCCTAAGTAAAGTTGGTCACTGCAGCCCTAAGTAAGTTGGGCACTTTAAAACCAAGTAAGGCGGCCACTGCAGCTCTAAGGCGGGCACTGCAGCCCTAAGTATGCTGGGCACAGCAGCCCTAAGTAAAGTTGGGCACAGCAGCCCTAAGTAAGTTGGGATCTGTAAAACTAAGTGAAGTGGGCACTGCAGACCTAAGGAAGGTGGGCACTGCATCCCCAAGTACGTTGGGCACTGTAAAACCAAGTAAGGTGGGCACTGCAGAACTAAGTAAGGTGGGCAGTGAAGCCCTAAGTACGTTGGGCACTGCAGCTTAAGGTGGCTCGGCACTGCAGTCCTACGTAAATTGGGCACTGCAGACGTAAGTAAGGTGAGCACTGCAGCCCTAAGTAAGTTGGGCACTGCAGCCCTAAGGAAAGTTGGGCGCTGCAGGCCTAAGTAAGTTGGGCACTGTAAAACCAAGTAAGGTTGGCTGCAGCCCTAAGTAAGGTGGGCACTGCAGCCCTAAGGAAGGTGGGCGCTGCAGACCTAAGTATGGTGAGCACTGCAGCCCAAAGTAATGTTGGGCACTGCAGACCTATGTTAGGTGAGAACTGAAGCCCTAAGTATGGTGGGCACTGCATCCCTAAGTAAAGTTGGGCACTGCAGCCCTAAGAAAGTTGGGCACTGTAAAACCAAGTAAGGTTTGCACTGCAGCCCTAAGGTGGGCACAGCAGCCCTAAGTAAGTTGGGCACAGCAGCCCTATGTATGTTGGGCACTGTAAAGCCAAGTAAGGTGTTCACTGCAGCCCTAAGGAAGGTGGGCACTGCTGCCCTAAATAAAGTTGGTCACTGCAGCCCTAAGTAAGTTGGGCACTTTAAAACCAAGTAAGGCGGCCACTGCAGCTCTAAGGCGGGCACTGCAGCCCTAAGTATGCTGGGCACAGCAGCCCTAAGTAAAGATGGGCACTGCAGCCCTAAGAAAGTTGGGCTCTGTAAAACTAAGAGAAGTGGGCACTGCAGCCCTAGGGAAGGTGGGCACTGCAGCCCTAAGTGTGTTGGGCACTACAGCCCTCAGTACAGTTGGGCACGGCAGCCCTAAGTAAGTTGGGCACTGTAAAACCAAGTAAGGAGGGCACTGTAGACCTAAGTAAGTTGGGCACTGCAGCCCTAAGTAAAGTTTGGCTCTGCAGCCCTAAGTAAGTTGTGCACTGTAAAACCAAGTAAGGTGGGCTGCTAACCTAAGTAAGGTGGGCACTGCATCCCTAAGTAAAGTTGGGCACTGCAGCCCCAACTAAGTTGGGCACTGCAGCCCTAAGTATGGCGAGCACTGCAGTCCAAAGTAATGTTGGGCACTGCAGCCCTAAGTAAGTTGGGCATTGCAGACCTATGTTAGGTGAGAACTGCAGCCCTAAGTATGGTGGGCACTGCATAACTAAGTAAAGTTGGGCACTGCAGCCCCAACTAAGTTGGGCACTGCAGCCCTAAGTAAGGTGGGCACAGCAGCCCTAAGTAAGTTGGGCACAGCAGCCCTAAGTATGTTGGGCACTGTAAAACCAAGTAAGGTGTTCACTGCAGCCCTAAGGAAGGTGGGCACTGCAGCCCTAAGTATAATGGGCACTGCAGCCCTAAGAAAGTTGGGCACTTTAAAACCAAGTAAGGTGGCCACTGTAGCTCTAAGGCGGGCACAGCAGCCCTAAGTAAGTTGGGATCTGTAAAACTAAGTGAAGTGGGCACTGCAGACCTAAGGAAGGTGGGCACTGCATCCCCAAGTACGTTGGGCACTGTAAAACCAAGTAAGGTGGGCACTGCAGAACTAAGTAAGGTGGGCAGTGAAGCCCTAAGAACGTTGGGCACTGCAGCTTAAGGTGGCTCGGCACTGCAGTCCTACGTAAGTTGGGCACTGCAGACGTAAGTAAGGTGAGCACTGCAGCCCTAAGTAAGTTGGGCACTGCAGCCCTAAGGAAAGTTGGGCGCTGCAGGCCTAAGTAAGTTGGGCACTGTAAAACCAAGTAAGGTTGGCTGCAGCCCTAAGTAAGGTGGGCACTGCAGCCCTAAGGAAGGTGGGCGCTGCAGACCTAAGTATGGTGAGCACTGCAGCCCAAAGTAATGTTGGGCACTGCAGACCTATGTTAGGTGAGAACTGAAGCCCTAAGTATGGTGGGCACTGCATCCCTAAGTAAAGTTGGGCACTGCAGCCCTAAGAAAGTTGGGCACTGTAAAACCAAGTAAGGTTTGCACTGCAGCCCTAAGGTGGGCACAGCAGCCCTAAGTAAGTTGGGCACAGCAGCCCTATGTATGTTGGGCACTGTAAAGCCAAGTAAGGTGTTCACTGCAGCCCTAAGGAAGGTGGGCACTGCTGCCCTAAATAAAGTTGGTCACTGCAGCCCTAAGTAAGTTGGGCACTTTAAAACCAAGTAAGGCGGCCACTGCAGCTCTAAGGCGGGCACTGCAGCCCTAAGTATGCTGGGCACAGCAGCCCTAAGTAAAGATGGGCACTGCAGCCCTAAGAAAGTTGGGCTCTGTAAAACTAAGAGAAGTGGGCACTGCAGCCCTAGGGAAGGTGGGCACTGCAGCCCTAAGTGTGTTGGGCACTACAGCCCTCAGTACAGTTGGGCACGGCAGCCCTAAGTAAGTTGGGCACTGTAAAACCAAGTAAGGAGGGCACTGTAGACCTAAGTAAGTTGGGCACTGCAGCCCTAAGTAAAGTTTGGCTCTGCAGCCCTAAGTAAGTTGTGCACTGTAAAACCAAGTAAGGTGGGCTGCTAACCTAAGTAAGGTGGGCACTGCATCCCTAAGTAAAGTTGGGCACTGCAGCCCCAACTAAGTTGGGCACTGCAGCCCTAAGTATGGCGAGCACTGCAGTCCAAAGTAATGTTGGGCACTGCAGCCCTAAGTAAGTTGGGCATTGCAGACCTATGTTAGGTGAGAACTGCAGCCCTAAGTATGGTGGGCACTGCATCCCTAAGTAAAGTTGGGCACTGCAGCCCCAACTAAGTTGGGCACTGCAGCCCTAAGTAAGGTGGGCACAGCAGCCCTAAGTAAGTTGGGCACAGCAGCCCTAAGTATGTTGGGCACTGTAAAACCAAGTAAGGTGTTCACTGCAGCCCTAAGGAAGGTGGGCACTGCAGCCCTAAGTATAATGGGCACTGCAGCCCTAAGAAAGTTGGGCACTTTAAAACCAAGTAAGGTGGCCACTGTAGCTCTAAGGCGGGCACAGCAGCCCTAAGTAAGTTGGGATCTGTAAAACTAAGTGAAGTGGGCACTGCAGACCTAAGGAAGGTGGGCACTGCATCCCCAAGTACGTTGGGCACTGTAAAACCAAGTAAGGTGGGCACTGCAGAACTAAGTAAGGTGGGCAGTGAAGCCCTAAGTACGTTGGGCACTGCAGCTTAAGGTGGCTCGGCACTGCAGTCCTACGTAAGTTGGGCACTGCAGATGTAAGTAAGGTGAGCACTGCAGCCCTAAGTAAGTTGGGCACTGCAGCCCTAGGGAAAGTTGGGCGCTGCAGGCCTAAGTAAGTTCGGGCACTGTAAAACCAAGTAAGGTTTGCACTGCAGCCCTAAGGTGGGCACAGCAGCCCTAAGTAAGTTGGGCACAGCAGCCCTATGTATGTTGGGCACTGTAAAGCCAAGTAAGGTGTTCACTGCAGCCCTAAGGAAGGTGGGCACTGCTGCCCTAAGTAAAGTTGGTCACTGCAGCCCTAAGTAAGTTGGGCACTTTAAAACCAAGTAAGGCGGCCACTGCAGCTCTAAGGCGGGCACTGCAGCCCTAAGTATGCTGGGCACAGCAGCCCTAAGTAAAGTTGGGCACAGCAGCCCTAAGTAAGTTGGGATCTGTAAAACTAAGTGAAGTGGGCACTGCAGACCTAAGGAAGGTGGGCACTGCATCCCCAAGTACGTTGGGCACTGTAAAACCAAGTAAGGTGGGCACTGCAGAACTAAGTAAGGTGGGCAGTGAAGCCCTAAGTACGTTGGGCACTGCAGCTTAAGGTGGCTCGGCACTGCAGTCCTACGTAAATTGGGCACTGCAGACGTAAGTAAGGTGAGCACTGCAGCCCTAAGTAAGTTGGGCACTGCAGCCCTAAGGAAAGTTGGGCGCTGCAGGCCTAAGTAAGTTGGGCACTGTAAAACCAAGTAAGGTTGGCTGCAGCCCTAAGTAAGGTGGGCACTGCAGCCCTAAGGAAGGTGGGCGCTGCAGACCTAAGTATGGTGAGCACTGCAGCCCAAAGTAATGTTGGGCACTGCAGACCTATGTTAGGTGAGAACTGAAGCCCTAAGTATGGTGGGCACTGCATCCCTAAGTAAAGTTGGGCACTGCAGCCCTAAGAAAGTTGGGCACTGTAAAACCAAGTAAGGTTTGCACTGCAGCCCTAA
Organism: Lathamus discolor; assembly: GCF_037157495.1. NCBI lineage: Eukaryota > Metazoa > Chordata > Aves > Psittaciformes > Psittacidae > Lathamus > Lathamus discolor. The sequence goes on from NC_088902.1 coordinate 6,910,162, forward strand.
GGTGGGCACAGCAGCCCTAAGTAAGTTGGGCACAGCAGCCCTATGTATGTTGGGCACTGTAAAGCCAAGTAAGGTGTTCACTGCAGCCCTAAGGAAGGTGGGCACTGCTGCCCTAAATAAAGTTGGTCACTGCAGCCCTAAGTAAGTTGGGCACTTTAAAACCAAGTAAGGCGGCCACTGCAGCTCTAAGGCGGGCACTGCAGCCCTAAGTATGCTGGGCACAGCAGCCCTAAGTAAAGATGGGCACTGCAGCCCTAAGAAAGTTGGGCTCTGTAAAACTAAGAGAAGTGGGCACTGCAGCCCTAGGGAAGGTGGGCACTGCAGCCCTAAGTGTGTTGGGCACTACAGCCCTCAGTACAGTTGGGCACGGCAGCCCTAAGTAAGTTGGGCACTGTAAAACCAAGTAAGGAGGGCACTGTAGACCTAAGTAAGTTGGGCACTGCAGCCCTAAGTAAAGTTTGGCTCTGCAGCCCTAAGTAAGTTGTGCACTGTAAAACCAAGTAAGGTGGGCTGCTAACCTAAGTAAGGTGGGCACTGCATCCCTAAGTAAAGTTGGGCACTGCAGCCCCAACTAAGTTGGGCACTGCAGCCCTAAGTATGGCGAGCACTGCAGTCCAAAGTAATGTTGGGCACTGCAGCCCTAAGTAAGTTGGGCATTGCAGACCTATGTTAGGTGAGAACTGCAGCCCTAAGTATGGTGGGCACTGCATCCCTAAGTAAAGTTGGGCACTGCAGCCCCAACTAAGTTGGGCACTGCAGCCCTAAGTAAGGTGGGCACAGCAGCCCTAAGTAAGTTGGGCACAGCAGCCCTAAGTATGTTGGGCACTGTAAAACCAAGTAAGATGTTCACTGCAGCCCTAAGGAAGGTGGGCACTGCAGCCCTAAGTATAATGGGCACTGCAGCCCTAAGAAAGTTGGGCACTTTAAAACCAAGTAAGGTGGCCACTGTAGCTCTAAGGCGGGCACAGCAGCCCTAAGTAAGTTGGGATCTGTAAAACTAAGTGAAGTGGGCACTGCAGACCTAAGGAAGGTGGGCACTGCATCCCCAAGTACGTTGGGCACTGTAAAACCAAGTAAGGTGGGCACTGCAGAACTAAGTAAGGTGGGCAGTGAAGCCCTAAGTACGTTGGGCACTGCAGCTTAAGGTGGCTCGGCACTGCAGTCCTACGTAAGTTGGGCACTGCAGATGTAAGTAAGGTGAGCACTGCAGCCCTAAGTAAGTTGGGCACTGCAGCCCTAAGGAAAGTTGGGCGCTGCAGGCCTAAGTAAGTTGGGCACTGTAAAACCAAGTAAGGTTTGCACTGCAGCCCTAAGGTGGGCACAGCAGCCCTAAGTAAGTTGGGCACAGCAGCCCTATGTATGTTGGGCACTGTAAAGCCAAGTAAGGTGTTCACTGCAGCCCTAAGGAAGGTGGGCACTGCTGCCCTAAGTAAAGTTGGTCACTGCAGCCCTAAGTAAGTTGGGCACTTTAAAACCAAGTAAGGCGGCCACAGCAGCTCTAAGGCGGGCACTGCAGCCCTAAGTATGCTGGGCACAGCAGCCCTAAGTAAAGTTGGGCACAGCAGCCCTAAGTAAGTTGGGATCTGTAAAACTAAGTGAAGTGGGCACTGCAGACCTAAGGAAGGTGGGCACTGCATCCCCAAGTACGTTGGGCACTGTAAAACCAAGTAAGGTGGGCACTGCAGAACTAAGTAAGGTGGGCAGTGAAGCCCTAAGTACGTTGGGCACTGCAGCTTAAGGTGGCTCGGCACTGCAGTCCTACGTAAATTGGGCACTGCAGACGTAAGTAAGGTGAGCACTGCAGCCCTAAGTAAGTTGGGCACTGCAGCCCTAAGGAAAGTTGGGCGCTGCAGGCCTAAGTAAGTTGGGCACTGTAAAACCAAGTAAGGTTGGCTGCAGCCCTAAGTAAGGTGGGCACTGCAGCCCTAAGGAAGGTGGGCGCTGCAGACCTAAGTATGGTGAGCACTGCAGCCCAAAGTAATGTTGGGCACTGCAGACCTATGTTAGGTGAGAACTGAAGCCCTAAGTATGGTGGGCACTGCATCCCTAAGTAAAGTTGGGCACTGCAGCCCTAAGAAAGTTGGGCACTGTAAAACCAAGTAAGGTTTGCACTGCAGCCCTAAGGTGGGCACAGCAGCCCTAAGTAAGTTGGGCACAGCAGCCCTATGTATGTTGGGCACTGTAAAGCCAAGTAAGGTGTTCACTGCAGCCCTAAGGAAGGTGGGCACTGCTGCCCTAAATAAAGTTGGTCACTGCAGCCCTAAGTAAGTTGGGCACTTTAAAACCAAGTAAGGCGGCCACTGCAGCTCTAAGGCGGGCACTGCAGCCCTAAGTATGCTGGGCACAGCAGCCCTAAGTAAAGATGGGCACTGCAGCCCTAAGAAAGTTGGGCTCTGTAAAACTAAGAGAAGTGGGCACTGCAGCCCTAGGGAAGGTGGGCACTGCAGCCCTAAGTGTGTTGGGCACTACAGCCCTCAGTACAGTTGGGCACGGCAGCCCTAAGTAAGTTGGGCACTGTAAAACCAAGTAAGGAGGGCACTGTAGACCTAAGTAAGTTGGGCACTGCAGCCCTAAGTAAAGTTTGGCTCTGCAGCCCTAAGTAAGTTGTGCACTGTAAAACCAAGTAAGGTGGGCTGCTAACCTAAGTAAGGTGGGCACTGCATCCCTAAGTAAAGTTGGGCACTGCAGCCCCAACTAAGTTGGGCACTGCAGCCCTAAGTATGGCGAGCACTGCAGTCCAAAGTAATGTTGGGCACTGCAGCCCTAAGTAAGTTGGGCATTGCAGACCTATGTTAGGTGAGAACTGCAGCCCTAAGTATGGTGGGCACTGCATCCCTAAGTAAAGTTGGGCACTGCAGCCCCAACTAAGTTGGGCACTGCAGCCCTAAGTAAGGTGGGCACAGCAGCCCTAAGTAAGTTGGGCACAGCAGCCCTAAGTATGTTGGGCACTGTAAAACCAAGTAAGGTGTTCACTGCAGCCCTAAGGAAGGTGGGCACTGCAGCCCTAAGTATAATGGGCACTGCAGCCCTAAGAAAGTTGGGCACTTTAAAACCAAGTAAGGTGGCCACTGTAGCTCTAAGGCGGGCACAGCAGCCCTAAGTAAGTTGGGATCTGTAAAACTAAGTGAAGTGGGCACTGCAGACCTAAGGAAGGTGGGCACTGCATCCCCAAGTACGTTGGGCACTGTAAAACCAAGTAAGGTGGGCACTGCAGAACTAAGTAAGGTGGGCAGTGAAGCCCTAAGTACGTTGGGCACTGCAGCTTAAGGTGGCTCGGCACTGCAGTCCTACGTAAGTTGGGCACTGCAGATGTAAGTAAGGTGAGCACTGCAGCCCTAAGTAAGTTGGGCACTGCAGCCCTAAGGAAAGTTGGGCGCTGCAGGCCTAAGTAAGTTGGGCACTGTAAAACCAAGTAAGGTTTGCACTGCAGCCCTAAGGTGGGCACAGCAGCCCTAAGTAAGTTGGGCACAGCAGCCCTATGTATGTTGGGCACTGTAAAGCCAAGTAAGGTGTTCACTGCAGCCCTAAGGAAGGTGGGCACTGCTGCCCTAAGTAAAGTTGGTCACTGCAGCCCTAAGTAAGTTGGGCACTTTAAAACCAAGTAAGGCGGCCACAGCAGCTCTAAGGCGGGCACTGCAGCCCTAAGTATGCTGGGCACAGCAGCCCTAAGTAAAGTTGGGCACAGCAGCCCTAAGTAAGTTGGGATCTGTAAAACTAAGTGAAGTGGGCACTGCAGACCTAAGGAAGGTGGGCACTGCATCCCCAAGTACGTTGGGCACTGTAAAACCAAGTAAGGTGGGCACTGCAGAACTAAGTAAGGTGGGCAGTGAAGCCCTAAGTACGTTGGGCACTGCAGCTTAAGGTGGCTCGGCACTGCAGTCCTACGTAAATTGGGCACTGCAGACGTAAGTAAGGTGAGCACTGCAGCCCTAAGTAAGTTGGGCACTGCAGCCCTAAGGAAAGTTGGGCGCTGCAGGCCTAAGTAAGTTGGGCACTGTAAAACCAAGTAAGGTTGGCTGCAGCCCTAAGTAAGGTGGGCACTGCAGCCCTAAGGAAGGTGGGCGCTGCAGACCTAAGTATGGTGAGCACTGCAGCCCAAAGTAATGTTGGGCACTGCAGACCTATGTTAGGTGAGAACTGAAGCCCTAAGTATGGTGGGCACTGCATCCCTAAGTAAAGTTGGGCACTGCAGCCCTAAGAAAGTTGGGCACTGTAAAACCAAGTAAGGTTTGCACTGCAGCCCTAAGGTGGGCACAGCAGCCCTAAGTAAGTTGGGCACAGCAGCCCTATGTATGTTGGGCACTGTAAAGCCAAGTAAGGTGTTCACTGCAGCCCTAAGGAAGGTGGGCACTGCTGCCCTAAATAAAGTTGGTCACTGCAGCCCTAAGTAAGTTGGGCACTTTAAAACCAAGTAAGGCGGCCACTGCAGCTCTAAGGCGGGCACTGCAGCCCTAAGTATGCTGGGCACAGCAGCCCTAAGTAAAGATGGGCACTGCAGCCCTAAGAAAGTTGGGCTCTGTAAAACTAAGAGAAGTGGGCACTGCAGCCCTAGGGAAGGTGGGCACTGCAGCCCTAAGTGTGTTGGGCACTACAGCCCTCAGTACAGTTGGGCACGGCAGCCCTAAGTAAGTTGGGCACTGTAAAACCAAGTAAGGAGGGCACTGTAGACCTAAGTAAGTTGGGCACTGCAGCCCTAAGTAAAGTTTGGCTCTGCAGCCCTAAGTAAGTTGTGCACTGTAAAACCAAGTAAGGTGGGCTGCTAACCTAAGTAAGGTGGGCACTGCATCCCTAAGTAAAGTTGGGCACTGCAGCCCCAACTAAGTTGGGCACTGCAGCCCTAAGTATGGCGAGCACTGCAGTCCAAAGTAATGTTGGGCACTGCAGCCCTAAGTAAGTTGGGCATTGCAGACCTATGTTAGGTGAGAACTGCAGCCCTAAGTATGGTGGGCACTGCATCCCTAAGTAAAGTTGGGCACTGCAGCCCCAACTAAGTTGGGCACTGCAGCCCTAAGTAAGGTGGGCACAGCAGCCCTAAGTAAGTTGGGCACAGCAGCCCTAAGTATGTTGGGCACTGTAAAACCAAGTAAGGTGTTCACTGCAGCCCTAAGGAAGGTGGGCACTGCAGCCCTAAGTATAATGGGCACTGCAGCCCTAAGAAAGTTGGGCACTTTAAAACCAAGTAAGGTGGCCACTGTAGCTCTAAGGCGGGCACAGCAGCCCTAAGTAAGTTGGGATCTGTAAAACTAAGTGAAGTGGGCACTGCAGACCTAAGGAAGGTGGGCACTGCATCCCCAAGTACGTTGGGCACTGTAAAACCAAGTAAGGTGGGCACTGCAGAACTAAGTAAGGTGGGCAGTGAAGCCCTAAGTACGTTGGGCACTGCAGCTTAAGGTGGCTCGGCACTGCAGTCCTACGTAAGTTGGGCACTGCAGATGTAAGTAAGGTGAGCACTGCAGCCCTAAGTAAGTTGGGCACTGTAAAACCAAGTAAGGTTTGCACTGCAGCCCTAAGGTGGGCACAGCAGCCCTAAGTAAGTTGGGCACAGCAGCCCTATGTATGTTGGGCACTGTAAAGCCAAGTAAGGTGTTCACTGCAGCCCTAAGGAAGGTGGGCACTGCTGCCCTAAATAAAGTTGGTCACTGCAGCCCTAAGTAAGTTGGGCACTTTAAAACCAAGTAAGGCGGCCACTGCAGCTCTAAGGCGGGCACTGCAGCCCTAAGTATGCTGGGCACAGCAGCCCTAAGTAAAGATGGGCACTGCAGCCCTAAGAAAGTTGGGCTCTGTAAAACTAAGAGAAGTGGGCACTGCAGCCCTAGGGAAGGTGGGCACTGCAGCCCTAAGTGTGTTGGGCACTACAGCCCTCAGTACAGTTGGGCACGGCAGCCCTAAGTAAGTTGGGCACTGTAAAACCAAGTAAGGAGGGCACTGTAGACCTAAGTAAGTTGGGCACTGCAGCCCTAAGTAAAGTTTGGCTCTGCAGCCCTAAGTAAGTTGTGCACTGTAAAACCAAGTAAGGTGGGCTGCTAACCTAAGTAAGGTGGGCACTGCATCCCTAAGTAAAGTTGGGCACTGCAGCCCCAACTAAGTTGGGCACTGCAGCCCTAAGTATGGCGAGCACTGCAGTCCAAAGTAATGTTGGGCACTGCAGCCCTAAGTAAGTTGGGCATTGCAGACCTATGTTAGGTGAGAACTGCAGCCCTAAGTATGGTGGGCACTGCATCCCTAAGTAAAGTTGGGCACTGCAGCCCCAACTAAGTTGGGCACTGCAGCCCTAAGTAAGGTGGGCACAGCAGCCCTAAGTAAGTTGGGCACAGCAGCCCTAAGTATGTTGGGCACTGTAAAACCAAGTAAGGTGTTCACTGCAGCCCTAAGGAAGGTGGGCACTGCAGCCCTAAGTATAATGGGCACTGCAGCCCTAAGAAAGTTGGGCACTTTAAAACCAAGTAAGGTGGCCACTGTAGCTCTAAGGCGGGCACAGCAGCCCTAAGTAAGTTGGGATCTGTAAAACTAAGTGAAGTGGGCACTGCAGACCTAAGGAAGGTGGGCACTGCATCCCCAAGTACGTTGGGCACTGTAAAACCAAGTAAGGTGGGCACTGCAGAACTAAGTAAGGTGGGCAGTGAAGCCCTAAGAACGTTGGGCACTGCAGCTTAAGGTGGCTCGGCACTGCAGTCCTACGTAAGTTGGGCACTGCAGACGTAAGTAAGGTGAGCACTGCAGCCCTAAGTAAGTTGGGCACTGCAGCCCTAAGGAAAGTTGGGCGCTGCAGGCCTAAGTAAGTTGGGCACTGTAAAACCAAGTAAGGTTGGCTGCAGCCCTAAGTAAGGTGGGCACTGCAGCCCTAAGGAAGGTGGGCGCTGCAGACCTAAGTATGGTGAGCACTGCAGCCCAAAGTAATGTTGGGCACTGCAGACCTATGTTAGGTGAGAACTGAAGCCCTAAGTATGGTGGGCACTGCATCCCTAAGTAAAGTTGGGCACTGCAGCCCTAAGAAAGTTGGGCACTGTAAAACCAAGTAAGGTTTGCACTGCAGCCCTAAGGTGGGCACAGCAGCCCTAAGTAAGTTGGGCACAGCAGCCCTATGTATGTTGGGCACTGTAAAGCCAAGTAAGGTGTTCACTGCAGCCCTAAGGAAGGTGGGCACTGCTGCCCTAAATAAAGTTGGTCACTGCAGCCCTAAGTAAGTTGGGCACTTTAAAACCAAGTAAGGCGGCCACTGCAGCTCTAAGGCGGGCACTGCAGCCCTAAGTATGCTGGGCACAGCAGCCCTAAGTAAAGATGGGCACTGCAGCCCTAAGAAAGTTGGGCTCTGTAAAACTAAGAGAAGTGGGCACTGCAGACCTAAGGAAGGTGGGCACTGCATCCCCAAGTACGTTGGGCACTGTAAAACCAAGTAAGGTGGGCACTGCAGAACTAAGTAAGGTGGGCAGTGAAGCCCTAAGTACGTTGGGCACTGCAGCTTAAGGTGGCTCGGCACTGCAGTCCTACGTAAGTTGGGCACTGCAGACGTAAGTAAGGTGAGCACTGCAGCCCTAAGTAAGTTGGGCACTGCAGCCCTAAGGAAAGTTGGGCGCTGCAGGCCTAAGTAAGTTGGGCACTGTAAAACCAAGTAAGGTTGGCTGCAGCCCTAAGTAAGGTGGGCACTGCAGCCCTAAGGAAGGTGGGCGCTGCAGACCTAAGTATGGTGAGCACTGCAGCCCAAAGTAATGTTGGGCACTGCAGACCTATGTTAGGTGAGAACTGAAGCCCTAAGTATGGTGGGCACTGCATCCCTAAGTAAAGTTGGGCACTGCAGCCCTAAGAAAGTTGGGCACTGTAAAACCAAGTAAGGTTTGCACTGCAGCCCTAAGGTGGGCACAGCAGCCCTAAGTAAGTTGGGCACAGCAGCCCTATGTATGTTGGGCACTGTAAAGCCAAGTAAGGTGTTCACTGCAGCCCTAAGGAAGGTGGGCACTGCTGCCCTAAGTAAAGTTGGTCACTGCAGCCCTAAGTAAGTTGGGCACTTTAAAACCAAGTAAGGCGGCCACAGCAGCTCTAAGGCGGGCACTGCAGCCCTAAGTATGCTGGGCACAGCAGCCCTAAGTAAAGTTGGGCACAGCAGCCCTAAGTAAGTTGGGATCTGTAAAACTAAGTGAAGTGGGCACTGCAGACCTAAGGAAGGTGGGCACTGCATCCCCAAGTACGTTGGGCACTGTAAAACCAAGTAAGGTGGGCACTGCAGAACTAAGTAAGGTGGGCAGTGAAGCCCTAAGTACGTTGGGCACTGCAGCTTAAGGTGGCTCGGCACTGCAGTCCTACGTAAATTGGGCACTGCAGACGTAAGTAAGGTGAGCACTGCAGCCCTAAGTAAGTTGGGCACTGCAGCCCTAAGGAAAGTTGGGCGCTGCAGGCCTAAGTAAGTTGGGCACTGTAAAACCAAGTAAGGTTGGCTGCAGCCCTAAGTAAGGTGGGCACTGCAGCCCTAAGGAAGGTGGGCGCTGCAGACCTAAGTATGGTGAGCACTGCAGCCCAAAGTAATGTTGGGCACTGCAGACCTATGTTAGGTGAGAACTGAAGCCCTAAGTATGGTGGGCACTGCATCCCTAAGTAAAGTTGGGCACTGCAGCCCTAAGAAAGTTGGGCACTGTAAAACCAAGTAAGGTTTGCACTGCAGCCCTAAGGTGGGCACAGCAGCCCTAAGTAAGTTGGGCACAGCAGCCCTATGTATGTTGGGCACTGTAAAGCCAAGTAAGGTGTTCACTGCAGCCCTAAGGAAGGTGGGCACTGCTGCCCTAAATAAAGTTGGTCACTGCAGCCCTAAGTAAGTTGGGCACTTTAAAACCAAGTAAGGCGGCCACTGCAGCTCTAAGGCGGGCACTGCAGCCCTAAGTATGCTGGGCACAGCAGCCCTAAGTAAAGATGGGCACTGCAGCCCTAAGAAAGTTGGGCTCTGTAAAACTAAGAGAAGTGGGCACTGCAGCCCTAGGGAAGGTGGGCACTGCAGCCCTAAGTGTGTTGGGCACTACAGCCCTCAGTACAGTTGGGCACGGCAGCCCTAAGTAAGTTGGGCACTGTAAAACCAAGTAAGGAGGGCACTGTAGACCTAAGTAAGTTGGGCACTGCAGCCCTAAGTAAAGTTTGGCTCTGCAGCCCTAAGTAAGTTGTGCACTGTAAAACCAAGTAAGGTGGGCTGCTAACCTAAGTAAGGTGGGCACTGCATCCCTAAGTAAAGTTGGGCACTGCAGCCCCAACTAAGTTGGGCACTGCAGCCCTAAGTATGGCGAGCACTGCAGTCCAAAGTAATGTTGGGCACTGCAGCCCTAAGTAAGTTGGGCATTGCAGACCTATGTTAGGTGAGAACTGCAGCCCTAAGTATGGTGGGCACTGCATCCCTAAGTAAAGTTGGGCACTGCAGCCCCAACTAAGTTGGGCACTGCAGCCCTAAGTAAGGTGGGCACAGCAGCCCTAAGTAAGTTGGGCACAGCAGCCCTAAGTATGTTGGGCACTGTAAAACCAAGTAAGGTGTTCACTGCAGCCCTAAGGAAGGTGGGCACTGCAGCCCTAAGTATAATGGGCACTGCAGCCCTAAGAAAGTTGGGCACTTTAAAACCAAGTAAGGTGGCCACTGTAGCTCTAAGGCGGGCACAGCAGCCCTAAGTAAGTTGGGATCTGTAAAACTAAGTGAAGTGGGCACTGCAGACCTAAGGAAGGTGGGCACTGCATCCCCAAGTACGTTGGGCACTGTAAAACCAAGTAAGGTGGGCACTGCAGAACTAAGTAAGGTGGGCAGTGAAGCCCTAAGTACGTTGGGCACTGCAGCTTAAGGTGGCTCGGCACTGCAGTCCTACGTAAGTTGGGCACTGCAGATGTAAGTAAGGTGAGCACTGCAGCCCTAAGTAAGTTGGGCACTGTAAAACCAAGTAAGGTTTGCACTGCAGCCCTAAGGTGGGCACAGCAGCCCTAAGTAAGTTGGGCACAGCAGCCCTATGTATGTTGGGCACTGTAAAGCCAAGTAAGGTGTTCACTGCAGCCCTAAGGAAGGTGGGCACTGCTGCCCTAAATAAAGTTGGTCACTGCAGCCCTAAGTAAGTTGGGCACTTTAAAACCAAGTAAGGCGGCCACTGCAGCTCTAAGGCGGGCACTGCAGCCCTAAGTATGCTGGGCACAGCAGCCCTAAGTAAAGATGGGCACTGCAGCCCTAAGAAAGTTGGGCTCTGTAAAACTAAGAGAAGTGGGCACTGCAGCCCTAGGGAAGGTGGGCACTGCAGCCCTAAGTGTGTTGGGCACTACAGCCCTCAGTACAGTTGGGCACGGCAGCCCTAAGTAAGTTGGGCACTGTAAAACCAAGTAAGGAGGGCACTGTAGACCTAAGTAAGTTGGGCACTGCAGCCCTAAGTAAAGTTTGGCTCTGCAGCCCTAAGTAAGTTGTGCACTGTAAAACCAAGTAAGGTGGGCTGCTAACCTAAGTAAGGTGGGCACTGCATCCCTAAGTAAAGTTGGGCACTGCAGCCCCAACTAAGTTGGGCACTGCAGCCCTAAGTATGGCGAGCACTGCAGTCCAAAGTAATGTTGGGCACTGCAGCCCTAAGTAAGTTGGGCATTGCAGACCTATGTTAGGTGAGAACTGCAGCCCTAAGTATGGTGGGCACTGCATCCCTAAGTAAAGTTGGGCACTGCAGCCCCAACTAAGTTGGGCACTGCAGCCCTAAGTAAGGTGGGCACAGCAGCCCTAAGTAAGTTGGGCACAGCAGCCCTAAGTATGTTGGGCACTGTAAAACCAAGTAAGGTGTTCACTGCAGCCCTAAGGAAGGTGGGCACTGCAGCCCTAAGTATAATGGGCACTGCAGCCCTAAGAAAGTTGGGCACTTTAAAACCAAGTAAGGTGGCCACTGTAGCTCTAAGGCGGGCACAGCAGCCCTAAGTAAGTTGGGATCTGTAAAACTAAGTGAAGTGGGCACTGCAGACCTAAGGAAGGTGGGCACTGCATCCCCAAGTACGTTGGGCACTGTAAAACCAAGTAAGGTGGGCACTGCAGAACTAAGTAAGGTGGGCAGTGAAGCCCTAAGAACGTTGGGCACTGCAGCTTAAGGTGGCTCGGCACTGCAGTCCTACGTAAGTTGGGCACTGCAGACGTAAGTAAGGTGAGCACTGCAGCCCTAAGTAAGTTGGGCACTGCAGCCCTAAGGAAAGTTGGGCGCTGCAGGCCTAAGTAAGTTGGGCACTGTAAAACCAAGTAAGGTTGGCTGCAGCCCTAAGTAAGGTGGGCACTGCAGCCCTAAGGAAGGTGGGCGCTGCAGACCTAAGTATGGTGAGCACTGCAGCCCAAAGTAATGTTGGGCACTGCAGACCTATGTTAGGTGAGAACTGAAGCCCTAAGTATGGTGGGCACTGCATCCCTAAGTAAAGTTGGGCACTGCAGCCCTAAGAAAGTTGGGCACTGTAAAACCAAGTAAGGTTTGCACTGCAGCCCTAAGGTGGGCACAGCAGCCCTAAGTAAGTTGGGCACAGCAGCCCTATGTATGTTGGGCACTGTAAAGCCAAGTAAGGTGTTCACTGCAGCCCTAAGGAAGGTGGGCACTGCTGCCCTAAATAAAGTTGGTCACTGCAGCCCTAAGTAAGTTGGGCACTTTAAAACCAAGTAAGGCGGCCACTGCAGCTCTAAGGCGGGCACTGCAGCCCTAAGTATGCTGGGCACAGCAGCCCTAAGTAAAGATGGGCACTGCAGCCCTAAGAAAGTTGGGCTCTGTAAAACTAAGAGAAGTGGGCACTGCAGACCTAAGGAAGGTGGGCACTGCATCCCCAAGTACGTTGGGCACTGTAAAACCAAGTAAGGTGGGCACTGCAGAACTAAGTAAGGTGGGCAGTGAAGCCCTAAGTACGTTGGGCACTGCAGCTTAAGGTGGCTCGGCACTGCAGTCCTACGTAAGTTGGGCACTGCAGACGTAAGTAAGGTGAGCACTGCAGCCCTAAGTAAGTTGGGCACTGCAGCCCTAAGGAAAGTTGGGCGCTGCAGGCCTAAGTAAGTTGGGCACTGTAAAACCAAGTAAGGTTGGCTGCAGCCCTAAGTAAGGTGGGCACTGCAGCCCTAAGGAAGGTGGGCGCTGCAGACCTAAGTATGGTGAGCACTGCAGCCCAAAGTAATGTTGGGCACTGCAGACCTATGTTAGGTGAGAACTGAAGCCCTAAGTATGGTGGGCACTGCATCCCTAAGTAAAGTTGGGCACTGCAGCCCTAAGAAAGTTGGGCACTGTAAAACCAAGTAAGGTTTGCACTGCAGCCCTAAGGTGGGCACAGCAGCCCTAAGTAAGTTGGGCACAGCAGCCCTATGTATGTTGGGCACTGTAAAGCCAAGTAAGGTGTTCACTGCAGCCCTAAGGAAGGTGGGCACTGCTGCCCTAAGTAAAGTTGGTCACTGCAGCCCTAAGTAAGTTGGGCACTTTAAAACCAAGTAAGGCGGCCACTGCAGCTCTAAGGCGGGCACTGCAGCCCTAAGTATGCTGGGCACAGCAGCCCTAAGTAAAGTTGGGCACAGCAGCCCTAAGTAAGTTGGGATCTGTAAAACTAAGTGAAGTGGGCACTGCAGACCTAAGGAAGGTGGGCACTGCATCCCCAAGTACGTTGGGCACTGTAAAACCAAGTAAGGTGGGCACTGCAGAACTAAGTAAGGTGGGCAGTGAAGCCCTAAGTACGTTGGGCACTGCAGCTTAAGGTGGCTCGGCACTGCAGTCCTACGTAAATTGGGCACTGCAGACGTAAGTAAGGTGAGCACTGCAGCCCTAAGTAAGTTGGGCACTGCAGCCCTAAGGAAAGTTGGGCGCTGCAGGCCTAAGTAAGTTGGGCACTGTAAAACCAAGTAAGGTTGGCTGCAGCCCTAAGTAAGGTGGGCACTGCAGCCCTAAGGAAGGTGGGCGCTGCAGACCTAAGTATGGTGAGCACTGCAGCCCAAAGTAATGTTGGGCACTGCAGACCTATGTTAGGTGAGAACTGAAGCCCTAAGTATGGTGGGCACTGCATCCCTAAGTAAAGTTGGGCACTGCAGCCCTAAGAAAGTTGGGCACTGTAAAACCAAGTAAGGTTTGCACTGCAGCCCTAAGGTGGGCACAGCAGCCCTAAGTAAGTTGGGCACAGCAGCCCTATGTATGTTGGGCACTGTAAAGCCAAGTAAGGTGTTCACTGCAGCCCTAAGGAAGGTGGGCACTGCTGCCCTAAATAAAGTTGGTCACTGCAGCCCTAAGTAAGTTGGGCACTTTAAAACCAAGTAAGGCGGCCACTGCAGCTCTAAGGCGGGCACTGCAGCCCTAAGTATGCTGGGCACAGCAGCCCTAAGTAAAGATGGGCACTGCAGCCCTAAGAAAGTTGGGCTCTGTAAAACTAAGAGAAGTGGGCACTGCAGCCCTAGGGAAGGTGGGCACTGCAGCCCTAAGTGTGTTGGGCACTACAGCCCTCAGTACAGTTGGGCACGGCAGCCCTAAGTAAGTTGGGCACTGTAAAACCAAGTAAGGAGGGCACTGTAGACCTAAGTAAGTTGGGCACTGCAGCCCTAAGTAAAGTTTGGCTCTGCAGCCCTAAGTAAGTTGTGCACTGTAAAACCAAGTAAGGTGGGCTGCTAACCTAAGTAAGGTGGGCACTGCATCCCTAAGTAAAGTTGGGCACTGCAGCCCCAACTAAGTTGGGCACTGCAGCCCTAAGTATGGCGAGCACTGCAGTCCAAAGTAATGTTGGGCACTGCAGCCCTAAGTAAGTTGGGCATTGCAGACCTATGTTAGGTGAGAACTGCAGCCCTAAGTATGGTGGGCACTGCATCCCTAAGTAAAGTTGGGCACTGCAGCCCCAACTAAGTTGGGCACTGCAGCCCTAAGTAAGGTGGGCACAGCAGCCCTAAGTAAGTTGGGCACAGCAGCCCTAAGTATGTTGGGCACTGTAAAACCAAGTAAGGTGTTCACTGCAGCCCTAAGGAAGGTGGGCACTGCAGCCCTAAGTATAATGGGCACTGCAGCCCTAAGAAAGTTGGGCACTTTAAAACCAAGTAAGGTGGCCACTGTAGCTCTAAGGCGGGCACAGCAGCCCTAAGTAAGTTGGGATCTGTAAAACTAAGTGAAGTGGGCACTGCAGACCTAAGGAAGGTGGGCACTGCATCCCCAAGTACGTTGGGCACTGTAAAACCAAGTAAGGTGGGCACTGCAGAACTAAGTAAGGTGGGCAGTGAAGCCCTAAGAACGTTGGGCACTGCAGCTTAAGGTGGCTCGGCACTGCAGTCCTACGTAAATTGGGCACTGCAGACGTAAGTAAGGTGAGCACTGCAGCCCTAAGTAAGTTGGGCACTGCAGCCCTAAGGAAAGTTGGGCGCTGCAGGCCTAAGTAAGTTGGGCACTGTAAAACCAAGTAAGGTTGGCTGCAGCCCTAAGTAAGGTGGGCACTGCAGCCCTAAGGAAGGTGGGCGCTGCAGACCTAAGTATGGTGAGCACTGCAGCCCAAAGTAATGTTGGGCACTGCAGACCTATGTTAGGTGAGAACTGAAGCCCTAAGTATGGTGGGCACTGCATCCCTAAGTAAAGTTGGGCACTGCAGCCCTAAGAAAGTTGGGCACTGTAAAACCAAGTAAGGTTTGCACTGCAGCCCTAAGGTGGGCACAGCAGCCCTAAGTAAGTTGGGCACAGCAGCCCTATGTATGTTGGGCACTGTAAAGCCAAGTAAGGTGTTCACTGCAGCCCTAAGGAAGGTGGGCACTGCTGCCCTAAATAAAGTTGGTCACTGCAGCCCTAAGTAAGTTGGGCACTTTAAAACCAAGTAAGGCGGCCACTGCAGCTCTAAGGCGGGCACTGCAGCCCTAAGTATGCTGGGCACAGCAGCCCTAAGTAAAGATGGGCACTGCAGCCCTAAGAAAGTTGGGCTCTGTAAAACTAAGAGAAGTGGGCACTGCAGCCCTAGGGAAGGTGGGCACTGCAGCCCTAAGTGTGTTGGGCACTACAGCCCTCAGTACAGTTGGCACGGCAGCCCTAAGTAAGTTGGGCACTGTAAAACCAAGTAAGGAGGGCACTGTAGACCTAAGTAAGTTGGGCACTGCAGCCCTAAGTAAAGTTTGGCTCTGCAGCCCTAAGTAAGTTGTGCACTGTAAAACCAAGTAAGGTGGGCTGCTAACCTAAGTAAGGTGGGCACTGCATCCCTAAGTAAAGTTGGGCACTGCAGCCCCAACTAAGTTGGGCACTGCAGCCCTAAGTATGGCGAGCACTGCAGTCCAAAGTAATGTTGGGCACTGCAGCCCTAAGTAAGTTGGGCATTGCAGACCTATGTTAGGTGAGAACTGCAGCCCTAAGTATGGTGGGCACTGCATCCCTAAGTAAAGTTGGGCACTGCAGCCCCAACTAAGTTGGGCACTGCAGCCCTAAGTAAGGTGGGCACAGCAGCCCTAAGTAAGTTGGGCACAGCAGCCCTAAGTATGTTGGGCACTGTAAAACCAAGTAAGGTGTTCACTGCAGCCCTAAGGAAGGTGGGCACTGCAGCCCTAAGTATAATGGGCACTGCAGCCCTAAGAAAGTTGGGCACTTTAAAACCAAGTAAGGTGGCCACTGTAGCTCTAAGGCGGGCACAGCAGCCCTAAGTAAGTTGGGATCTGTAAAACTAAGTGAAGTGGGCACTGCAGACCTAAGGAAGGTGGGCACTGCATCCCCAAGTACGTTGGGCACTGTAAAACCAAGTAAGGTGGGCACTGCAGAACTAAGTAAGGTGGGCAGTGAAGCCCTAAGTACGTTGGGCACTGCAGCTTAAGGTGGCTCGGCACTGCAGTCCTACGTAAGTTGGGCACTGCAGATGTAAGTAAGGTGAGCACTGCAGCCCTAAGTAAGTTGGGCACTGTAAAACCAAGTAAGGTTTGCACTGCAGCCCTAAGGTGGGCACAGCAGCCCTAAGTAAGTTGGGCACAGCAGCCCTATGTATGTTGGGCACTGTAAAGCCAAGTAAGGTGTTCACTGCAGCCCTAAGGAAGGTGGGCACTGCTGCCCTAAGTAAAGTTGGTCACTGCAGCCCTAAGTAAGTTGGGCACTTTAAAACCAAGTAAGGCGGCCACAGCAGCTCTAAGGCGGGCACTGCAGCCCTAAGTATGCTGGGCACAGCAGCCCTAAGTAAAGTTGGGCACAGCAGCCCTAAGTAAGTTGGGATCTGTAAAACTAAGTGAAGTGGGCACTGCAGACCTAAGGAAGGTGGGCACTGCATCCCCAAGTACGTTGGGCACTGTAAAACCAAGTAAGGTGGGCACTGCAGAACTAAGTAAGGTGGGCAGTGAAGCCCTAAGTACGTTGGGCACTGCAGCTTAAGGTGGCTCGGCACTGCAGTCCTACGTAAATTGGGCACTGCAGACGTAAGTAAGGTGAGCACTGCAGCCCTAAGTAAGTTGGGCACTGCAGCCCTAAGGAAAGTTGGGCGCTGCAGGCCTAAGTAAGTTGGGCACTGTAAAACCAAGTAAGGTTGGCTGCAGCCCTAAGTAAGGTGGGCACTGCAGCCCTAAGGAAGGTGGGCGCTGCAGACCTAAGTATGGTGAGCACTGCAGCCCAAAGTAATGTTGGGCACTGCAGACCTATGTTAGGTGAGAACTGAAGCCCTAAGTATGGTGGGCACTGCATCCCTAAGTAAAGTTGGGCACTGCAGCCCTAAGAAAGTTGGGCACTGTAAAACCAAGTAAGGTTTGCACTGCAGCCCTAAGGTGGGCACAGCAGCCCTAAGTAAGTTGGGCACAGCAGCCCTATGTATGTTGGGCACTGTAAAGCCAAGTAAGGTGTTCACTGCAGCCCTAAGGAAGGTGGGCACTGCTGCCCTAAATAAAGTTGGTCACTGCAGCCCTAAGTAAAGTTTGGCTCTGCAGCCCTAAGTAAGTTGTGCACTGTAAAACCAAGTAAGGTGGGCTGCTAACCTAAGTAAGGTGGGCACTGCAGCCCTAAGGAAGGTGGACACTGCAGCCCCAAGTAAGGTGGGCACAGCAGCCCTAAGTATGGCGAGCACTGCAGTCCAAAGTAATGTTGGGCACTGCAGCCCTAAGTAAGTTGGGCATTGCAGACCTATGTTAGGTGAGAACTGCAGCCCTAAGTATGGTGGGCACTGCATCCCTAAGTAAAGTTGGGCACTGCAGCCCCAACTAAGTTGGGCACTGCATACCTAAGTAAAGTTGGGCACTGCAGCCCTAAGAAAGTTGGGCACTGTAAAACCAAGTAAGGTTTGCACTGCAGCCCTAAGGTGGGCACAGCAGCCCTAAGTAAGTTGGGCACAGCAGCCCTATGTATGTTGGGCACTGTAAAGCCAAGTAAGGTGTTCACTGCAGCCCTAAGGAAGGTGGGCACTGCTGCCCTAAATAAAGTTGGTCACTGCAGCCCTAAGTAAGTTGGGCACTTTAAAACCAAGTAAGGCGGCCACTGCAGCTCTAAGGCGGGCACTGCAGCCCTAAGTATGCTGGGCACAGCAGCCCTAAGTAAAGATGGGCACTGCAGCCCTAAGAAAGTTGGGCTCTGTAAAACTAAGAGAAGTGGGCACTGCAGCCCTAGGGAAGGTGGGCACTGCAGCCCTAAGTGTGTTGGGCACTACAGCCCTCAGTACAGTTGGGCACGGCAGCCCTAAGTAAGTTGGGCACTGTAAAACCAAGTAAGGAGGGCACTGTAGACCTAAGTAAGTTGGGCACTGCAGCCCTAAGTAAAGTTTGGCTCTGCAGCCCTAAGTAAGTTGTGCACTGTAAAACCAAGTAAGGTGGGCTGCTAACCTAAGTAAGGTGGGCACTGCATCCCTAAGTAAAGTTGGGCACTGCAGCCCCAACTAAGTTGGGCACTGCAGCCCTAAGTATGGCGAGCACTGCAGTCCAAAGTAATGTTGGGCACTGCAGCCCTAAGTAAGTTGGGCATTGCAGACCTATGTTAGGTGAGAACTGCAGCCCTAAGTATGGTGGGCACTGCATCCCTAAGTAAAGTTGGGCACTGCAGCCCCAACTAAGTTGGGCACTGCAGCCCTAAGTAAGGTGGGCACAGCAGCCCTAAGTAAGTTGGGCACAGCAGCCCTAAGTATGTTGGGCACTGTAAAACCAAGTAAGGTGTTCACTGCAGCCCTAAGGAAGGTGGGCACTGCAGCCCTAAGTATAATGGGCACTGCAGCCCTAAGAAAGTTGGGCCCTTTAAAACCAAGTAAGGTGGCCACTGTAGCTCTAAGGCGGGCACAGCAGCCCTAAGTAAGTTGGGATCTGTAAAACTAAGTGAAGTGGGCACTGCAGACCTAAGGAAGGTGGGCACTGCATCCCCAAGTACGTTGGGCACTGTAAAACCAAGTAAGGTGGGCACTGCAAAACTAAGTAAGGTGGGCAGTGAAGCCCTAAGTACGTTGGGCACTGCAGCTTAAGGTGGCTCGGCACTGCAGTCCTACGTAAGTTGGGCACTGCAGATGTAAGTAAGGTGAGCACTGCAGCCCTAAGTAAGTTGGGCACTGCAGCCCTAAGGAAAGTTGGGCGCTGCAGGCCTAAGTAAGTTCGGGCACTGTAAAACCAAGTAAGGTTTGCACTGCAGCCCTAAGGTGGGCACAGCAGCCCTAAGTAAGTTGGGCACAGCAGCCCTATGTATGTTGGGCACTGTAAAGCCAAGTAAGGTGTTCACTGCAGCCCTAAGGAAGGTGGGCACTGCTGCCCTAAGTAAAGTTGGTCACTGCAGCCCTAAGTAAGTTGGGCACTTTAAAACCAAGTAAGGCGGCCACTGCAGCTCTAAGGCGGGCACTGCAGCCCTAAGTATGCTGGGCACAGCAGCCCTAAGTAAAGTTGGGCACAGCAGCCCTAAGTAAGTTGGGATCTGTAAAACTAAGTGAAGTGGGCACTGCAGACCTAAGGAAGGTGGGCACTGCATCCCCAAGTACGTTGGGCACTGTAAAACCAAGTAAGGTGGGCACTGCAGAACTAAGTAAGGTGGGCAGTGAAGCCCTAAGTACGTTGGGCACTGCAGCTTAAGGTGGCTCGGCACTGCAGTCCTACGTAAATTGGGCACTGCAGACGTAAGTAAGGTGAGCACTGCAGCCCTAAGTAAGTTGGGCACTGCAGCCCTAAGGAAAGTTGGGCGCTGCAGGCCTAAGTAAGTTGGGCACTGTAAAACCAAGTAAGGTTGGCTGCAGCCCTAAGTAAGGTGGGCACTGCAGCCCTAAGGAAGGTGGGCGCTGCAGACCTAAGTATGGTGAGCACTGCAGCCCAAAGTAATGTTGGGCACTGCAGACCTATGTTAGGTGAGAACTGAAGCCCTAAGTATGGTGGGCACTGCATCCCTAAGTAAAGTTGGGCACTGCAGCCCTAAGAAAGTTGGGCACTGTAAAACCAAGTAAGGTTTGCACTGCAGCCCTAAGGTGGGCACAGCAGCCCTAAGTAAGTTGGGCACAGCAGCCCTATGTATGTTGGGCACTGTAAAGCCAAGTAAGGTGTTCACTGCAGCCCTAAGGAAGGTGGGCACTGCTGCCCTAAATAAAGTTGGTCACTGCAGCCCTAAGTAAGTTGGGCACTTTAAAACCAAGTAAGGCGGCCACTGCAGCTCTAAGGCGGGCACTGCAGCCCTAAGTATGCTGGGCACAGCAGCCCTAAGTAAAGATGGGCACTGCAGCCCTAAGAAAGTTGGGCTCTGTAAAACCAAGTAAGGAGGGCACTGTAGACCTAAGTAAGTTGGGCACTGCAGCCCTAAGTAAAGTTTGGCTCTGCAGCCCTAAGTAAGTTGTGCACTGTAAAACCAAGTAAGGTGGGCTGCTAACCTAAGTAAGGTGGGCACTGCATCCCTAAGTAAAGTTGGGCACTGCAGCCCCAACTAAGTTGGGCACTGCAGCCCTAAGTATGGCGAGCACTGCAGTCCAAAGTAATGTTGGGCACTGCAGCCCTAAGTAAGTTGGGCATTGCAGACCTATGTTAGGTGAGAACTGCAGCCCTAAGTATGGTGGGCACTGCATAACTAAGTAAAGTTGGGCACTGCAGCCCCAACTAAGTTGGGCACTGCAGCCCTAAGTAAGGTGGGCACAGCAGCCCTAAGTAAGTTGGGCACAGCAGCCCTAAGTATGTTGGGCACTGTAAAACCAAGTAAGGTGTTCACTGCAGCCCTAAGGAAGGTGGGCACTGCAGCCCTAAGTATAATGGGCACTGCAGCCCTAAGAAAGTTGGGCACTTTAAAACCAAGTAAGGTGGCCACTGTAGCTCTAAGGCGGGCACAGCAGCCCTAAGTAAGTTGGGATCTGTAAAACTAAGTGAAGTGGGCACTGCAGACCTAAGGAAGGTGGGCACTGCATCCCCAAGTACGTTGGGCACTGTAAAACCAAGTAAGGTGGGCACTGCAGAACTAAGTAAGGTGGGCAGTGAAGCCCTAAGTACGTTGGGCACTGCAGCTTAAGGTGGCTCGGCACTGCAGTCCTACGTAAGTTGGGCACTGCAGATGTAAGTAAGGTGAGCACTGCAGCCCTAAGTAAGTTGGGCACTGCAGCCCTAGGGAAAGTTGGGCGCTGCAGGCCTAAGTAAGTTCGGGCACTGTAAAACCAAGTAAGGTTTGCACTGCAGCCCTAAGGTGGGCACAGCAGCCCTAAGTAAGTTGGGCACAGCAGCCCTATGTATGTTGGGCACTGTAAAGCCAAGTAAGGTGTTCACTGCAGCCCTAAGGAAGGTGGGCACTGCTGCCCTAAGTAAAGTTGGTCACTGCAGCCCTAAGTAAGTTGGGCACTTTAAAACCAAGTAAGGCGGCCACTGCAGCTCTAAGGCGGGCACTGCAGCCCTAAGTATGCTGGGCACAGCAGCCCTAAGTAAAGTTGGGCACAGCAGCCCTAAGTAAGTTGGGATCTGTAAAACTAAGTGAAGTGGGCACTGCAGACCTAAGGAAGGTGGGCACTGCATCCCCAAGTACGTTGGGCACTGTAAAACCAAGTAAGGTGGGCACTGCAGAACTAAGTAAGGTGGGCAGTGAAGCCCTAAGTACGTTGGGCACTGCAGCTTAAGGTGGCTCGGCACTGCAGTCCTACGTAAATTGGGCACTGCAGACGTAAGTAAGGTGAGCACTGCAGCCCTAAGTAAGTTGGGCACTGCAGCCCTAAGGAAAGTTGGGCGCTGCAGGCCTAAGTAAGTTGGGCACTGTAAAACCAAGTAAGGTTGGCTGCAGCCCTAAGTAAGGTGGGCACTGCAGCCCTAAGGAAGGTGGGCGCTGCAGACCTAAGTATGGTGAGCACTGCAGCCCAAAGTAATGTTGGGCACTGCAGACCTATGTTAGGTGAGAACTGAAGCCCTAAGTATGGTGGGCACTGCATCCCTAAGTAAAGTTGGGCACTGCAGCCCTAAGAAAGTTGGGCACTGTAAAACCAAGTAAGGTTTGCACTGCAGCCCTAAGGTGGGCACAGCAGCCCTAAGTAAGTTGGGCACAGCAGCCCTATGTATGTTGGGCACTGTAAAGCCAAGTAAGGTGTTCACTGCAGCCCTGAGGAAGGTGGGCACTGCTGCCCTAAATAAAGTTGGTCACTGCAGCCCTAAGTAAGTTGGGCACTTTAAAACCAAGTAAGGCGGCCACTGCAGCTCTAAGGCGGGCACTGCAGCCCTAAGTATGCTGGGCACAGCAGCCCTAAGTAAAGATGGGCACTGCAGCCCTAAGAAAGTTGGGCTCTGTAAAACTAAGAGAAGTGGGCACTGCAGCCCTAGGGAAGGTGGGCACTGCAGCCCTAAGTGTGTTGGGCACTACAGCCCTCAGTACAGTTGGGCACGGCAGCCCTAAGTAAGTTGGGCACTGTAAAACCAAGTAAGGAGGGCACTGTAGACCTAAGTAAGTTGGGCACTGCAGCCCTAAGTAAAGTTTGGCTCTGCAGCCCTAAGTAAGTTGTGCACTGTAAAACCAAGTAAGGTGGGCTGCTAACCTAAGTAAGGTGGGCACTGCATCCCTAAGTAAAGTTGGGCACTGCAGCCCCAACTAAGTTGGGCACTGCAGCCCTAAGTATGGCGAGCACTGCAGTCCAAAGTAATGTTGGGCACTGCAGCCCTAAGTAAGTTGGGCATTGCAGACCTATGTTAGGTGAGAACTGCAGCCCTAAGTATGGTGGGCACTGCATCCCTAAGTAAAGTTGGGCACTGCAGCCCCAACTAAGTTGGGCACTGCAGCCCTAAGTAAGGTAGGCACAGCAGCCCTAAGAAAGTTGGGCACAGCAGCCCTAAGTATGTTGGGCACTGTAAAACCAAGTAAGGTGTTCACTGCAGCCCTAAGGAAGGTGGGCACTGCAGCCCTAAGTATAATGGGCACTGCAGCCCTAAGAAAGTTGGGCACTTTAAAACCAAGTAAGGTGGCCACTGTAGCTCTAAGGCGGGCACAGCAGCCCTAAGTAAGTTGGGATCTGTAAAACTAAGTGAAGTGGGCACTGCAGACCTAAGGAAGGTGGGCACTGCATCCCCAAGTACGTTGGGCACTGTAAAACCAAGTAAGGTGGGCACTGCAGAACTAAGTAAGGTGGGCAGTGAAGCCCTAAGTACGTTGGGCACTGCAGCTTAAGGTGGCTCGGCACTGCAGTCCTACGTAAGTTGGGCACTGCAGATGTAAGTAAGGTGAGCACTGCAGCCCTAAGTAAGTTGGGCACTGCAGCCCTAGGGAAAGTTGGGCGCTGCAGGCCTAAGTAAGTTCGGGCACTGTAAAACCAAGTAAGGTTTGCACTGCAGCCCTAAGGTGGGCACAGCAGCCCTAAGTAAGTTGGGCACAGCAGCCCTATGTATGTTGGGCACTGTAAAGCCAAGTAAGGTGTTCACTGCAGCCCTAAGGAAGGTGGGCACTGCTGCCCTAAGTAAAGTTGGTCACTGCAGCCCTAAGTAAGTTGGGCACTTTAAAACCAAGTAAGGCGGCCACTGCAGCTCTAAGGCGGGCACTGCAGCCCTAAG
The DNA here is from genome assembly GCF_037157495.1 of Lathamus discolor. Taxonomy (NCBI): domain Eukaryota; kingdom Metazoa; phylum Chordata; class Aves; order Psittaciformes; family Psittacidae; genus Lathamus; species Lathamus discolor. The sequence continues at coordinate 6,933,014 of NC_088902.1, forward strand.
TATGCTGGGCACAGCAGCCCTAAGTAAAGTTGGGCACAGCAGCCCTAAGTAAGTTGGGATCTGTAAAACTAAGTGAAGTGGGCACTGCAGACCTAAGGAAGGTGGGCACTGCATCCCCAAGTACGTTGGGCACTGTAAAACCAAGTAAGGTGGGCACTGCAGAACTAAGTAAGGTGGGCAGTGAAGCCCTAAGTACGTTGGGCACTGCAGCTTAAGGTGGCTCGGCACTGCAGTCCTACGTAAATTGGGCACTGCAGACGTAAGTAAGGTGAGCACTGCAGCCCTAAGTAAGTTGGGCACTGCAGCCCTAAGGAAAGTTGGGCGCTGCAGGCCTAAGTAAGTTGGGCACTGTAAAACCAAGTAAGGTTGGCTGCAGCCCTAAGTAAGGTGGGCACTGCAGCCCTAAGGAAGGTGGGCGCTGCAGACCTAAGTATGGTGAGCACTGCAGCCCAAAGTAATGTTGGGCACTGCAGACCTATGTTAGGTGAGAACTGAAGCCCTAAGTATGGTGGGCACTGCATCCCTAAGTAAAGTTGGGCACTGCAGCCCTAAGAAAGTTGGGCACTGTAAAACCAAGTAAGGTTTGCACTGCAGCCCTAAGGTGGGCACAGCAGCCCTAAGTAAGTTGGGCACAGCAGCCCTATGTATGTTGGGCACTGTAAAGCCAAGTAAGGTGTTCACTGCAGCCCTAAGGAAGGTGGGCACTGCTGCCCTAAATAAAGTTGGTCACTGCAGCCCTAAGTAAGTTGGGCACTTTAAAACCAAGTAAGGCGGCCACTGCAGCTCTAAGGCGGGCACTGCAGCCCTAAGTATGCTGGGCACAGCAGCCCTAAGTAAAGATGGGCACTGCAGCCCTAAGAAAGTTGGGCTCTGTAAAACTAAGAGAAGTGGGCACTGCAGCCCTAGGGAAGGTGGGCACTGCAGCCCTAAGTGTGTTGGGCACTACAGCCCTCAGTACAGTTGGGCACGGCAGCCCTAAGTAAGTTGGGCACTGTAAAACCAAGTAAGGAGGGCACTGTAGACCTAAGTAAGTTGGGCACTGCAGCCCTAAGTAAAGTTTGGCTCTGCAGCCCTAAGTAAGTTGTGCACTGTAAAACCAAGTAAGGTGGGCTGCTAACCTAAGTAAGGTGGGCACTGCATCCCTAAGTAAAGTTGGGCACTGCAGCCCCAACTAAGTTGGGCACTGCAGCCCTAAGTATGGCGAGCACTGCAGTCCAAAGTAATGTTGGGCACTGCAGCCCTAAGTAAGTTGGGCATTGCAGACCTATGTTAGGTGAGAACTGCAGCCCTAAGTATGGTGGGCACTGCATCCCTAAGTAAAGTTGGGCACTGCAGCCCCAACTAAGTTGGGCACTGCAGCCCTAAGTAAGGTGGGCACAGCAGCCCTAAGTAAGTTGGGCACAGCAGCCCTAAGTATGTTGGGCACTGTAAAACCAAGTAAGGTGTTCACTGCAGCCCTAAGGAAGGTGGGCACTGCAGCCCTAAGTATAATGGGCACTGCAGCCCTAAGAAAGTTGGGCACTTTAAAACCAAGTAAGGTGGCCACTGTAGCTCTAAGGCGGGCACAGCAGCCCTAAGTAAGTTGGGATCTGTAAAACTAAGTGAAGTGGGCACTGCAGACCTAAGGAAGGTGGGCACTGCATCCCCAAGTACGTTGGGCACTGTAAAACCAAGTAAGGTGGGCACTGCAAAACTAAGTAAGGTGGGCAGTGAAGCCCTAAGTACGTTGGGCACTGCAGCTTAAGGTGGCTCGGCACTGCAGTCCTACGTAAGTTGGGCACTGCAGATGTAAGTAAGGTGAGCACTGCAGCCCTAAGTAAGTTGGGCACTGCAGCCCTAAGGAAAGTTGGGCGCTGCAGGCCTAAGTAAGTTCGGGCACTGTAAAACCAAGTAAGGTTTGCACTGCAGCCCTAAGGTGGGCACAGCAGCCCTAAGTAAGTTGGGCACAGCAGCCCTATGTATGTTGGGCACTGTAAAGCCAAGTAAGGTGTTCACTGCAGCCCTAAGGAAGGTGGGCACTGCTGCCCTAAGTAAAGTTGGTCACTGCAGCCCTAAGTAAGTTGGGCACTTTAAAACCAAGTAAGGCGGCCACTGCAGCTCTAAGGCGGGCACTGCAGCCCTAAGTATGCTGGGCACAGCAGCCCTAAGTAAAGTTGGGCACAGCAGCCCTAAGTAAGTTGGGATCTGTAAAACTAAGTGAAGTGGGCACTGCAGACCTAAGGAAGGTGGGCACTGCATCCCCAAGTACGTTGGGCACTGTAAAACCAAGTAAGGTGGGCACTGCAGAACTAAGTAAGGTGGGCAGTGAAGCCCTAAGTACGTTGGGCACTGCAGCTTAAGGTGGCTCGGCACTGCAGTCCTACGTAAGTTGGGCACTGCAGACGTAAGTAAGGTGAGCACTGCAGCCCTAAGTAAGTTGGGCACTGCAGCCCTAAGGAAAGTTGGGCGCTGCAGGCCTAAGTAAGTTGGGCACTGTAAAACCAAGTAAGGTTGGCTGCAGCCCTAAGTAAGGTGGGCACTGCAGCCCTAAGGAAGGTGGGCGCTGCAGACCTAAGTATGGTGAGCACTGCAGCCCAAAGTAATGTTGGGCACTGCAGACCTATGTTAGGTGAGAACTGAAGCCCTAAGTATGGTGGGCACTGCATCCCTAAGTAAAGTTGGGCACTGCAGCCCTAAGAAAGTTGGGCACTGTAAAACCAAGTAAGGTTTGCACTGCAGCCCTAAGGTGGGCACAGCAGCCCTAAGTAAGTTGGGCACAGCAGCCCTATGTATGTTGGGCACTGTAAAGCCAAGTAAGGTGTTCACTGCAGCCCTAAGGAAGGTGGGCACTGCTGCCCTAAGTAAAGTTGGTCACTGCAGCCCTAAGTAAGTTGGGCACTTTAAAACCAAGTAAGGCGGCCACTGCAGCTCTAAGGCGGGCACTGCAGCCCTAAGTATGCTGGGCACAGCAGCCCTAAGTAAAGTTGGGCACAGCAGCCCTAAGTAAGTTGGGATCTGTAAAACTAAGTGAAGTGGGCACTGCAGACCTAAGGAAGGTGGGCACTGCATCCCCAAGTACGTTGGGCACTGTAAAACCAAGTAAGGTGGGCACTGCAGAACTAAGTAAGGTGGGCAGTGAAGCCCTAAGTACGTTGGGCACTGCAGCTTAAGGTGGCTCGGCACTGCAGTCCTACGTAAATTGGGCACTGCAGACGTAAGTAAGGTGAGCACTGCAGCCCTAAGTAAGTTGGGCACTGCAGCCCTAAGGAAAGTTGGGCGCTGCAGGCCTAAGTAAGTTGGGCACTGTAAAACCAAGTAAGGTTGGCTGCAGCCCTAAGTAAGGTGGGCACTGCAGCCCTAAGGAAGGTGGGCGCTGCAGACCTAAGTATGGTGAGCACTGCAGCCCAAAGTAATGTTGGGCACTGCAGACCTATGTTAGGTGAGAACTGAAGCCCTAAGTATGGTGGGCACTGCATCCCTAAGTAAAGTTGGGCACTGCAGCCCTAAGAAAGTTGGGCACTGTAAAACCAAGTAAGGTTTGCACTGCAGCCCTAAGGTGGGCACAGCAGCCCTAAGTAAGTTGGGCACAGCAGCCCTATGTATGTTGGGCACTGTAAAGCCAAGTAAGGTGTTCACTGCAGCCCTAAGGAAGGTGGGCACTGCTGCCCTAAGTAAAGTTGGTCACTGCAGCCCTAAGTAAGTTGGGCACTTTAAAACCAAGTAAGGCGGCCACTGCAGCTCTAAGGCGGGCACTGCAGCCCTAAGTATGCTGGGCACAGCAGCCCTAAGTAAAGTTGGGCACAGCAGCCCTAAGTAAGTTGGGATCTGTAAAACTAAGTGAAGTGGGCACTGCAGACCTAAGGAAGGTGGGCACTGCATCCCCAAGTACGTTGGGCACTGTAAAACCAAGTAAGGTGGGCACTGCAGAACTAAGTAAGGTGGGCAGTGAAGCCCTAAGTACGTTGGGCACTGCAGCTTAAGGTGGCTCGGCACTGCAGTCCTACGTAAATTGGGCACTGCAGACGTAAGTAAGGTGAGCACTGCAGCCCTAAGTAAGTTGGGCACTGCAGCCCTAAGGAAAGTTGGGCGCTGCAGGCCTAAGTAAGTTGGGCACTGTAAAACCAAGTAAGGTTGGCTGCAGCCCTAAGTAAGGTGGGCACTGCAGCCCTAAGGAAGGTGGGCGCTGCAGACCTAAGTATGGTGAGCACTGCAGCCCAAAGTAATGTTGGGCACTGCAGACCTATGTTAGGTGAGAACTGAAGCCCTAAGTATGGTGGGCACTGCATCCCTAAGTAAAGTTGGGCACTGCAGCCCTAAGAAAGTTGGGCACTGTAAAACCAAGTAAGGTTTGCACTGCAGCCCTAAGGTGGGCACAGCAGCCCTAAGTAAGTTGGGCACAGCAGCCCTATGTATGTTGGGCACTGTAAAGCCAAGTAAGGTGTTCACTGCAGCCCTAAGGAAGGTGGGCACTGCTGCCCTAAGTAAAGTTGGTCACTGCAGCCCTAAGTAAGTTGGGCACTTTAAAACCAAGTAAGGCGGCCACTGCAGCTCTAAGGCGGGCACTGCAGCCCTAAGTATGCTGGGCACAGCAGCCCTAAGTAAAGTTGGGCACAGCAGCCCTAAGTAAGTTGGGATCTGTAAAACTAAGTGAAGTGGGCACTGCAGACCTAAGGAAGGTGGGCACTGCATCCCCAAGTACGTTGGGCACTGTAAAACCAAGTAAGGTGGGCACTGCAGAACTAAGTAAGGTGGGCAGTGAAGCCCTAAGTACGTTGGGCACTGCAGCTTAAGGTGGCTCGGCACTGCAGTCCTACGTAAATTGGGCACTGCAGACGTAAGTAAGGTGAGCACTGCAGCCCTAAGTAAGTTGGGCACTGCAGCCCTAAGGAAAGTTGGGCGCTGCAGGCCTAAGTAAGTTGGGCACTGTAAAACCAAGTAAGGTTGGCTGCAGCCCTAAGTAAGGTGGGCACTGCAGCCCTAAGGAAGGTGGGCGCTGCAGACCTAAGTATGGTGAGCACTGCAGCCCAAAGTAATGTTGGGCACTGCAGACCTATGTTAGGTGAGAACTGAAGCCCTAAGTATGGTGGGCACTGCATCCCTAAGTAAAGTTGGGCACTGCAGCCCTAAGAAAGTTGGGCACTGTAAAACCAAGTAAGGTTTGCACTGCAGCCCTAAGGTGGGCACAGCAGCCCTAAGTAAGTTGGGCACAGCAGCCCTATGTATGTTGGGCACTGTAAAGCCAAGTAAGGTGTTCACTGCAGCCCTAAGGAAGGTGGGCACTGCTGCCCTAAATAAAGTTGGTCACTGCAGCCCTAAGTAAGTTGGGCACTTTAAAACCAAGTAAGGCGGCCACTGCAGCTCTAAGGCGGGCACTGCAGCCCTAAGTATGCTGGGCACAGCAGCCCTAAGTAAAGATGGGCACTGCAGCCCTAAGAAAGTTGGGCTCTGTAAAACTAAGAGAAGTGGGCACTGCAGCCCTAGGGAAGGTGGGCACTGCAGCCCTAAGTGTGTTGGGCACTACAGCCCTCAGTACAGTTGGGCACGGCAGCCCTAAGTAAGTTGGGCACTGTAAAACCAAGTAAGGAGGGCACTGTAGACCTAAGTAAGTTGGGCACTGCAGCCCTAAGTAAAGTTTGGCTCTGCAGCCCTAAGTAAGTTGTGCACTGTAAAACCAAGTAAGGTGGGCTGCTAACCTAAGTAAGGTGGGCACTGCATCCCTAAGTAAAGTTGGGCACTGCAGCCCCAACTAAGTTGGGCACTGCAGCCCTAAGTATGGCGAGCACTGCAGTCCAAAGTAATGTTGGGCACTGCAGCCCTAAGTAAGTTGGGCATTGCAGACCTATGTTAGGTGAGAACTGCAGCCCTAAGTATGGTGGGCACTGCATCCCTAAGTAAAGTTGGGCACTGCAGCCCCAACTAAGTTGGGCACTGCAGCCCTAAGTAAGGTGGGCACAGCAGCCCTAAGTAAGTTGGGCACAGCAGCCCTAAGTATGTTGGGCACTGTAAAACCAAGTAAGGTGTTCACTGCAGCCCTAAGGAAGGTGGGCACTGCAGCCCTAAGTATAATGGGCACTGCAGCCCTAAGAAAGTTGGGCACTTTAAAACCAAGTAAGGTGGCCACTGTAGCTCTAAGGCGGGCACAGCAGCCCTAAGTAAGTTGGGATCTGTAAAACTAAGTGAAGTGGGCACTGCAGACCTAAGGAAGGTGGGCACTGCATCCCCAAGTACGTTGGGCACTGTAAAACCAAGTAAGGTGGGCACTGCAAAACTAAGTAAGGTGGGCAGTGAAGCCCTAAGTACGTTGGGCACTGCAGCTTAAGGTGGCTCGGCACTGCAGTCCTACGTAAGTTGGGCACTGCAGATGTAAGTAAGGTGAGCACTGCAGCCCTAAGTAAGTTGGGCACTGCAGCCCTAAGGAAAGTTGGGCGCTGCAGGCCTAAGTAAGTTCGGGCACTGTAAAACCAAGTAAGGTTTGCACTGCAGCCCTAAGGTGGGCACAGCAGCCCTAAGTAAGTTGGGCACAGCAGCCCTATGTATGTTGGGCACTGTAAAGCCAAGTAAGGTGTTCACTGCAGCCCTAAGGAAGGTGGGCACTGCTGCCCTAAATAAAGTTGGTCACTGCAGCCCTAAGTAAGTTGGGCACTTTAAAACCAAGTAAGGCGGCCACTGCAGCTCTAAGGCGGGCACTGCAGCCCTAAGTATGCTGGGCACAGCAGCCCTAAGTAAAGTTGGGCACAGCAGCCCTAAGTAAGTTGGGATCTGTAAAACTAAGTGAAGTGGGCACTGCAGACCTAAGGAAGGTGGGCACTGCATCCCCAAGTACGTTGGGCACTGTAAAACCAAGTAAGGTGGGCACTGCAGAACTAAGTAAGGTGGGCAGTGAAGCCCTAAGTACGTTGGGCACTGCAGCTTAAGGTGGCTCGGCACTGCAGTCCTACGTAAATTGGGCACTGCAGACGTAAGTAAGGTGAGCACTGCAGCCCTAAGTAAGTTGGGCACTGCAGCCCTAAGGAAAGTTGGGCGCTGCAGGCCTAAGTAAGTTGGGCACTGTAAAACCAAGTAAGGTTGGCTGCAGCCCTAAGTAAGGTGGGCACTGCAGCCCTAAGGAAGGTGGGCGCTGCAGACCTAAGTATGGTGAGCACTGCAGCCCAAAGTAATGTTGGGCACTGCAGACCTATGTTAGGTGAGAACTGAAGCCCTAAGTATGGTGGGCACTGCATCCCTAAGTAAAGTTGGGCACTGCAGCCCTAAGAAAGTTGGGCACTGTAAAACCAAGTAAGGTTTGCACTGCAGCCCTAAGGTGGGCACAGCAGCCCTAAGTAAGTTGGGCACAGCAGCCCTATGTATGTTGGGCACTGTAAAGCCAAGTAAGGTGTTCACTGCAGCCCTAAGGAAGGTGGGCACTGCTGCCCTAAGTAAAGTTGGTCACTGCAGCCCTAAGTAAGTTGGGCACTTTAAAACCAAGTAAGGCGGCCACTGCAGCTCTAAGGCGGGCACTGCAGCCCTAAGTATGCTGGGCACAGCAGCCCTAAGTAAAGATGGGCACTGCAGCCCTAAGAAAGTTGGGCTCTGTAAAACTAAGAGAAGTGGGCACTGCAGCCCTAGGGAAGGTGGGCACTGCAGCCCTAAGTGTGTTGGGCACTACAGCCCTCAGTACAGTTGGGCACGGCAGCCCTAAGTAAGTTGGGCACTCTAAAACCAAGTAAGGAGGGCACTGTAGACCTAAGTAAGTTGGGCACTGCAGCCCTAAGTAAAGTTTGGCTCTGCAGCCCTAAGTAAGTTGTGCACTGTAAAACCAAGTAAGGTGGGCTGCTAACCTAAGTAAGGTGGGCACTGCATCCCTAAGTAAAGTTGGGCACTGCAGCCCCAACTAAGTTGGGCACTGCAGCCCTAAGTATGGCGAGCACTGCAGTCCAAAGTAATGTTGGGCACTGCAGCCCTAAGTAAGTTGGGCATTGCAGACCTATGTTAGGTGAGAACTGCAGCCCTAAGTATGGTGGGCACTGCATCCCTAAGTAAAGTTGGGCACTGCAGCCCCAACTAAGTTGGGCACTGCAGCCCTAAGTAAGGTGGGCACAGCAGCCCTAAGTAAGTTGGGCACAGCAGCCCTAAGTATGTTGGGCACTGTAAAACCAAGTAAGGTGTTCACTGCAGCCCTAAGGAAGGTGGGCACTGCAGCCCTAAGTATAATGGGCACTGCAGCCCTAAGAAAGTTGGGCACTTTAAAACCAAGTAAGGTGGCCACTGTAGCTCTAAGGCGGGCACAGCAGCCCTAAGTAAGTTGGGATCTGTAAAACTAAGTGAAGTGGGCACTGCAGACCTAAGGAAGGTGGGCACTGCATCCCCAAGTACGTTGGGCACTGTAAAACCAAGTAAGGTGGGCACTGCAGAACTAAGTAAGGTGGGCAGTGAAGCCCTAAGTACGTTGGGCACTGCAGCTTAAGGTGGCTCGGCACTGCAGTCCTACGTAAATTGGGCACTGCAGACGTAAGTAAGGTGAGCACTGCAGCCCTAAGTAAGTTGGGCACTGCAGCCCTAAGGAAAGTTGGGCGCTGCAGGCCTAAGTAAGTTGGGCACTGTAAAACCAAGTAAGGTTGGCTGCAGCCCTAAGTAAGGTGGGCACTGCAGCCCTAAGGAAGGTGGGCGCTGCAGACCTAAGTATGGTGAGCACTGCAGCCCAAAGTAATGTTGGGCACTGCAGACCTATGTTAGGTGAGAACTGAAGCCCTAAGTATGGTGGGCACTGCATCCCTAAGTAAAGTTGGGCACTGCAGCCCTAAGAAAGTTGGGCACTGTAAAACCAAGTAAGGTTTGCACTGCAGCCCTAAGGTGGGCACAGCAGCCCTAAGTAAGTTGGGCACAGCAGCCCTATGTATGTTGGGCACTGTAAAGCCAAGTAAGGTGTTCACTGCAGCCCTAAGGAAGGTGGGCACTGCTGCCCTAAGTAAAGTTGGTCACTGCAGCCCTAAGTAAGTTGGGCACTTTAAAACCAAGTAAGGCGGCCACTGCAGCTCTAAGGCGGGCACTGCAGCCCTAAGTATGCTGGGCACAGCAGCCCTAAGTAAAGTTGGGCACAGCAGCCCTAAGTAAGTTGGGATCTGTAAAACTAAGTGAAGTGGGCACTGCAGACCTAAGGAAGGTGGGCACTGCATCCCCAAGTACGTTGGGCACTGTAAAACCAAGTAAGGTGGGCACTGCAGAACTAAGTAAGGTGGGCAGTGAAGCCCTAAGTACGTTGGGCACTGCAGCTTAAGGTGGCTCGGCACTGCAGTCCTACGTAAATTGGGCACTGCAGACGTAAGTAAGGTGAGCACTGCAGCCCTAAGTAAGTTGGGCACTGCAGCCCTAAGGAAAGTTGGGCGCTGCAGGCCTAAGTAAGTTGGGCACTGTAAAACCAAGTAAGGTTGGCTGCAGCCCTAAGTAAGGTGGGCACTGCAGCCCTAAGGAAGGTGGGCGCTGCAGACCTAAGTATGGTGAGCACTGCAGCCCAAAGTAATGTTGGGCACTGCAGACCTATGTTAGGTGAGAACTGAAGCCCTAAGTATGGTGGGCACTGCATCCCTAAGTAAAGTTGGGCACTGCAGCCCTAAGAAAGTTGGGCACTGTAAAACCAAGTAAGGTTTGCACTGCAGCCCTAAGGTGGGCACAGCAGCCCTAAGTAAGTTGGGCACAGCAGCCCTATGTATGTTGGGCACTGTAAAGCCAAGTAAGGTGTTCACTGCAGCCCTAAGGAAGGTGGGCACTGCTGCCCTAAGTAAAGTTGGTCACTGCAGCCCTAAGTAAGTTGGGCACTTTAAAACCAAGTAAGGCGGCCACTGCAGCTCTAAGGCGGGCACTGCAGCCCTAAGTATGCTGGGCACAGCAGCCCTAAGTAAAGTTGGGCACAGCAGCCCTAAGTAAGTTGGGATCTGTAAAACTAAGTGAAGTGGGCACTGCAGACCTAAGGAAGGTGGGCACTGCATCCCCAAGTACGTTGGGCACTGTAAAACCAAGTAAGGTGGGCACTGCAGAACTAAGTAAGGTGGGCAGTGAAGCCCTAAGTACGTTGGGCACTGCAGCTTAAGGTGGCTCGGCACTGCAGTCCTACGTAAATTGGGCACTGCAGACGTAAGTAAGGTGAGCACTGCAGCCCTAAGTAAGTTGGGCACTGCAGCCCTAAGGAAAGTTGGGCGCTGCAGGCCTAAGTAAGTTGGGCACTGTAAAACCAAGTAAGGTTGGCTGCAGCCCTAAGTAAGGTGGGCACTGCAGCCCTAAGGAAGGTGGGCGCTGCAGACCTAAGTATGGTGAGCACTGCAGCCCAAAGTAATGTTGGGCACTGCAGACCTATGTTAGGTGAGAACTGAAGCCCTAAGTATGGTGGGCACTGCATCCCTAAGTAAAGTTGGGCACTGCAGCCCTAAGAAAGTTGGGCACTGTAAAACCAAGTAAGGTTTGCACTGCAGCCCTAAGGTGGGCACAGCAGCCCTAAGTAAGTTGGGCACAGCAGCCCTATGTATGTTGGGCACTGTAAAGCCAAGTAAGGTGTTCACTGCAGCCCTAAGGAAGGTGGGCACTGCTGCCCTAAATAAAGTTGGTCACTGCAGCCCTAAGTAAGTTGGGCACTTTAAAACCAAGTAAGGCGGCCACTGCAGCTCTAAGGCGGGCACTGCAGCCCTAAGTATGCTGGGCACAGCAGCCCTAAGTAAAGATGGGCACTGCAGCCCTAAGAAAGTTGGGCTCTGTAAAACTAAGAGAAGTGGGCACTGCAGCCCTAGGGAAGGTGGGCACTGCAGCCCTAAGTGTGTTGGGCACTACAGCCCTCAGTACAGTTGGGCACGGCAGCCCTAAGTAAGTTGGGCACTGTAAAACCAAGTAAGGAGGGCACTGTAGACCTAAGTAAGTTGGGCACTGCAGCCCTAAGTAAAGTTTGGCTCTGCAGCCCTAAGTAAGTTGTGCACTGTAAAACCAAGTAAGGTGGGCTGCTAACCTAAGTAAGGTGGGCACTGCATCCCTAAGTAAAGTTGGGCACTGCAGCCCCAACTAAGTTGGGCACTGCAGCCCTAAGTATGGCGAGCACTGCAGTCCAAAGTAATGTTGGGCACTGCAGCCCTAAGTAAGTTGGGCATTGCAGACCTATGTTAGGTGAGAACTGCAGCCCTAAGTATGGTGGGCACTGCATCCCTAAGTAAAGTTGGGCACTGCAGCCCCAACTAAGTTGGGCACTGCAGCCCTAAGTAAGGTGGGCACAGCAGCCCTAAGTAAGTTGGGCACAGCAGCCCTAAGTATGTTGGGCACTGTAAAACCAAGTAAGGTGTTCACTGCAGCCCTAAGGAAGGTGGGCACTGCAGCCCTAAGTATAATGGGCACTGCAGCCCTAAGAAAGTTGGGCACTTTAAAACCAAGTAAGGTGGCCACTGTAGCTCTAAGGCGGGCACAGCAGCCCTAAGTAAGTTGGGATCTGTAAAACTAAGTGAAGTGGGCACTGCAGACCTAAGGAAGGTGGGCACTGCATCCCCAAGTACGTTGGGCACTGTAAAACCAAGTAAGGTGGGCACTGCAGAACTAAGTAAGGTGGGCAGTGAAGCCCTAAGAACGTTGGGCACTGCAGCTTAAGGTGGCTCGGCACTGCAGTCCTACGTAAGTTGGGCACTGCAGACGTAAGTAAGGTGAGCACTGCAGCCCTAAGTAAGTTGGGCACTGCAGCCCTAAGGAAAGTTGGGCGCTGCAGGCCTAAGTAAGTTGGGCACTGTAAAACCAAGTAAGGTTGGCTGCAGCCCTAAGTAAGGTGGGCACTGCAGCCCTAAGGAAGGTGGGCGCTGCAGACCTAAGTATGGTGAGCACTGCAGCCCAAAGTAATGTTGGGCACTGCAGACCTATGTTAGGTGAGAACTGAAGCCCTAAGTATGGTGGGCACTGCATCCCTAAGTAAAGTTGGGCACTGCAGCCCTAAGAAAGTTGGGCACTGTAAAACCAAGTAAGGTTTGCACTGCAGCCCTAAGGTGGGCACAGCAGCCCTAAGTAAGTTGGGCACAGCAGCCCTATGTATGTTGGGCACTGTAAAGCCAAGTAAGGTGTTCACTGCAGCCCTAAGGAAGGTGGGCACTGCTGCCCTAAGTAAAGTTGGTCACTGCAGCCCTAAGTAAGTTGGGCACTTTAAAACCAAGTAAGGCGGCCACTGCAGCTCTAAGGCGGGCACTGCAGCCCTAAGTATGCTGGGCACAGCAGCCCTAAGTAAAGTTGGGCACAGCAGCCCTAAGTAAGTTGGGATCTGTAAAACTAAGTGAAGTGGGCACTGCAGACCTAAGGAAGGTGGGCACTGCATCCCCAAGTACGTTGGGCACTGTAAAACCAAGTAAGGTGGGCACTGCAGAACTAAGTAAGGTGGGCAGTGAAGCCCTAAGTACGTTGGGCACTGCAGCTTAAGGTGGCTCGGCACTGCAGTCCTACGTAAATTGGGCACTGCAGACGTAAGTAAGGTGAGCACTGCAGCCCTAAGTAAGTTGGGCACTGCAGCCCTAAGGAAAGTTGGGCGCTGCAGGCCTAAGTAAGTTGGGCACTGTAAAACCAAGTAAGGTTGGCTGCAGCCCTAAGTAAGGTGGGCACTGCAGCCCTAAGGAAGGTGGGCGCTGCAGACCTAAGTATGGTGAGCACTGCAGCCCAAAGTAATGTTGGGCACTGCAGACCTATGTTAGGTGAGAACTGAAGCCCTAAGTATGGTGGGCACTGCATCCCTAAGTAAAGTTGGGCACTGCAGCCCTAAGAAAGTTGGGCACTGTAAAACCAAGTAAGGTTTGCACTGCAGCCCTAAGGTGGGCACAGCAGCCCTAAGTAAGTTGGGCACAGCAGCCCTATGTATGTTGGGCACTGTAAAGCCAAGTAAGGTGTTCACTGCAGCCCTAAGGAAGGTGGGCACTGCTGCCCTAAATAAAGTTGGTCACTGCAGCCCTAAGTAAGTTGGGCACTTTAAAACCAAGTAAGGCGGCCACTGCAGCTCTAAGGCGGGCACTGCAGCCCTAAGTATGCTGGGCACAGCAGCCCTAAGTAAAGATGGGCACTGCAGCCCTAAGAAAGTTGGGCTCTGTAAAACTAAGAGAAGTGGGCACTGCAGCCCTAGGGAAGGTGGGCACTGCAGCCCTAAGTGTGTTGGGCACTACAGCCCTCAGTACAGTTGGGCACGGCAGCCCTAAGTAAGTTGGGCACTGTAAAACCAAGTAAGGAGGGCACTGTAGACCTAAGTAAGTTGGGCACTGCAGCCCTAAGTAAAGTTTGGCTCTGCAGCCCTAAGTAAGTTGTGCACTGTAAAACCAAGTAAGGTGGGCTGCTAACCTAAGTAAGGTGGGCACTGCATCCCTAAGTAAAGTTGGGCACTGCAGCCCCAACTAAGTTGGGCACTGCAGCCCTAAGTATGGCGAGCACTGCAGTCCAAAGTAATGTTGGGCACTGCAGCCCTAAGTAAGTTGGGCATTGCAGACCTATGTTAGGTGAGAACTGCAGCCCTAAGTATGGTGGGCACTGCATCCCTAAGTAAAGTTGGGCACTGCAGCCCCAACTAAGTTGGGCACTGCAGCCCTAAGTAAGGTGGGCACAGCAGCCCTAAGTAAGTTGGGCACAGCAGCCCTAAGTATGTTGGGCACTGTAAAACCAAGTAAGGTGTTCACTGCAGCCCTAAGGAAGGTGGGCACTGCAGCCCTAAGTATAATGGGCACTGCAGCCCTAAGAAAGTTGGGCACTTTAAAACCAAGTAAGGTGGCCACTGTAGCTCTAAGGCGGGCACAGCAGCCCTAAGTAAGTTGGGATCTGTAAAACTAAGTGAAGTGGGCACTGCAGACCTAAGGAAGGTGGGCACTGCATCCCCAAGTACGTTGGGCACTGTAAAACCAAGTAAGGTGGGCACTGCAGAACTAAGTAAGGTGGGCAGTGAAGCCCTAAGAACGTTGGGCACTGCAGCTTAAGGTGGCTCGGCACTGCAGTCCTACGTAAGTTGGGCACTGCAGATGTAAGTAAGGTGAGCACTGCAGCCCTAAGTAAGTTGGGCACTGCAGCCCTAAGGAAAGTTGGGCGCTGCAGGCCTAAGTAAGTTGGGCACTGTAAAACCAAGTAAGGTTTGCACTGCAGCCCTAAGGTGGGCACAGCAGCCCTAAGTAAGTTGGGCACAGCAGCCCTATGTATGTTGGGCACTGTAAAGCCAAGTAAGGTGTTCACTGCAGCCCTAAGGAAGGTGGGCACTGCTGCCCTAAGTAAAGTTGGTCACTGCAGCCCTAAGTAAGTTGGGCACTTTAAAACCAAGTAAGGCGGCCACTGCAGCTCTAAGGCGGGCACTGCAGCCCTAAGTATGCTGGGCACAGCAGCCCTAAGTAAAGTTGGGCACAGCAGCCCTAAGTAAGTTGGGATCTGTAAAACTAAGTGAAGTGGGCACTGCAGACCTAAGGAAGGTGGGCACTGCATCCCCAAGTACGTTGGGCACTGTAAAACCAAGTAAGGTGGGCACTGCAGAACTAAGTAAGGTGGGCAGTGAAGCCCTAAGTACGTTGGGCACTGCAGCTTAAGGTGGCTCGGCACTGCAGTCCTACGTAAATTGGGCACTGCAGACGTAAGTAAGGTGAGCACTGCAGCCCTAAGTAAGTTGGGCACTGCAGCCCTAAGGAAAGTTGGGCGCTGCAGGCCTAAGTAAGTTGGGCACTGTAAAACCAAGTAAGGTTGGCTGCAGCCCTAAGTAAGGTGGGCACTGCAGCCCTAAGGAAGGTGGGCGCTGCAGACCTAAGTATGGTGAGCACTGCAGCCCAAAGTAATGTTGGGCACTGCAGACCTATGTTAGGTGAGAACTGAAGCCCTAAGTATGGTGGGCACTGCATCCCTAAGTAAAGTTGGGCACTGCAGCCCTAAGAAAGTTGGGCACTGTAAAACCAAGTAAGGTTTGCACTGCAGCCCTAAGGTGGGCACAGCAGCCCTAAGTAAGTTGGGCACAGCAGCCCTATGTATGTTGGGCACTGTAAAGCCAAGTAAGGTGTTCACTGCAGCCCTAAGGAAGGTGGGCACTGCTGCCCTAAATAAAGTTGGTCACTGCAGCCCTAAGTAAGTTGGGCACTTTAAAACCAAGTAAGGCGGCCACTGCAGCTCTAAGGCGGGCACTGCAGCCCTAAGTATGCTGGGCACAGCAGCCCTAAGTAAAGATGGGCACTGCAGCCCTAAGAAAGTTGGGCTCTGTAAAACTAAGAGAAGTGGGCACTGCAGCCCTAGGGAAGGTGGGCACTGCAGCCCTAAGTGTGTTGGGCACTACAGCCCTCAGTACAGTTGGGCACGGCAGCCCTAAGTAAGTTGGGCACTGTAAAACCAAGTAAGGAGGGCACTGTAGACCTAAGTAAGTTGGGCACTGCAGCCCTAAGTAAAGTTTGGCTCTGCAGCCCTAAGTAAGTTGTGCACTGTAAAACCAAGTAAGGTGGGCTGCTAACCTAAGTAAGGTGGGCACTGCATCCCTAAGTAAAGTTGGGCACTGCAGCCCCAACTAAGTTGGGCACTGCAGCCCTAAGTATGGCGAGCACTGCAGTCCAAAGTAATGTTGGGCACTGCAGCCCTAAGTAAGTTGGGCATTGCAGACCTATGTTAGGTGAGAACTGCAGCCCTAAGTATGGTGGGCACTGCATCCCTAAGTAAAGTTGGGCACTGCAGCCCCAACTAAGTTGGGCACTGCAGCCCTAAGTAAGGTGGGCACAGCAGCCCTAAGTAAGTTGGGCACAGCAGCCCTAAGTATGTTGGGCACTGTAAAACCAAGTAAGGTGTTCACTGCAGCCCTAAGGAAGGTGGGCACTGCAGCCCTAAGTATAATGGGCACTGCAGCCCTAAGAAAGTTGGGCACTTTAAAACCAAGTAAGGTGGCCACTGTAGCTCTAAGGCGGGCACAGCAGCCCTAAGTAAGTTGGGATCTGTAAAACTAAGTGAAGTGGGCACTGCAGACCTAAGGAAGGTGGGCACTGCATCCCCAAGTACGTTGGGCACTGTAAAACCAAGTAAGGTGGGCACTGCAGAACTAAGTAAGGTGGGCAGTGAAGCCCTAAGAACGTTGGGCACTGCAGCTTAAGGTGGCTCGGCACTGCAGTCCTACGTAAGTTGGGCACTGCAGATGTAAGTAAGGTGAGCACTGCAGCCCTAAGTAAGTTGGGCACTGCAGCCCTAAGGAAAGTTGGGCGCTGCAGGCCTAAGTAAGTTGGGCACTGTAAAACCAAGTAAGGTTTGCACTGCAGCCCTAAGGTGGGCACAGCAGCCCTAAGTAAGTTGGGCACAGCAGCCCTATGTATGTTGGGCACTGTAAAGCCAAGTAAGGTGTTCACTGCAGCCCTAAGGAAGGTGGGCACTGCTGCCCTAAGTAAAGTTGGTCACTGCAGCCCTAAGTAAGTTGGGCACTTTAAAACCAAGTAAGGCGGCCACTGCAGCTCTAAGGCGGGCACTGCAGCCCTAAGTATGCTGGGCACAGCAGCCCTAAGTAAAGTTGGGCACAGCAGCCCTAAGTAAGTTGGGATCTGTAAAACTAAGTGAAGTGGGCACTGCAGACCTAAGGAAGGTGGGCACTGCATCCCCAAGTACGTTGGGCACTGTAAAACCAAGTAAGGTGGGCACTGCAGAACTAAGTAAGGTGGGCAGTGAAGCCCTAAGTACGTTGGGCACTGCAGCTTAAGGTGGCTCGGCACTGCAGTCCTACGTAAATTGGGCACTGCAGACGTAAGTAAGGTGAGCACTGCAGCCCTAAGTAAGTTGGGCACTGCAGCCCTAAGGAAAGTTGGGCGCTGCAGGCCTAAGTAAGTTGGGCACTGTAAAACCAAGTAAGGTTGGCTGCAGCCCTAAGTAAGGTGGGCACTGCAGCCCTAAGGAAGGTGGGCGCTGCAGACCTAAGTATGGTGAGCACTGCAGCCCAAAGTAATGTTGGGCACTGCAGACCTATGTTAGGTGAGAACTGAAGCCCTAAGTATGGTGGGCACTGCATCCCTAAGTAAAGTTGGGCACTGCAGCCCTAAGAAAGTTGGGCACTGTAAAACCAAGTAAGGTTTGCACTGCAGCCCTAAGGTGGGCACAGCAGCCCTAAGTAAGTTGGGCACAGCAGCCCTATGTATGTTGGGCACTGTAAAGCCAAGTAAGGTGTTCACTGCAGCCCTAAGGAAGGTGGGCACTGCTGCCCTAAATAAAGTTGGTCACTGCAGCCCTAAGTAAAGTTTGGCTCTGCAGCCCTAAGTAAGTTGTGCACTGTAAAACCAAGTAAGGTGGGCTGCTAACCTAAGTAAGGTGGGCACTGCAGCCCTAAGGAAGGTGGACACTGCAGCCCTAAGTAAGGTGGGCACAGCAGCCCTAAGTATGGCGAGCACTGCAGTCCAAAGTAATGTTGGGCACTGCAGCCCTAAGTAAGTTGGGCATTGCAGACCTATGTTAGGTGAGAACTGCAGCCCTAAGTATGGTGGGCACTGCATCCCTAAGTAAAGTTGGGCACTGCAGCCCCAACTAAGTTGGGCACTGCATACCTAAGTAAAGTTGGGCACTGCAGCCCTAAGAAAGTTGGGCACTGTAAAACCAAGTAAGGTTTGCACTGCAGCCCTAAGGTGGGCACAGCAGCCCTAAGTAAGTTGGGCACAGCAGCCCTATGTATGTTGGGCACTGTAAAGCCAAGTAAGGTGTTCACTGCAGCCCTAAGGAAGGTGGGCACTGCTGCCCTAAATAAAGTTGGTCACTGCAGCCCTAAGTAAGTTGGGCACTTTAAAACCAAGTAAGGCGGCCACTGCAGCTCTAAGGCGGGCACTGCAGCCCTAAGTATGCTGGGCACAGCAGCCCTAAGTAAAGATGGGCACTGCAGCCCTAAGAAAGTTGGGCTCTGTAAAACTAAGAGAAGTGGGCACTGCAGCCCTAGGGAAGGTGGGCACTGCAGCCCTAAGTGTGTTGGGCACTACAGCCCTCAGTACAGTTGGGCACGGCAGCCCTAAGTAAGTTGGGCACTGTAAAACCAAGTAAGGAGGGCACTGTAGACCTAAGTAAGTTGGGCACTGCAGCCCTAAGTAAAGTTTGGCTCTGCAGCCCTAAGTAAGTTGTGCACTGTAAAACCAAGTAAGGTGGGCTGCTAACCTAAGTAAGGTGGGCACTGCATCCCTAAGTAAAGTTGGGCACTGCAGCCCCAACTAAGTTGGGCACTGCAGCCCTAAGTATGGCGAGCACTGCAGTCCAAAGTAATGTTGGGCACTGCAGCCCTAAGTAAGTTGGGCATTGCAGACCTATGTTAGGTGAGAACTGCAGCCCTAAGTATGGTGGGCACTGCATCCCTAAGTAAAGTTGGGCACTGCAGCCCCAACTAAGTTGGGCACTGCAGCCCTAAGTAAGGTGGGCACAGCAGCCCTAAGTAAGTTGGGCACAGCAGCCCTAAGTATGTTGGGCACTGTAAAACCAAGTAAGGTGTTCACTGCAGCCCTAAGGAAGGTGGGCACTGCAGCCCTAAGTATAATGGGCACTGCAGCCCTAAGAAAGTTGGGCACTTTAAAACCAAGTAAGGTGGCCACTGTAGCTCTAAGGCGGGCACAGCAGCCCTAAGTAAGTTGGGATCTGTAAAACTAAGTGAAGTGGGCACTGCAGACCTAAGGAAGGTGGGCACTGCATCCCCAAGTACGTTGGGCACTGTAAAACCAAGTAAGGTGGGCACTGCAGAACTAAGTAAGGTGGGCAGTGAAGCCCTAAGAACGTTGGGCACTGCAGCTTAAGGTGGCTCGGCACTGCAGTCCTACGTAAGTTGGGCACTGCAGATGTAAGTAAGGTGAGCACTGCAGCCCTAAGTAAGTTGGGCACTGCAGCCCTAAGGAAAGTTGGGCGCTGCAGGCCTAAGTAAGTTGGGCACTGTAAAACCAAGTAAGGTTTGCACTGCAGCCCTAAGGTGGGCACAGCAGCCCTAAGTAAGTTGGGCACAGCAGCCCTATGTATGTTGGGCACTGTAAAGCCAAGTAAGGTGTTCACTGCAGCCCTAAGGAAGGTGGGCACTGCTGCCCTAAGTAAAGTTGGTCACTGCAGCCCTAAGTAAGTTGGGCACTTTAAAACCAAGTAAGGCGGCCACTGCAGCTCTAAGGCGGGCACTGCAGCCCTAAGTATGCTGGGCACAGCAGCCCTAAGTAAAGTTGGGCACAGCAGCCCTAAGTAAGTTGGGATCTGTAAAACTAAGTGAAGTGGGCACTGCAGACCTAAGGAAGGTGGGCACTGCATCCCCAAGTACGTTGGGCACTGTAAAACCAAGTAAGGTGGGCACTGCAGAACTAAGTAAGGTGGGCAGTGAAGCCCTAAGTACGTTGGGCACTGCAGCTTAAGGTGGCTCGGCACTGCAGTCCTACGTAAATTGGGCACTGCAGACGTAAGTAAGGTGAGCACTGCAGCCCTAAGTAAGTTGGGCACTGCAGCCCTAAGGAAAGTTGGGCGCTGCAGGCCTAAGTAAGTTGGGCACTGTAAAACCAAGTAAGGTTGGCTGCAGCCCTAAGTAAGGTGGGCACTGCAGCCCTAAGGAAGGTGGGCGCTGCAGACCTAAGTATGGTGAGCACTGCAGCCCAAAGTAATGTTGGGCACTGCAGACCTATGTTAGGTGAGAACTGAAGCCCTAAGTATGGTGGGCACTGCATCCCTAAGTAAAGTTGGGCACTGCAGCCCTAAGAAAGTTGGGCACTGTAAAACCAAGTAAGGTTTGCACTGCAGCCCTAAGGTGGGCACAGCAGCCCTAAGTAAGTTGGGCACAGCAGCCCTATGTATGTTGGGCACTGTAAAGCCAAGTAAGGTGTTCACTGCAGCCCTAAGGAAGGTGGGCACTGCTGCCCTAAATAAAGTTGGTCACTGCAGCCCTAAGTAAGTTGGGCACTTTAAAACCAAGTAAGGCGGCCACTGCAGCTCTAAGGCGGGCACTGCAGCCCTAAGTATGCTGGGCACAGCAGCCCTAAGTAAAGATGGGCACTGCAGCCCTAAGAAAGTTGGGCTCTGTAAAACTAAGAGAAGTGGGCACTGCAGCCCTAGGGAAGGTGGGCACTGCAGCCCTAAGTGTGTTGGGCACTACAGCCCTCAGTACAGTTGGGCACGGCAGCCCTAAGTAAGTTGGGCACTGTAAAACCAAGTAAGGAGGGCACTGTAGACCTAAGTAAGTTGGGCACTGCAGCCCTAAGTAAAGTTTGGCTCTGCAGCCCTAAGTAAGTTGTGCACTGTAAAACCAAGTAAGGTGGGCTGCTAACCTAAGTAAGGTGGGCACTGCAGCCCTAAGGAAGGTGGACACTGCAGCCCTAAGTAAGGTGGGC
This sequence comes from Lathamus discolor, assembly GCF_037157495.1. Taxonomy (NCBI): domain Eukaryota; kingdom Metazoa; phylum Chordata; class Aves; order Psittaciformes; family Psittacidae; genus Lathamus; species Lathamus discolor. Next base: position 6,953,257 of record NC_088902.1, read on the forward strand.
ACAGCAGCCCTAAGTATGGCGAGCACTGCAGTCCAAAGTAATGTTGGGCACTGCAGCCCTAAGTAAGTTGGGCATTGCAGACCTATGTTAGGTGAGAACTGCAGCCCTAAGTATGGTGGGCACTGCATCCCTAAGTAAAGTTGGGCACTGCAGCCCCAACTAAGTTGGGCACTGCATACCTAAGTAAAGTTGGGCACTGCAGCCCTAAGAAAGTTGGGCACTGTAAAACCAAGTAAGGTTTGCACTGCAGCCCTAAGGTGGGCACAGCAGCCCTAAGTAAGTTGGGCACAGCAGCCCTATGTATGTTGGGCACTGTAAAGCCAAGTAAGGTGTTCACTGCAGCCCTAAGGAAGGTGGGCACTGCTGCCCTAAATAAAGTTGGTCACTGCAGCCCTAAGTAAGTTGGGCACTTTAAAACCAAGTAAGGCGGCCACTGCAGCTCTAAGGCGGGCACTGCAGCCCTAAGTATGCTGGGCACAGCAGCCCTAAGTAAAGATGGGCACTGCAGCCCTAAGAAAGTTGGGCTCTGTAAAACTAAGAGAAGTGGGCACTGCAGCCCTAGGGAAGGTGGGCACTGCAGCCCTAAGTGTGTTGGGCACTACAGCCCTCAGTACAGTTGGGCACGGCAGCCCTAAGTAAGTTGGGCACTGTAAAACCAAGTAAGGAGGGCACTGTAGACCTAAGTAAGTTGGGCACTGCAGCCCTAAGTAAAGTTTGGCTCTGCAGCCCTAAGTAAGTTGTGCACTGTAAAACCAAGTAAGGTGGGCTGCTAACCTAAGTAAGGTGGGCACTGCATCCCTAAGTAAAGTTGGGCACTGCAGCCCCAACTAAGTTGGGCACTGCAGCCCTAAGTATGGCGAGCACTGCAGTCCAAAGTAATGTTGGGCACTGCAGCCCTAAGTAAGTTGGGCATTGCAGACCTATGTTAGGTGAGAACTGCAGCCCTAAGTATGGTGGGCACTGCATCCCTAAGTAAAGTTGGGCACTGCAGCCCCAACTAAGTTGGGCACTGCAGCCCTAAGTAAGGTGGGCACAGCAGCCCTAAGTAAGTTGGGCACAGCAGCCCTAAGTATGTTGGGCACTGTAAAACCAAGTAAGGTGTTCACTGCAGCCCTAAGGAAGGTGGGCACTGCAGCCCTAAGTATAATGGGCACTGCAGCCCTAAGAAAGTTGGGCACTTTAAAACCAAGTAAGGTGGCCACTGTAGCTCTAAGGCGGGCACAGCAGCCCTAAGTAAGTTGGGATCTGTAAAACTAAGTGAAGTGGGCACTGCAGACCTAAGGAAGGTGGGCACTGCATCCCCAAGTACGTTGGGCACTGTAAAACCAAGTAAGGTGGGCACTGCAGAACTAAGTAAGGTGGGCAGTGAAGCCCTAAGAACGTTGGGCACTGCAGCTTAAGGTGGCTCGGCACTGCAGTCCTACGTAAGTTGGGCACTGCAGATGTAAGTAAGGTGAGCACTGCAGCCCTAAGTAAGTTGGGCACTGCAGCCCTAAGGAAAGTTGGGCGCTGCAGGCCTAAGTAAGTTGGGCACTGTAAAACCAAGTAAGGTTTGCACTGCAGCCCTAAGGTGGGCACAGCAGCCCTAAGTAAGTTGGGCACAGCAGCCCTATGTATGTTGGGCACTGTAAAGCCAAGTAAGGTGTTCACTGCAGCCCTAAGGAAGGTGGGCACTGCTGCCCTAAGTAAAGTTGGTCACTGCAGCCCTAAGTAAGTTGGGCACTTTAAAACCAAGTAAGGCGGCCACTGCAGCTCTAAGGCGGGCACTGCAGCCCTAAGTATGCTGGGCACAGCAGCCCTAAGTAAAGTTGGGCACAGCAGCCCTAAGTAAGTTGGGATCTGTAAAACTAAGTGAAGTGGGCACTGCAGACCTAAGGAAGGTGGGCACTGCATCCCCAAGTACGTTGGGCACTGTAAAACCAAGTAAGGTGGGCACTGCAGAACTAAGTAAGGTGGGCAGTGAAGCCCTAAGTACGTTGGGCACTGCAGCTTAAGGTGGCTCGGCACTGCAGTCCTACGTAAATTGGGCACTGCAGACGTAAGTAAGGTGAGCACTGCAGCCCTAAGTAAGTTGGGCACTGCAGCCCTAAGGAAAGTTGGGCGCTGCAGGCCTAAGTAAGTTGGGCACTGTAAAACCAAGTAAGGTTGGCTGCAGCCCTAAGTAAGGTGGGCACTGCAGCCCTAAGGAAGGTGGGCGCTGCAGACCTAAGTATGGTGAGCACTGCAGCCCAAAGTAATGTTGGGCACTGCAGACCTATGTTAGGTGAGAACTGAAGCCCTAAGTATGGTGGGCACTGCATCCCTAAGTAAAGTTGGGCACTGCAGCCCTAAGAAAGTTGGGCACTGTAAAACCAAGTAAGGTTTGCACTGCAGCCCTAAGGTGGGCACAGCAGCCCTAAGTAAGTTGGGCACAGCAGCCCTATGTATGTTGGGCACTGTAAAGCCAAGTAAGGTGTTCACTGCAGCCCTAAGGAAGGTGGGCACTGCTGCCCTAAATAAAGTTGGTCACTGCAGCCCTAAGTAAGTTGGGCACTTTAAAACCAAGTAAGGCGGCCACTGCAGCTCTAAGGCGGGCACTGCAGCCCTAAGTATGCTGGGCACAGCAGCCCTAAGTAAAGATGGGCACTGCAGCCCTAAGAAAGTTGGGCTCTGTAAAACTAAGAGAAGTGGGCACTGCAGCCCTAGGGAAGGTGGGCACTGCAGCCCTAAGTGTGTTGGGCACTACAGCCCTCAGTACAGTTGGGCACGGCAGCCCTAAGTAAGTTGGGCACTGTAAAACCAAGTAAGGAGGGCACTGTAGACCTAAGTAAGTTGGGCACTGCAGCCCTAAGTAAAGTTTGGCTCTGCAGCCCTAAGTAAGTTGTGCACTGTAAAACCAAGTAAGGTGGGCTGCTAACCTAAGTAAGGTGGGCACTGCAGCCCTAAGGAAGGTGGACACTGCAGCCCTAAGTAAGGTGGGCACAGCAGCCCTAAGTATGGCGAGCACTGCAGTCCAAAGTAATGTTGGGCACTGCAGCCCTAAGTAAGTTGGGCATTGCAGACCTATGTTAGGTGAGAACTGCAGCCCTAAGTATGGTGGGCACTGCATCCCTAAGTAAAGTTGGGCACTGCAGCCCCAACTAAGTTGGGCACTGCATACCTAAGTAAAGTTGGGCACTGCAGCCCTAAGAAAGTTGGGCACTGTAAAACCAAGTAAGGTTTGCACTGCAGCCCTAAGGTGGGCACAGCAGCCCTAAGTAAGTTGGGCACAGCAGCCCTATGTATGTTGGGCACTGTAAAGCCAAGTAAGGTGTTCACTGCAGCCCTAAGGAAGGTGGGCACTGCTGCCCTAAATAAAGTTGGTCACTGCAGCCCTAAGTAAGTTGGGCACTTTAAAACCAAGTAAGGCGGCCACTGCAGCTCTAAGGCGGGCACTGCAGCCCTAAGTATGCTGGGCACAGCAGCCCTAAGTAAAGATGGGCACTGCAGCCCTAAGAAAGTTGGGCTCTGTAAAACTAAGAGAAGTGGGCACTGCAGCCCTAGGGAAGGTGGGCACTGCAGCCCTAAGTGTGTTGGGCACTACAGCCCTCAGTACAGTTGGGCACGGCAGCCCTAAGTAAGTTGGGCACTGTAAAACCAAGTAAGGAGGGCACTGTAGACCTAAGTAAGTTGGGCACTGCAGCCCTAAGTAAAGTTTGGCTCTGCAGCCCTAAGTAAGTTGTGCACTGTAAAACCAAGTAAGGTGGGCTGCTAACCTAAGTAAGGTGGGCACTGCATCCCTAAGTAAAGTTGGGCACTGCAGCCCCAACTAAGTTGGGCACTGCAGCCCTAAGTATGGCGAGCACTGCAGTCCAAAGTAATGTTGGGCACTGCAGCCCTAAGTAAGTTGGGCATTGCAGACCTATGTTAGGTGAGAACTGCAGCCCTAAGTATGGTGGGCACTGCATCCCTAAGTAAAGTTGGGCACTGCAGCCCCAACTAAGTTGGGCACTGCAGCCCTAAGTAAGGTGGGCACAGCAGCCCTAAGTAAGTTGGGCACAGCAGCCCTAAGTATGTTGGGCACTGTAAAACCAAGTAAGGTGTTCACTGCAGCCCTAAGGAAGGTGGGCACTGCAGCCCTAAGTATAATGGGCACTGCAGCCCTAAGAAAGTTGGGCACTTTAAAACCAAGTAAGGTGGCCACTGTAGCTCTAAGGCGGGCACAGCAGCCCTAAGTAAGTTGGGATCTGTAAAACTAAGTGAAGTGGGCACTGCAGACCTAAGGAAGGTGGGCACTGCATCCCCAAGTACGTTGGGCACTGTAAAACCAAGTAAGGTGGGCACTGCAAAACTAAGTAAGGTGGGCAGTGAAGCCCTAAGTACGTTGGGCACTGCAGCTTAAGGTGGCTCGGCACTGCAGTCCTACGTAAGTTGGGCACTGCAGATGTAAGTAAGGTGAGCACTGCAGCCCTAAGTAAGTTGGGCACTGCAGCCCTAAGGAAAGTTGGGCGCTGCAGGCCTAAGTAAGTTCGGGCACTGTAAAACCAAGTAAGGTTTGCACTGCAGCCCTAAGGTGGGCACAGCAGCCCTAAGTAAGTTGGGCACAGCAGCCCTATGTATGTTGGGCACTGTAAAGCCAAGTAAGGTGTTCACTGCAGCCCTAAGGAAGGTGGGCACTGCTGCCCTAAGTAAAGTTGGTCACTGCAGCCCTAAGTAAGTTGGGCACTTTAAAACCAAGTAAGGCGGCCACTGCAGCTCTAAGGCGGGCACTGCAGCCCTAAGTATGCTGGGCACAGCAGCCCTAAGTAAAGTTGGGCACAGCAGCCCTAAGTAAGTTGGGATCTGTAAAACTAAGTGAAGTGGGCACTGCAGACCTAAGGAAGGTGGGCACTGCATCCCCAAGTACGTTGGGCACTGTAAAACCAAGTAAGGTGGGCACTGCAGAACTAAGTAAGGTGGGCAGTGAAGCCCTAAGTACGTTGGGCACTGCAGCTTAAGGTGGCTCGGCACTGCAGTCCTACGTAAATTGGGCACTGCAGACGTAAGTAAGGTGAGCACTGCAGCCCTAAGTAAGTTGGGCACTGCAGCCCTAAGGAAAGTTGGGCGCTGCAGGCCTAAGTAAGTTGGGCACTGTAAAACCAAGTAAGGTTGGCTGCAGCCCTAAGTAAGGTGGGCACTGCAGCCCTAAGGAAGGTGGGCGCTGCAGACCTAAGTATGGTGAGCACTGCAGCCCAAAGTAATGTTGGGCACTGCAGACCTATGTTAGGTGAGAACTGAAGCCCTAAGTATGGTGGGCACTGCATCCCTAAGTAAAGTTGGGCACTGCAGCCCTAAGAAAGTTGGGCACTGTAAAACCAAGTAAGGTTTGCACTGCAGCCCTAAGGTGGGCACAGCAGCCCTAAGTAAGTTGGGCACAGCAGCCCTATGTATGTTGGGCACTGTAAAGCCAAGTAAGGTGTTCACTGCAGCCCTAAGGAAGGTGGGCACTGCTGCCCTAAATAAAGTTGGTCACTGCAGCCCTAAGTAAGTTGGGCACTTTAAAACCAAGTAAGGCGGCCACTGCAGCTCTAAGGCGGGCACTGCAGCCCTAAGTATGCTGGGCACAGCAGCCCTAAGTAAAGATGGGCACTGCAGCCCTAAGAAAGTTGGGCTCTGTAAAACTAAGAGAAGTGGGCACTGCAGCCCTAGGGAAGGTGGGCACTGCAGCCCTAAGTGTGTTGGGCACTACAGCCCTCAGTACAGTTGGGCACGGCAGCCCTAAGTAAGTTGGGCACTGTAAAACCAAGTAAGGAGGGCACTGTAGACCTAAGTAAGTTGGGCACTGCAGCCCTAAGTAAAGTTTGGCTCTGCAGCCCTAAGTAAGTTGTGCACTGTAAAACCAAGTAAGGTGGGCTGCTAACCTAAGTAAGGTGGGCACTGCATCCCTAAGTAAAGTTGGGCACTGCAGCCCCAACTAAGTTGGGCACTGCAGCCCTAAGTATGGCGAGCACTGCAGTCCAAAGTAAAGTTGGGCACTGCAGCCCTAAGTAAGTTGGGCATTGCAGACCTATGTTAGGTGAGAACTGCAGCCCTAAGTATGGTGGGCACTGCATAACTAAGTAAAGTTGGGCACTGCAGCCCCAACTAAGTTGGGCACTGCAGCCCTAAGTAAGGTGGGCACAGCAGCCCTAAGTAAGTTGGGCACAGCAGCCCTAAGTATGTTGGGCACTGTAAAACCAAGTAAGGTGTTCACTGCAGCCCTAAGGAAGGTGGGCACTGCAGCCCTAAGTATAATGGGCACTGCAGCCCTAAGAAAGTTGGGCACTTTAAAACCAAGTAAGGTGGCCACTGTAGCTCTAAGGCGGGCACAGCAGCCCTAAGTAAGTTGGGATCTGTAAAACTAAGTGAAGTGGGCACTGCAGACCTAAGGAAGGTGGGCACTGCATCCCCAAGTACGTTGGGCACTGTAAAACCAAGTAAGGTGGGCACTGCAGAACTAAGTAAGGTGGGCAGTGAAGCCCTAAGAACGTTGGGCACTGCAGCTTAAGGTGGCTCGGCACTGCAGTCCTACGTAAGTTGGGCACTGCAGACGTAAGTAAGGTGAGCACTGCAGCCCTAAGTAAGTTGGGCACTGCAGCCCTAAGGAAAGTTGGGCGCTGCAGGCCTAAGTAAGTTGGGCACTGTAAAACCAAGTAAGGTTGGCTGCAGCCCTAAGTAAGGTGGGCACTGCAGCCCTAAGGAAGGTGGGCGCTGCAGACCTAAGTATGGTGAGCACTGCAGCCCAAAGTAATGTTGGGCACTGCAGACCTATGTTAGGTGAGAACTGAAGCCCTAAGTATGGTGGGCACTGCATCCCTAAGTAAAGTTGGGCACTGCAGCCCTAAGAAAGTTGGGCACTGTAAAACCAAGTAAGGTTTGCACTGCAGCCCTAAGGTGGGCACAGCAGCCCTAAGTAAGTTGGGCACAGCAGCCCTATGTATGTTGGGCACTGTAAAGCCAAGTAAGGTGTTAACTGCAGCCCTAAGGAAGGTGGGCACTGCTGCCCTAAGTAAAGTTGGTCACTGCAGCCCTAAGTAAGTTGGGCACTTTAAAACCAAGTAAGGCGGCCACTGCAGCTCTAAGGCGGGCACTGCAGCCCTAAGTATGCTGGGCACAGCAGCCCTAAGTAAAGTTGGGCACAGCAGCCCTAAGTAAGTTGGGATCTGTAAAACTAAGTGAAGTGGGCACTGCAGACCTAAGGAAGGTGGGCACTGCATCCCCAAGTACGTTGGGCACTGTAAAACCAAGTAAGGTGGGCACTGCAGAACTAAGTAAGGTGGGCAGTGAAGCCCTAAGTACGTTGGGCACTGCAGCTTAAGGTGGCTCGGCACTGCAGTCCTACGTAAATTGGGCACTGCAGACGTAAGTAAGGTGAGCACTGCAGCCCTAAGTAAGTTGGGCACTGCAGCCCTAAGGAAAGTTGGGCGCTGCAGGCCTAAGTAAGTTGGGCACTGTAAAACCAAGTAAGGTTGGCTGCAGCCCTAAGTAAGGTGGGCACTGCAGCCCTAAGGAAGGTGGGCGCTGCAGACCTAAGTATGGTGAGCACTGCAGCCCAAAGTAATGTTGGGCACTGCAGACCTATGTTAGGTGAGAACTGAAGCCCTAAGTATGGTGGGCACTGCATCCCTAAGTAAAGTTGGGCACTGCAGCCCTAAGAAAGTTGGGCACTGTAAAACCAAGTAAGGTTTGCACTGCAGCCCTAAGGTGGGCACAGCAGCCCTAAGTAAGTTGGGCACAGCAGCCCTATGTATGTTGGGCACTGTAAAGCCAAGTAAGGTGTTCACTGCAGCCCTAAGGAAGGTGGGCACTGCTGCCCTAAGTAAAGTTGGTCACTGCAGCCCTAAGTAAGTTGGGCACTTTAAAACCAAGTAAGGCGGCCACTGCAGCTCTAAGGCGGGCACTGCAGCCCTAAGTATGCTGGGCACAGCAGCCCTAAGTAAAGTTGGGCACAGCAGCCCTAAGTAAGTTGGGATCTGTAAAACTAAGTGAAGTGGGCACTGCAGACCTAAGGAAGGTGGGCACTGCATCCCCAAGTACGTTGGGCACTGTAAAACCAAGTAAGGTGGGCACTGCAGAACTAAGTAAGGTGGGCAGTGAAGCCCTAAGTACGTTGGGCACTGCAGCTTAAGGTGGCTCGGCACTGCAGTCCTACGTAAGTTGGGCACTGCAGACGTAAGTAAGGTGAGCACTGCAGCCCTAAGTAAGTTGGGCACTGCAGCCCTAAGGAAAGTTGGGCGCTGCAGGCCTAAGTAAGTTGGGCACTGTAAAACCAAGTAAGGTCGGCTGCAGCCCTAAGTAAGGTGGGCACTGCAGCCCTAAGGAAGGTGGGCGCTGCAGACCTAAGTATGGTGAGCACTGCAGCCCAAAGTAATGTTGGGCACTGCAGACCTATGTTAGGTGAGAACTGAAGCCCTAAGTATGGTGGGCACTGCATCCCTAAGTAAAGTTGGGCACTGCAGCCCTAAGAAAGTTGGGCACTGTAAAACCAAGTAAGGTTTGCACTGCAGCCCTAAGGTGGGCACAGCAGCCCTAAGTAAGTTGGGCACAGCAGCCCTATGTATGTTGGGCACTGTAAAGCCAAGTAAGGTGTTCACTGCAGCCCTAAGGAAGGTGGGCACTGCTGCCCTAAATAAAGTTGGTCACTGCAGCCCTAAGTAAGTTGGGCACTTTAAAACCAAGTAAGGCGGCCACTGCAGCTCTAAGGCGGGCACTGCAGCCCTAAGTATGCTGGGCACAGCAGCCCTAAGTAAAGTTGGGCACTGCAGCCCTAAGAAAGTTGGGCTCTGTAAAACTAAGAGAAGTGGGCACTGCAGACCTAAGGAAGGTGGGCACTGCAGCCCTAAGTGTGTTGGGCACTACAGCCCTCAGTACAGTTGGGCACGGCAGCCCTAAGTAAGTTGGGCACTGTAAAACCAAGTAAGGAGGGCACTGTAGACCTAAGTAAGTTGGGCACTGCAGCCCTAAGTAAAGTTTGGCTCTGCAGCCCTAAGTAAGTTGTGCACTGTAAAACCAAGTAAGGTGGGCTGCTAACCTAAGTAAGGTGGGCACTGCATCCCTAAGTAAAGTTGGGCACTGCAGCCCCAACTAAGTTGGGCACTGCAGCCCTAAGTATGGCGAGCACTGCAGTCCAAAGTAATGTTGGGCACTGCAGCCCTAAGTAAGTTGGGCATTGCAGACCTATGTTAGGTGAGAACTGCAGCCCTAAGTATGGTGGGCACTGCATCCCTAAGTAAAGTTGGGCACTGCAGCCCCAACTAAGTTGGGCACTGCAGCCCTAAGTAAGGTGGGCACAGCAGCCCTAAGTAAGTTGGGCACAGCAGCCCTAAGTATGTTGGGCACTGTAAAACCAAGTAAGGTGTTCACTGCAGCCCTAAGGAAGGTGGGCACTGCAGCCCTAAGTATAATGGGCACTGCAGCCCTAAGAAAGTTGGGCACTTTAAAACCAAGTAAGGTGGCCACTGTAGCTCTAAGGCGGGCACAGCAGCCCTAAGTAAGTTGGGATCTGTAAAACTAAGTGAAGTGGGCACTGCAGACCTAAGGAAGGTGGGCACTGCATCCCCAAGTACGTTGGGCACTGTAAAACCAAGTAAGGTGGGCACTGCAGAACTAAGTAAGGTGGGCAGTGAAGCCCTAAGAACGTTGGGCACTGCAGCTTAAGGTGGCTCGGCACTGCAGTCCTACGTAAGTTGGGCACTGCAGATGTAAGTAAGGTGAGCACTGCAGCCCTAAGTAAGTTGGGCACTGCAGCCCTAAGGAAAGTTGGGCGCTGCAGGCCTAAGTAAGTTGGGCACTGTAAAACCAAGTAAGGTTTGCACTGCAGCCCTAAGGTGGGCACAGCAGCCCTAAGTAAGTTGGGCACAGCAGCCCTATGTATGTTGGGCACTGTAAAGCCAAGTAAGGTGTTCACTGCAGCCCTAAGGAAGGTGGGCACTGCTGCCCTAAGTAAAGTTGGTCACTGCAGCCCTAAGTAAGTTGGGCACTTTAAAACCAAGTAAGGCGGCCACTGCAGCTCTAAGGCGGGCACTGCAGCCCTAAGTATGCTGGGCACAGCAGCCCTAAGTAAAGTTGGGCACAGCAGCCCTAAGTAAGTTGGGATCTGTAAAACTAAGTGAAGTGGGCACTGCAGACCTAAGGAAGGTGGGCACTGCATCCCCAAGTACGTTGGGCACTGTAAAACCAAGTAAGGTGGGCACTGCAGAACTAAGTAAGGTGGGCAGTGAAGCCCTAAGTACGTTGGGCACTGCAGCTTAAGGTGGCTCGGCACTGCAGTCCTACGTAAGTTGGGCACTGCAGACGTAAGTAAGGTGAGCACTGCAGCCCTAAGTAAGTTGGGCACTGCAGCCCTAAGGAAAGTTGGGCGCTGCAGGCCTAAGTAAGTTGGGCACTGTAAAACCAAGTAAGGTTGGCTGCAGCCCTAAGTAAGGTGGGCACTGCAGCCCTAAGGAAGGTGGGCGCTGCAGACCTAAGTATGGTGAGCACTGCAGCCCAAAGTAATGTTGGGCACTGCAGACCTATGTTAGGTGAGAACTGAAGCCCTAAGTATGGTGGGCACTGCATCCCTAAGTAAAGTTGGGCACTGCAGCCCTAAGAAAGTTGGGCACTGTAAAACCAAGTAAGGTTTGCACTGCAGCCCTAAGGTGGGCACAGCAGCCCTAAGTAAGTTGGGCACAGCAGCCCTATGTATGTTGGGCACTGTAAAGCCAAGTAAGGTGTTCACTGCAGCCCTAAGGAAGGTGGGCACTGCTGCCCTAAATAAAGTTGGTCACTGCAGCCCTAAGTAAAGTTTGGCTCTGCAGCCCTAAGTAAGTTGTGCACTGTAAAACCAAGTAAGGTGGGCTGCTAACCTAAGTAAGGTGGGCACTGCAGCCCTAAGGAAGGTGGACACTGCAGCCCTAAGTAAGGTGGGCACAGCAGCCCTAAGTATGGCGAGCACTGCAGTCCAAAGTAATGTTGGGCACTGCAGCCCTAAGTAAGTTGGGCATTGCAGACCTATGTTAGGTGAGAACTGCAGCCCTAAGTATGGTGGGCACTGCATCCCTAAGTAAAGTTGGGCACTGCAGCCCCAACTAAGTTGGGCACTGCATCCCTAAGTAAAGTTGGGCACTGCAGCCCTAAGAAAGTTGGGCACTGTAAAACCAAGTAAGGTTTGCACTGCAGCCCTAAGGTGGGCACAGCAGCCCTAAGTAAGTTGGGCACAGCAGCCCTATGTATGTTGGGCACTGTAAAGCCAAGTAAGGTGTTCACTGCAGCCCTAAGGAAGGTGGGCACTGCTGCCCTAAATAAAGTTGGTCACTGCAGCCCTAAGTAAGTTGGGCACTTTAAAACCAAGTAAGGCGGCCACTGCAGCTCTAAGGCGGGCACTGCAGCCCTAAGTATGCTGGGCACAGCAGCCCTAAGTAAAGATGGGCACTGCAGCCCTAAGAAAGTTGGGCTCTGTAAAACTAAGAGAAGTGGGCACTGCAGCCCTAGGGAAGGTGGGCACTGCAGCCCTAAGTGTGTTGGGCACTACAGCCCTCAGTACAGTTGGGCACGGCAGCCCTAAGTAAGTTGGGCACTGTAAAACCAAGTAAGGAGGGCACTGTAGACCTAAGTAAGTTGGGCACTGCAGCCCTAAGTAAAGTTTGGCTCTGCAGCCCTAAGTAAGTTGTGCACTGTAAAACCAAGTAAGGTGGGCTGCTAACCTAAGTAAGGTGGGCACTGCATCCCTAAGTAAAGTTGGGCACTGCAGCCCCAACTAAGTTGGGCACTGCAGCCCTAAGTATGGCGAGCACTGCAGTCCAAAGTAAAGTTGGGCACTGCAGCCCTAAGTAAGTTGGGCATTGCAGACCTATGTTAGGTGAGAACTGCAGCCCTAAGTATGGTGGGCACTGCATAACTAAGTAAAGTTGGGCACTGCAGCCCCAACTAAGTTGGGCACTGCAGCCCTAAGTAAGGTGGGCACAGCAGCCCTAAGTAAGTTGGGCACAGCAGCCCTAAGTATGTTGGGCACTGTAAAACCAAGTAAGGTGTTCACTGCAGCCCTAAGGAAGGTGGGCACTGCAGCCCTAAGTATAATGGGCACTGCAGCCCTAAGAAAGTTGGGCACTTTAAAACCAAGTAAGGTGGCCACTGTAGCTCTAAGGCGGGCACAGCAGCCCTAAGTAAGTTGGGATCTGTAAAACTAAGTGAAGTGGGCACTGCAGACCTAAGGAAGGTGGGCACTGCATCCCCAAGTACGTTGGGCACTGTAAAACCAAGTAAGGTGGGCACTGCAGAACTAAGTAAGGTGGGCAGTGAAGCCCTAAGAACGTTGGGCACTGCAGCTTAAGGTGGCTCGGCACTGCAGTCCTACGTAAGTTGGGCACTGCAGACGTAAGTAAGGTGAGCACTGCAGCCCTAAGTAAGTTGGGCACTGCAGCCCTAAGGAAAGTTGGGCGCTGCAGGCCTAAGTAAGTTGGGCACTGTAAAACCAAGTAAGGTTGGCTGCAGCCCTAAGTAAGGTGGGCACTGCAGCCCTAAGGAAGGTGGGCGCTGCAGACCTAAGTATGGTGAGCACTGCAGCCCAAAGTAATGTTGGGCACTGCAGACCTATGTTAGGTGAGAACTGAAGCCCTAAGTATGGTGGGCACTGCATCCCTAAGTAAAGTTGGGCACTGCAGCCCTAAGAAAGTTGGGCACTGTAAAACCAAGTACGGTTTGCACTGCAGCCCTAAGGTGGGCACAGCAGCCCTAAGTAAGTTGGGCACAGCAGCCCTATGTATGTTGGGCACTGTAAAGCCAAGTAAGGTGTTAACTGCAGCCCTAAGGAAGGTGGGCACTGCTGCCCTAAGTAAAGTTGGTCACTGCAGCCCTAAGTAAGTTGGGCACTTTAAAACCAAGTAAGGCGGCCACTGCAGCTCTAAGGCGGGCACTGCAGCCCTAAGTATGCTGGGCACAGCAGCCCTAAGTAAAGTTGGGCACAGCAGCCCTAAGTAAGTTGGGATCTGTAAAACTAAGTGAAGTGGGCACTGCAGACCTAAGGAAGGTGGGCACTGCATCCCCAAGTACGTTGGGCACTGTAAAACCAAGTAAGGTGGGCACTGCAGAACTAAGTAAGGTGGGCAGTGAAGCCCTAAGTACGTTGGGCACTGCAGCTTAAGGTGGCTCGGCACTGCAGTCCTACGTAAATTGGGCACTGCAGACGTAAGTAAGGTGAGCACTGCAGCCCTAAGTAAGTTGGGCACTGCAGCCCTAAGGAAAGTTGGGCGCTGCAGGCCTAAGTAAGTTGGGCACTGTAAAACCAAGTAAGGTTGGCTGCAGCCCTAAGTAAGGTGGGCACTGCAGCCCTAAGGAAGGTGGGCGCTGCAGACCTAAGTATGGTGAGCACTGCAGCCCAAAGTAATGTTGGGCACTGCAGACCTATGTTAGGTGAGAACTGAAGCCCTAAGTATGGTGGGCACTGCATCCCTAAGTAAAGTTGGGCACTGCAGCCCTAAGAAAGTTGGGCACTGTAAAACCAAGTAAGGGTTGCACTGCAGCCCTAAGGTGGGCACAGCAGCCCTAAGTAAGTTGGGCACAGCAGCCCTATGTATGTTGGGCACTGTAAAGCCAAGTAAGGTGTTCACTGCAGCCCTAAGGAAGGTGGGCACTGCTGCCCTAAATAAAGTTGGTCACTGCAGCCCTAAGTAAGTTGGGCACTTTAAAACCAAGTAAGGCGGCCACTGCAGCTCTAAGGCGGGCACTGCAGCCCTAAGTATGCTGGGCACAGCAGCCCTAAGTAAAGATGGGCACTGCAGCCCTAAGAAAGTTGGGCTCTGTAAAACTAAGAGAAGTGGGCACTGCAGCCCTAGGGAAGGTGGGCACTGCAGCCCTAAGAGTGTTGGGCACTACAGCCCTCAGTACAGTTGGGCACGGCAGCCCTAAGTAAGTTGGGCACTGTAAAACCAAGTAAGGAGGGCACTGTAGACCTAAGTAAGTTGGGCACTGCAGCCCTAAGTAAAGTTTGGCTCTGCAGCCCTAAGTAAGTTGTGCACTGTAAAACCAAGTAAGGTGGGCTGCTAACCTAAGTAAGGTGGGCACTGCATCCCTAAGTAAAGTTGGGCACTGCAGCCCCAACTAAGTTGGGCACTGCAGCCCTAAGTATGGCGAGCACTGCAGTCCAAAGTAATGTTGGGCACTGCAGCCCTAAGTAAGTTGGGCATTGCAGACCTATGTTAGGTGAGAACTGCAGCCCTAAGTATGGTGGGCACTGCATAACTAAGTAAAGTTGGGCACTGCAGCCCCAACTAAGTTGGGCACTGCAGCCCTAAGTAAGGTGGGCACAGCAGCCCTAAGTAAGTTGGGCACAGCAGCCCTAAGTATGTTGGGCACTGTAAAACCAAGTAAGGTGTTCACTGCAGCCCTAAGGAAGGTGGGCACTGCAGCCCTAAGTATAATGGGCACTGCAGCCCTAAGAAAGTTGGGCACTTTAAAACCAAGTAAGGTGGCCACTGTAGCTCTAAGGCGGGCACAGCAGCCCTAAGTAAGTTGGGATCTGTAAAACTAAGTGAAGTGGGCACTGCAGACCTAAGGAAGGTGGGCACTGCATCCCCAAGTACGTTGGGCACTGTAAAACCAAGTAAGGTGGGCACTGCAGAACTAAGTAAGGTGGGCAGTGAAGCCCTAAGAACGTTGGGCACTGCAGCTTAAGGTGGCTCGGCACTGCAGTCCTACGTAAGTTGGGCACTGCAGACGTAAGTAAGGTGAGCACTGCAGCCCTAAGTAAGTTGGGCACTGCAGCCCTAAGGAAAGTTGGGCGCTGCAGGCCTAAGTAAGTTGGGCACTGTAAAACCAAGTAAGGTTTGCACTGCAGCCCTAAGGTGGGCACAGCAGCCCTAAGTAAGTTGGGCACAGCAGCCCTATGTATGTTGGGCACTGTAAAGCCAAGTAAGGTGTTCACTGCAGCCCTAAGGAAGGTGGGCACTGCTGCCCTAAGTAAAGTTGGTCACTGCAGCCCTAAGTAAGTTGGGCACTTTAAAACCAAGTAAGGCGGCCACTGCAGCTCTAAGGCGGGCACTGCAGCCCTAAGTATGCTGGGCACAGCAGCCCTAAGTAAAGTTGGGCACAGCAGCCCTAAGTAAGTTGGGATCTGTAAAACTAAGTGAAGTGGGCACTGCAGACCTAAGGAAGGTGGGCACTGCATCCCCAAGTACGTTGGGCACTGTAAAACCAAGTAAGGTGGGCACTGCAGAACTAAGTAAGGTGGGCAGTGAAGCCCTAAGTACGTTGGGCACTGCAGCTTAAGGTGGCTCGGCACTGCAGTCCTACGTAAATTGGGCACTGCAGACGTAAGTAAGGTGAGCACTGCAGCCCTAAGTAAGTTGGGCACTGCAGCCCTAAGGAAAGTTGGGCGCTGCAGGCCTAAGTAAGTTGGGCACTGTAAAACCAAGTAAGGTTGGCTGCAGCCCTAAGTAAGGTGGGCACTGCAGCCCTAAGGAAGGCGGGCGCTGCAGACCTAAGTATGGTGAGCACTGCAGCCCAAAGTAATGTTGGGCACTGCAGACCTATGTTAGGTGAGAACTGAAGCCCTAAGTATGGTGGGCACTGCATCCCTAAGTAAAGTTGGGCACTGCAGCCCTAAGAAAGTTGGGCACTGTAAAACCAAGTAAGGTTTGCACTGCAGCCCTAAGGTGGGCACAGCAGCCCTAAGTAAGTTGGGCACAGCAGCCCTATGTATGTTGGGCACTGTAAAGCCAAGTAAGGTGTTCACTGCAGCCCTAAGGAAGGTGGGCACTGCTGCCCTAAGTAAAGTTGGTCACTGCAGCCCTAAGTAAGTTGGGCACTTTAAAACCAAGTAAGGCGGCCACTGCAGCTCTAAGGCGGGCACTGCAGCCCTAAGTATGCTGGGCACAGCAGCCCTAAGTAAAGTTGGGCACAGCAGCCCTAAGTAAGTTGGGATCTGTAAAACTAAGTGAAGTGGGCACTGCAGACCTAAGGAAGGTGGGCACTGCATCCCCAAGTACGTTGGGCACTGTAAAACCAAGTAAGGTGGGCACTGCAGAACTAAGTAAGGTGGGCAGTGAAGCCCTAAGTACGTTGGGCACTGCAGCTTAAGGTGGCTCGGCACTGCAGTCCTACGTAAGTTGGGCACTGCAGACGTAAGTAAGGTGAGCACTGCAGCCCTAAGTAAGTTGGGCACTGCAGCCCTAAGGAAAGTTGGGCGCTGCAGGCCTAAGTAAGTTGGGCACTGTAAAACCAAGTAAGGTTGGCTGCAGCCCTAAGTAAGGTGGGCACTGCAGCCCTAAGGAAGGTGGGCGCTGCAGACCTAAGTATGGTGAGCACTGCAGCCCAAAGTAATGTTGGGCACTGCAGACCTATGTTAGGTGAGAACTGAAGCCCTAAGTATGGTGGGCACTGCATCCCTAAGTAAAGTTGGGCACTGCAGCCCTAAGAAAGTTGGGCACTGTAAAACCAAGTAAGGTTTGCACTGCAGCCCTAAGGTGGGCACAGCAGCCCTAAGTAAGTTGGGCACAGCAGCCCTATGTATGTTGGGCACTGTAAAGCCAAGTAAGGTGTTCACTGCAGCCCTAAGGAAGGTGGGCACTGCTGCCCTAAGTAAAGTTGGTCACTGCAGCCCTAAGTAAGTTGGGCACTTTAAAACCAAGTAAGGCGGCCACTGCAGCTCTAAGGCGGGCACTGCAGCCCTAAGTATGCTGGGCACAGCAGCCCTAAGTAAAGTTGGGCACAGCAGCCCTAAGTAAGTTGGGATCTGTAAAACTAAGTGAAGTGGGCACTGCAGACCTAAGGAAGGTGGGCACTGCATCCCCAAGTACGTTGGGCACTGTAAAACCAAGTAAGGTGGGCACTGCAGAACTAAGTAAGGTGGGCAGTGAAGCCCTAAGTACGTTGGGCACTGCAGCTTAAGGTGGCTCGGCACTGCAGTCCTACGTAAGTTGGGCACTGCAGACGTAAGTAAGGTGAGCACTGCAGCCCTAAGTAAGTTGGGCACTGCAGCCCTAAGGAAAGTTGGGCGCTGCAGGCCTAAGTAAGTTGGGCACTGTAAAACCAAGTAAGGTTGGCTGCAGCCCTAAGTAAGGTGGGCACTGCAGCCCTAAGGAAGGTGGGCGCTGCAGACCTAAGTATGGTGAGCACTGCAGCCCAAAGTAATGTTGGGCACTGCAGACCTATGTTAGGTGAGAACTGAAGCCCTAAGTATGGTGGGCACTGCATCCCTAAGTAAAGTTGGGCACTGCAGCCCTAAGAAAGTTGGGCACTGTAAAACCAAGTAAGGTTTGCACTGCAGCCCTAAGGTGGGCACAGCAGCCCTAAGTAAGTTGGGCACAGCAGCCCTATGTATGTTGGGCACTGTAAAGCCAAGTAAGGTGTTCACTGCAGCCCTAAGGAAGGTGGGCACTGCTGCCCTAAGTAAAGTTGGTCACTGCAGCCCTAAGTAAGTTGGGCACTTTAAAACCAAGTAAGGCGGCCACTGCAGCTCTAAGGCGGGCACTGCAGCCCTAAGTATGCTGGGCACAGCAGCCCTAAGTAAAGTTGGGCACAGCAGCCCTAAGTAAGTTGGGATCTGTAAAACTAAGTGAAGTGGGCACTGCAGACCTAAGGAAGGTGGGCACTGCATCCCCAAGTACGTTGGGCACTGTAAAACCAAGTAAGGTGGGCACTGCAGAACTAAGTAAGGTGGGCAGTGAAGCCCTAAGTACGTTGGGCACTGCAGCTTAAGGTGGCTCGGCACTGCAGTCCTACGTAAGTTGGGCACTGCAGACGTAAGTAAGGTGAGCACTGCAGCCCTAAGTAAGTTGGGCACTGCAGCCCTAAGGAAAGTTGGGCGCTGCAGGCCTAAGTAAGTTGGGCACTGTAAAACCAAGTAAGGTCGGCTGCAGCCCTAAGTAAGGTGGGCACTGCAGCCCTAAGGAAGGTGGGCGCTGCAGACCTAAGTATGGTGAGCACTGCAGCCCAAAGTAATGTTGGGCACTGCAGACCTATGTTAGGTGAGAACTGAAGCCCTAAGTATGGTGGGCACTGCATCCCTAAGTAAAGTTGGGCACTGCAGCCCTAAGAAAGTTGGGCACTGTAAAACCAAGTAAGGTTTGCACTGCAGCCCTAAGGTGGGCACAGCAGCCCTAAGTAAGTTGGGCACAGCAGCCCTATGTATGTTGGGCACTGTAAAGCCAAGTAAGGTGTTCACTGCAGCCCTAAGGAAGGTGGGCACTGCTGCCCTAAGTAAAGTTGGTCACTGCAGCCCTAAGTAAGTTGGGCACTTTAAAACCAAGTAAGGCGGCCACTGCAGCTCTAAGGCGGGCACTGCAGCCCTAAGTATGCTGGGCACAGCAGCCCTAAGTAAAGTTGGGCACAGCAGCCCTAAGTAAGTTGGGATCTGTAAAACTAAGTGAAGTGGGCACTGCAGACCTAAGGAAGGTGGGCACTGCATCCCCAAGTACGTTGGGCACTGTAAAACCAAGTAAGGTGGGCACTGCAGAACTAAGTAAGGTGGGCAGTGAAGCCCTAAGTACGTTGGGCACTGCAGCTTAAGGTGGCTCGGCACTGCAGTCCTACGTAAATTGGGCACTGCAGACGTAAGTAAGGTGAGCACTGCAGCCCTAAGTAAGTTGGGCACTGCAGCCCTAAGGAAAGTTGGGCGCTGCAGGCCTAAGTAAGTTGGGCACTGTAAAACCAAGTAAGGTTGGCTGCAGCCCTAAGTAAGGTGGGCACTGCAGCCCTAAGGAAGGTGGGCGCTGCAGACCTAAGTATGGTGAGCACTGCAGCCCAAAGTAATGTTGGGCACTGCAGACCTATGTTAGGTGAGAACTGAAGCCCTAAGTATGGTGGGCACTGCATCCCTAAGTAAAGTTGGGCACTGCAGCCCTAAGAAAGTTGGGCACTGTAAAACCAAGTAAGGTTTGCACTGCAGCCCTAAGGTGGGCACAGCAGCCCTAAGTAAGTTGGGCACAGCAGCCCTATGTATGTTGGGCACTGTAAAGCCAAGTAAGGTGTTCACTGCAGCCCTAAGGAAGGTGGGCACTGCTGCCCTAAGTAAAGTTGGTCACTGCAGCCCTAAGTAAGTTGGGCACTTTAAAACCAAGTAAGGCGGCCACTGCAGCTCTAAGGCGGGCACTGCAGCCCTAAGTATGCTGGGCACAGCAGCCCTAAGTAAAGTTGGGCACAGCAGCCCTAAGTAAGTTGGGATCTGTAAAACTAAGTGAAGTGGGCACTGCAGACCTAAGGAAGGTGGGCACTGCATCCCCAAGTACGTTGGGCACTGTAAAACCAAGTAAGGTGGGCACTGCAGAACTAAGTAAGGTGGGCAGTGAAGCCCTAAGTACGTTGGGCACTGCAGCTTAAGGTGGCTCGGCACTGCAGTCCTACGTAAGTTGGGCACTGCAGACGTAAGTAAGGTGAGCACTGCAGCCCTAAGTAAGTTGGGCACTGCAGCCCTAAGGAAAGTTGGGCGCTGCAGGCCTAAGTAAGTTGGGCACTGTAAAACCAAGTAAGGTTGGCTGCAGCCCTAAGTAAGGTGGGCACTGCAGCCCTAAGGAAGGTGGGCGCTGCAGACCTAAGTATGGTGAGCACTGCAGCCCAAAGTAATGTTGGGCACTGCAGACCTATGTTAGGTGAGAACTGAAGCCCTAAGTATGGTGGGCACTGCATCCCTAAGTAAAGTTGGGCACTGCAGCCCTAAGAAAGTTGGGCACTGTAAAACCAAGTAAGGTTTGCACTGCAGCCCTAAGGTGGGCACAGCAGCCCTAAGTAAGTTGGGCACAGCAGCCCTATGTATGTTGGGCACTGTAAAGCCAAGTAAGGTGTTCACTGCAGCCCTAAGGAAGGTGGGCACTGCTGCCCTAAGTAAAGTTGGTCACTGCAGCCCTAAGTAAGTTGGGCACTTTAAAACCAAGTAAGGCGGCCACTGCAGCTCTAAGGCGGGCACTGCAGCCCTAAGTATGCTGGGCACAGCAGCCCTAAGTAAAGTTGGGCACAGCAGCCCTAAGTAAGTTGGGATCTGTAAAACTAAGTGAAGTGGGCACTGCAGACCTAAGGAAGGTGGGCACTGCATCCCCAAGTACGTTGGGCACTGTAAAACCAAGTAAGGTGGGCACTGCAGAACTAAGTAAGGTGGGCAGTGAAGCCCTAAGTACGTTGGGCACTGCAGCTTAAGGTGGCTCGGCACTGCAGTCCTACGTAAATTGGGCACTGCAGACGTAAGTAAGGTGAGCACTGCAGCCCTAAGTAAGTTGGGCACTGCAGCCCTAAGGAAAGTTGGGCGCTGCAGGCCTAAGTAAGTTGGGCACTGTAAAACCAAGTAAGGTTGGCTGCAGCCCTAAGTAAGGTGGGCACTGCAGCCCTAAGGAAGGTGGGCGCTGCAGACCTAAGTATGGTGAGCACTGCAGCCCAAAGTAATGTTGGGCACTGCAGACCTATGTTAGGTGAGAACTGAAGCCCTAAGTATGGTGGGCACTGCATCCCTAAGTAAAGTTGGGCACTGCAGCCCTAAGAAAGTTGGGCACTGTAAAACCAAGTAAGGTTTGCACTGCAGCCCTAAGGTGGGCACAGCAGCCCTAAGTAAGTTGGGCACAGCAGCCCTATGTATGTTGGGCACTGTAAAGCCAAGTAAGGTGTTCACTGCAGCCCTAAGGAAGGTGGGCACTGCTGCCCTAAGTAAAGTTGGTCACTGCAGCCCTAAGTAAGTTGGGCACTTTAAAACCAAGTAAGGCGGCCACTGCAGCTCTAAGGCGGGCACTGCAGCCCTAAGTATGCTGGGCACAGCAGCCCTAAGTAAAGTTGGGCACAGCAGCCCTAAGTAAGTTGGGATCTGTAAAACTAAGTGAAGTGGGCACTGCAGACCTAAGGAAGGTGGGCACTGCATCCCCAAGTACGTTGGGCACTGTAAAACCAAGTAAGGTGGGCACTGCAGAACTAAGTAAGGTGGGCAGTGAAGCCCTAAGTACGTTGGGCACTGCAGCTTAAGGTGGCTCGGCACTGCAGTCCTACGTAAATTGGGCACTGCAGACGTAAGTAAGGTGAGCACTGCAGCCCTAAGTAAGTTGGGCACTGCAGCCCTAAGGAAAGTTGGGCGCTGCAGGCCTAAGTAAGTTGGGCACTGTAAAACCAAGTAAGGTTGGCTGCAGCCCTAAGTAAGGTGGGCACTGCAGCCCTAAGGAAGGTGGGCGCTGCAGACCTAAGTATGGTGAGCACTGCAGCCCAAAGTAATGTTGGGCACTGCAGACCTATGTTAGGTGAGAACTGAAGCCCTAAGTATGGTGGGCACTGCATCCCTAAGTAAAGTTGGGCACTGCAGCCCTAAGAAAGTTGGGCACTGTAAAACCAAGTAAGGTTTGCACTGCAGCCCTAAGGTGGGCACAGCAGCCCTAAGTAAGTTGGGCACAGCAGCCCTATGTATGTTGGGCACTGTAAAGCCAAGTAAGGTGTTCACTGCAGCCCTAAGGAAGGTGGGCACTGCTGCCCTAAGTAAAGTTGGTCACTGCAGCCCTAAGTAAGTTGGGCACTTTAAAACCAAGTAAGGCGGCCACTGCAGCTCTAAGGCGGGCACTGCAGCCCTAAGTATGCTGGGCACAGCAGCCCTAAGTAAAGTTGGGCACAGCAGCCCTAAGTAAGTTGGGATCTGTAAAACTAAGTGAAGTGGGCACTGCAGACCTAAGGAAGGTGGGCACTGCATCCCCAAGTACGTTGGGCACTGTAAAACCAAGTAAGGTGGGCACTGCAGAACTAAGTAAGGTGGGCAGTGAAGCCCTAAGTACGTTGGGCACTGCAGCTTAAGGTGGCTCGGCACTGCAGTCCTACGTAAGTTGGGCACTGCAGACGTAAGTAAGGTGAGCACTGCAGCCCTAAGTAAGTTGGGCACTGCAGCCCTAAGGAAAGTTGGGCGCTGCAGGCCTAAGTAAGTTGGGCACTGTAAAACCAAGTAAGGTCGGCTGCAGCCCTAAGTAAGGTGGGCACTGCAGCCCTAAGGAAGGTGGGCGCTGCAGACCTAAGTATGGTGAGCACTGCAGCCCAAAGTAATGTTGGGCACTGCAGACCTATGTTAGGTGAGAACTGAAGCCCTAAGTATGGTGGGCACTGCATCCCTAAGTAAAGTTGGGCACTGCAGCCCTAAGAAAGTTGGGCACTGTAAAACCAAGTAAGGTTTGCACTGCAGCCCTAAGGTGGGCACAGCAGCCCTAAGTAAGTTGGGCACAGCAGCCCTATGTATGTTGGGCACTGTAAAGCCAAGTAAGGTGTTCACTGCAGCCCTAAGGAAGGTGGGCACTGCTGCCCTAAGTAAAGTTGGTCACTGCAGCCCTAAGTAAGTTGGGCACTTTAAAACCAAGTAAGGCGGCCACTGCAGCTCTAAGGCGGGCACTGCAGCCCTAAGTATGCTGGGCACAGCAGCCCTAAGTAAAGTTGGGCACAGCAGCCCTAAGTAAGTTGGGATCTGTAAAACTAAGTGAAGTGGGCACTGCAGACCTAAGGAAGGTGGGCACTGCATCCCCAAGTACGTTGGGCACTGTAAAACCAAGTAAGGTGGGCACTGCAGAACTAAGTAAGGTGGGCAGTGAAGCCCTAAGTACGTTGGGCACTGCAGCTTAAGGTGGCTCGGCACTGCAGTCCTACGTAAATTGGGCACTGCAGACGTAAGTAAGGTGAGCACTGCAGCCCTAAGTAAGTTGGGCACTGCAGCCCTAAGGAAAGTTGGGCGCTGCAGGCCTAAGTAAGTTGGGCACTGTAAAACCAAGTAAGGTTGGCTGCAGCCCTAAGTAAGGTGGGCACTGCAGCCCTAAGGAAGGTGGGCGCTGCAGACCTAAGTATGGTGAGCACTGCAGCCCAAAGTAATGTTGGGCACTGCAGACCTATGTTAGGTGAGAACTGAAGCCCTAAGTATGGTGGGCACTGCATCCCTAAGTAAAGTTGGGCACTGCAGCCCTAAGAAAGTTGGGCACTGTAAAACCAAGTAAGGTTTGCACTGCAGCCCTAAGGTGGGCACAGCAGCCCTAAGTAAGTTGGGCACAGCAGCCCTATGTATGTTGGGCACTGTAAAGCCAAGTAAGGTGTTCACTGCAGCCCTAAGGAAGGTGGGCACTGCTGCCCTAAGTAAAGTTGGTCACTGCAGCCCTAAGTAAGTTGGGCACTTTAAAACCAAGTAAGGCGGCCACTGCAGCTCTAAGGCGGGCACTGCAGCCCTAAGTATGCTGGGCACAGCAGCCCTAAGTAAAGTTGGGCACAGCAGCCCTAAGTAAGTTGGGATCTGTAAAACTAAGTGAAGTGGGCACTGCAGACCTAAGGAAGGTGGGCACTGCATCCCCAAGTACGTTGGGCACTGTAAAACCAAGTAAGGTGGGCACTGCAGAACTAAGTAAGGTGGGCAGTGAAGCCCTAAGTACGTTGGGCACTGCAGCTTAAGGTGGCTCGGCACTGCAGTCCTACGTAAGTTGGGCACTGCAGACGTAAGTAAGGTGAGCACTGCAGCCCTAAGTAAGTTGGGCACTGCAGCCCTAAGGAAAGTTGGGCGCTGCAGGCCTAAGTAAGTTGGGCACTGTAAAACCAAGTAAGGTTGGCTGCAGCCCTAAGTAAGGTGGGCACTGCAGCCCTAAGGAAGGTGGGCGCTGCAGACCTAAGTATGGTGAGCACTGCAGCCCAAAGTAATGTTGGGCACTGCAGACCTATGTTAGGTGAGAACTGAAGCCCTAAGTATGGTGGGCACTGCATCCCTAAGTAAAGTTGGGCACTGCAGCCCTAAGAAAGTTGGGCACTGTAAAACCAAGTAAGGTTTGCACTGCAGCCCTAAGGTGGGCACAGCAGCCCTAAGTAAGTTGGGCACAGCAGCCCTATGTATGTTGGGCACTGTAAAGCCAAGTAAGGTGTTCACTGCAGCCCTAAGGAAGGTGGGCACTGCTGCCCTAAGTAAAGTTGGTCACTGCAGCCCTAAGTAAGTTGGGCACTTTAAAACCAAGTAAGGCGGCCACTGCAGCTCTAAGGCGGGCACTGCAGCCCTAAGTATGCTGGGCACAGCAGCCCTAAGTAAAGTTGGGCACAGCAGCCCTAAGTAAGTTGGGATCTGTAAAACTAAGTGAAGTGGGCACTGCAGACCTAAGGAAGGTGGGCACTGCATCCCCAAGTACGTTGGGCACTGTAAAACCAAGTAAGGTGGGCACTGCAGAACTAAGTAAGGTGGGCAGTGAAGCCCTAAGTACGTTGGGCACTGCAGCTTAAGGTGGCTCGGCACTGCAGTCCTACGTAAATTGGGCACTGCAGACGTAAGTAAGGTGAGCACTGCAGCCCTAAGTAAGTTGGGCACTGCAGCCCTAAGGAAAGTTGGGCGCTGCAGGCCTAAGTAAGTTGGGCACTGTAAAACCAAGTAAGGTTGGCTGCAGCCCTAAGTAAGGTGGGCACTGCAGCCCTAAGGAAGGTGGGCGCTGCAGACCTAAGTATGGTGAGCACTGCAGCCCAAAGTAATGTTGGGCACTGCAGACCTATGTTAGGTGAGAACTGAAGCCCTAAGTATGGTGGGCACTGCATCCCTAAGTAAAGTTGGG
Source organism: Lathamus discolor (assembly GCF_037157495.1). Lineage (NCBI taxonomy): Eukaryota > Metazoa > Chordata > Aves > Psittaciformes > Psittacidae > Lathamus > Lathamus discolor. Next base: position 6,977,706 of record NC_088902.1, read on the forward strand.
CACTGCAGCCCTAAGAAAGTTGGGCACTGTAAAACCAAGTAAGGTTTGCACTGCAGCCCTAAGGTGGGCACAGCAGCCCTAAGTAAGTTGGGCACAGCAGCCCTATGTATGTTGGGCACTGTAAAGCCAAGTAAGGTGTTCACTGCAGCCCTAAGGAAGGTGGGCACTGCTGCCCTAAGTAAAGTTGGTCACTGCAGCCCTAAGTAAGTTGGGCACTTTAAAACCAAGTAAGGCGGCCACTGCAGCTCTAAGGCGGGCACTGCAGCCCTAAGTATGCTGGGCACAGCAGCCCTAAGTAAAGTTGGGCACAGCAGCCCTAAGTAAGTTGGGATCTGTAAAACTAAGTGAAGTGGGCACTGCAGACCTAAGGAAGGTGGGCACTGCATCCCCAAGTACGTTGGGCACTGTAAAACCAAGTAAGGTGGGCACTGCAGAACTAAGTAAGGTGGGCAGTGAAGCCCTAAGTACGTTGGGCACTGCAGCTTAAGGTGGCTCGGCACTGCAGTCCTACGTAAATTGGGCACTGCAGACGTAAGTAAGGTGAGCACTGCAGCCCTAAGTAAGTTGGGCACTGCAGCCCTAAGGAAAGTTGGGCGCTGCAGGCCTAAGTAAGTTGGGCACTGTAAAACCAAGTAAGGTTGGCTGCAGCCCTAAGTAAGGTGGGCACTGCAGCCCTAAGGAAGGTGGGCGCTGCAGACCTAAGTATGGTGAGCACTGCAGCCCAAAGTAATGTTGGGCACTGCAGACCTATGTTAGGTGAGAACTGAAGCCCTAAGTATGGTGGGCACTGCATCCCTAAGTAAAGTTGGGCACTGCAGCCCTAAGAAAGTTGGGCACTGTAAAACCAAGTAAGGTTTGCACTGCAGCCCTAAGGTGGGCACAACAGCCCTAAGTAGGTTGGGCACAGCAGCCCTAAGTAAAGTTTGGCTCTGCAGCCCTAAGTAAGTTGTGCACTGTAAAACCAAGTAAGGTGGGCTGCTAACCTAAGTAAGGTGGGCACTGCATCCCTAAGTAAAGTTGGGCACTGCAGCCCCAACTAAGTTGGGCACTGCAGCCCTAAGTATGGCGAGCACTGCAGTCCAAAGTAATGTTGGGCACTGCAGCCCTAAGTAAGTTGGGCATTGCAGACCTATGTTAGGTGAGAACTGCGGCCCTAAGTATGGTGGGCACTGCATAACTAAGTAAAGTTGGGCACTGCAGCCCCAACTAAGTTGGGCACTGCAGCCCTAAGTAAGGTGGGCACAGCAGCCCTAAGTAAGTTGGGCACAGCAGCCCTAAGTATGTTGGGCACTGTAAAACCAAGTAAGGTGTTCACTGCAGCCCTAAGGAAGGTGGGCACTGCAGCCCTAAGTATAATGGGCACTGCAGCCCTAAGAAAGTTGGGCACTTTAAAACCAAGTAAGGTGGCCACTGTAGCTCTAAGGCGGGCACAGCAGCCCTAAGTAAGTTGGGATCTGTAAAACTAAGTGAAGTGGGCACTGCAGACCTAAGGAAGGTGGGCACTGCATCCCCAAGTACGTTGGGCACTGTAAAACCAAGTAAGGTGGGCACTGCAGAACTAAGTAAGGTGGGCAGTGAAGCCCTAAGTACGTTGGGCACTGCAGCTTAAGGTGGCTCGGCACTGCAGTCCTACGTAAGTTGGGCACTGCAGATGTAAGTAAGGTGAGCACTGCAGCCCTAAGTAAGTTGGGCACTGCAGCCCTAAGGAAAGTTGGGCGCTGCAGCCCTAAGAAAGTTGGGCACTGTAAAACCAAGTAAGGTTTGCACTGCAGCCCTAAGGTGGGCACAGCAGCCCTAAGTAAGTTGGGCACAGCAGCCCTATGTATGTTGGGCACTGTAAAGCCAAGTAAGGTGTTCACTGCAGCCCTAAGGAAGGTGGGCACTGCTGCCCTAAGTAAAGTTGGTCACTGCAGCCCTAAGTAAGTTGGGCACTTTAAAACCAAGTAAGGCGGCCACTGCAGCTCTAAGGCGGGCACTGCAGCCCTAAGTATGCTGGGCACAGCAGCCCTAAGTAAAGTTGGGCACAGCAGCCCTAAGTAAGTTGGGATCTGTAAAACTAAGTGAAGTGGGCACTGCAGACCTAAGGAAGGTGGGCACTGCATCCCCAAGTACGTTGGGCACTGTAAAACCAAGTAAGGTGGGCACTGCAGAACTAAGTAAGGTGGGCAGTGAAGCCCTAAGTACGTTGGGCACTGCAGCTTAAGGTGGCTCGGCACTGCAGTCCTACGTAAATTGGGCACTGCAGACGTAAGTAAGGTGAGCACTGCAGCCCTAAGTAAGTTGGGCACTGCAGCCCTAAGGAAAGTTGGGCGCTGCAGGCCTAAGTAAGTTGGGCACTGTAAAACCAAGTAAGGTTGGCTGCAGCCCTAAGTAAGGTGGGCACTGCAGCCCTAAGGAAGGTGGGCGCTGCAGACCTAAGTATGGTGAGCACTGCAGCCCAAAGTAATGTTGGGCACTGCAGACCTATGTTAGGTGAGAACTGAAGCCCTAAGTATGGTGGGCACTGCATCCCTAAGTAAAGTTGGGCACTGCAGCCCTAAGAAAGTTGGGCACTGTAAAACCAAGTAAGGTTTGCACTGCAGCCCTAAGGTGGGCACAGCAGCCCTAAGTAAGTTGGGCACAGCAGCCCTATGTATGTTGGGCACTGTAAAGCCAAGTAAGGTGTTCACTGCAGCCCTAAGGAAGGTGGGCACTGCTGCCCTAAATAAAGTTGGTCACTGCAGCCCTAAGTAAGTTGGGCACTTTAAAACCAAGTAAGGCGGCCACTGCAGCTCTAAGGCGGGCACTGCAGCCCTAAGTATGCTGGGCACAGCAGCCCTAAGTAAAGATGGGCACTGCAGCCCTAAGAAAGTTGGGCTCTGTAAAACTAAGAGAAGTGGGCACTGCAGCCCTAGGGAAGGTGGGCACTGCAGCCCTAAGTGTGTTGGGCACTACAGCCCTCAGTACAGTTGGGCACGGCAGCCCTAAGTAAGTTGGGCACTGTAAAACCAAGTAAGGAGGGCACTGTAGACCTAAGTAAGTTGGGCACTGCAGCCCTAAGTAAAGTTTGGCTCTGCAGCCCTAAGTAAGTTGTGCACTGTAAAACCAAGTAAGGTGGGCTGCTAACCTAAGTAAGGTGGGCACTGCATCCCTAAGTAAAGTTGGGCACTGCAGCCCCAACTAAGTTGGGCACTGCAGCCCTAAGTATGGCGAGCACTGCAGTCCAAAGTAATGTTGGGCACTGCAGCCCTAAGTAAGTTGGGCATTGCAGACCTATGTTAGGTGAGAACTGCAGCCCTAAGTATGGTGGGCACTGCATAACTAAGTAAAGTTGGGCACTGCAGCCCCAACTAAGTTGGGCACTGCAGCCCTAAGTAAGGTGGGCACAGCAGCCCTAAGTAAGTTGGGCACAGCAGCCCTAAGTATGTTGGGCACTGTAAAACCAAGTAAGGTGTTCACTGCAGCCCTAAGGAAGGTGGGCACTGCAGCCCTAAGTATAATGGGCACTGCAGCCCTAAGAAAGTTGGGCACTTTAAAACCAAGTAAGGTGGCCACTGTAGCTCTAAGGCGGGCACAGCAGCCCTAAGTAAGTTGGGATCTGTAAAACTAAGTGAAGTGGGCACTGCAGACCTAAGGAAGGTGGGCACTGCATCCCCAAGTACGTTGGGCACTGTAAAACCAAGTAAGGTGGGCACTGCAGAACTAAGTAAGGTGGGCAGTGAAGCCCTAAGTACGTTGGGCACTGCAGCTTAAGGTGGCTCGGCACTGCAGTCCTACGTAAGTTGGGCACTGCAGATGTAAGTAAGGTGAGCACCGCAGCCCTAAGTAAGTTGGGCACTGCAGCCCTAAGGAAAGTTGGGCGCTGCAGCCCTAAGAAAGTTGGGCACTGTAAAACCAAGTAAGGTTTGCACTGCAGCCCTAAGGTGGGCACAGCAGCCCTAAGTAAGTTGGGCACAGCAGACCTATGTATGTTGGGCACTGTAAAGCCAAGTAAGGTGTTCACTGCAGCCCTAAGGAAGGTGGGCACTGCTGCCCTAAGTAAAGTTGGTCACTGCAGCCCTAAGTAAGTTGGGCACTTTAAAACCAAGTAAGGCGGCCACTGCAGCTCTAAGGCGGGCACTGCAGCCCTAAGTATGCTGGGCACAGCAGCCCTAAGTAAAGTTGGGCACAGCAGCCCTAAGTAAGTTGGGATCTGTAAAACTAAGTGAAGTGGGCACTGCAGACCTAAGGAAGGTGGGCACTGCATCCCCAAGTACGTTGGGCACTGTAAAACCAAGTAAGGTGGGCACTGCAGAACTAAGTAAGGTGGGCAGTGAAGCCCTAAGTACGTTGGGCACTGCAGCTTAAGGTGGCTCGGCACTGCAGTCCTACGTAAATTGGGCACTGCAGACATAAGTAAGGTGAGCACTGCAGCCCTAAGTAAGTTGGGCACTGCAGCCCTAAGGAAAGCTGGGCGCTGCAGGCCTAAGTAAGTTGGGCACTGTAAAACCAAGTAAGGTTGGCTGCAGCCCTAAGTAAGGTGGGCACTGCAGCCCTAAGGAAGGTGGGCGCTGCAGACCTAAGTATGGTGAGCACTGCAGCCCAAAGTAATGTTGGGCACTGCAGACCTATGTTAGGTGAGAACTGAAGCCCTAAGTATGGTGGGCACTGCATCCCTAAGTAAAGTTGGGCACTGCAGCCCTAAGAAAGTTGGGCACTGTAAAACCAAGTAAGGTTTGCACTGCAGCCCTAAGGTGGGCACAGCAGCCCTAAGTAAGTTGGGCACAGCAGCCCTATGTATGTTGGGCACTGTAAAGCCAAGTAAGGTGTTCACTGCAGCCCTAAGGAAGGTGGGCACTGCTGCCCTAAGTAAAGTTGGTCACTGCAGCCCTAAGTAAGTTGGGCACTTTAAAACCAAGTAAGGCGGCCACTGCAGCTCTAAGGCGGGCACTGCAGCCCTAAGTATGCTGGGCACAGCAGCCCTAAGTAAAGTTGGGCACAGCAGCCCTAAGTAAGTTGGGATCTGTAAAACTAAGTGAAGTGGGCACTGCAGACCTAAGGAAGGTGGGCACTGCATCCCCAAGTACGTTGGGCACTGTAAAACCAAGTAAGGTGGGCACTGCAGAACTAAGTAAGGTGGGCAGTGAAGCCCTAAGTACGTTGGGCACTGCAGCTTAAGGTGGCTCGGCACTGCAGTCCTACGTAAGTTGGGCACTGCAGACGTAAGTAAGGTGAGCACTGCAGCCCTAAGTAAGTTGGGCACTGCAGCCCTAAGGAAAGTTGGGCGCTGCAGGCCTAAGTAAGTTGGGCACTGTAAAACCAAGTAAGGTTGGCTGCAGCCCTAAGTAAGGTGGGCACTGCAGCCCTAAGGAAGGTGGGCGCTGCAGACCTAAGTATGGTGAGCACTGCAGCCCAAAGTAATGTTGGGCACTGCAGACCTATGTTAGGTGAGAACTGAAGCCCTAAGTATGGTGGGCACTGCATCCCTAAGTAAAGTTGGGCACTGCAGCCCTAAGAAAGTTGGGCACTGTAAAACCAAGTAAGGTTTGCACTGCAGCCCTAAGGTGGGCACAGCAGCCCTAAGTAAGTTGGGCACAGCAGCCCTATGTATGTTGGGCACTGTAAAGCCAAGTAAGGTGTTCACTGCAGCCCTAAGGAAGGTGGGCACTGCTGCCCTAAATAAAGTTGGTCACTGCAGCCCTAAGTAAGTTGGGCACTTTAAAACCAAGTAAGGCGGCCACTGCAGCTCTAAGGCGGGCACTGCAGCCCTAAGTATGCTGGGCACAGCAGCCCTAAGTAAAGATGGGCACTGCAGCCCTAAGAAAGTTGGGCTCTGTAAAACTAAGAGAAGTGGGCACTGCAGCCCTAGGGAAGGTGGGCACTGCAGCCCTAAGTGTGTTGGGCACTACAGCCCTCAGTACAGTTGGGCACGGCAGCCCTAAGTAAGTTGGGCACTGTAAAACCAAGTAAGGAGGGCACTGTAGACCTAAGTAAGTTGGGCGCTGCAGCCCTAAGTAAAGTTTGGCTCTGCAGCCCTAAGTAAGTTGTGCACTGTAAAACCAAGTAAGGTGGGCTGCTAACCTAAGTAAGGTGGGCACTGCATCCCTAAGTAAAGTTGGGCACTGCAGCCCCAACTAAGTTGGGCACTGCAGCCCTAAGTATGGCGAGCACTGCAGTCCAAAGTAATGTTGGGCACTGCAGCCCTAAGTAAGTTGGGCATTGCAGACCTATGTTAGGTGAGAACTGCAGCCCTAAGTATGGTGGGCACTGCATCCCTAAGTAAAGTTGGGCACTGCAGCCCCAACTAAGTTGGGCACTGCAGCCCTAAGTAAGGTGGGCACAGCAGCCCTAAGTAAGTTGGGCACAGCAGCCCTAAGTATGTTGGGCACTGTAAAACCAAGTAAGGTGTTCACTGCAGCCCTAAGGAAGGTGGGCACTGCAGCCCTAAGTATAATGGGCACTGCAGCCCTAAGAAAGTTGGGCACTTTAAAACCAAGTAAGGTGGCCACTGTAGCTCTAAGGCGGGCACAGCAGCCCTAAGTAAGTTGGGATCTGTAAAACTAAGTGAAGTGGGCACTGCAGACCTAAGGAAGGTGGGCACTGCATCCCCAAGTACGTTGGGCACTGTAAAACCAAGTAAGGTGGGCACTGCAGAACTAAGTAAGGTGGGCAGTGAAGCCCTAAGTACGTTGGGCACTGCAGCTTAAGGTGGCTCGGCACTGCAGTCCTACGTAAGTTGGGCACTGCAGATGTAAGTAAGGTGAGCACTGCAGCCCTAAGTAAGTTGGGCACTGCAGCCCTAAGGAAAGTTGGGCGCTGCAGGCCTAAGTAAGTTGGGCACTGTAAAACCAAGTAAGGTTTGCACTGCAGCCCTAAGGTGGGCACAGCAGCCCTAAGTAAGTTGGGCACAGCAGCCCTATGTATGTTGGGCACTGTAAAGCCAAGTAAGGTGTTCACTGCAGCCCTAAGGAAGGTGGGCACTGCTGCCCTAAGTAAAGTTGGTCACTGCAGCCCTAAGTAAGTTGGGCACTTTAAAACCAAGTAAGGCGGCCACTGCAGCTCTAAGGCGGGCACTGCAGCCCTAAGTATGCTGGGCACAGCAGCCCTAAGTAAAGTTGGGCACAGCAGCCCTAAGTAAGTTGGGATCTGTAAAACTAAGTGAAGTGGGCACTGCAGACCTAAGGAAGGTGGGCACTGCATCCCCAAGTACGTTGGGCACTGTAAAACCAAGTAAGGTGGGCACTGCAGAACTAAGTAAGGTGGGCAGTGAAGCCCTAAGTACGTTGGGCACTGCAGCTTAAGGTGGCTCGGCACTGCAGTCCTACGTAAATTGGGCACTGCAGACATAAGTAAGGTGAGCACTGCAGCCCTAAGTAAGTTGGGCACTGCAGCCCTAAGGAAAGCTGGGCGCTGCAGGCCTAAGTAAGTTGGGCACTGTAAAACCAAGTAAGGTTGGCTGCAGCCCTAAGTAAGGTGGGCACTGCAGCCCTAAGGAAGGTGGGCGCTGCAGACCTAAGTATGGTGAGCACTGCAGCCCAAAGTAATGTTGGGCACTGCAGACCTATGTTAGGTGAGAACTGAAGCCCTAAGTATGGTGGGCACTGCATCCCTAAGTAAAGTTGGGCACTGCAGCCCTAAGAAAGTTGGGCACTGTAAAACCAAGTAAGGTTTGCACTGCAGCCCTAAGGTGGGCACAGCAGCCCTAAGTTAGTTGGGCACAGCAGCCCTATGTATGTTGGGCACTGTAAAGCCAAGTAAGGTGTTCACTGCAGCCCTAAGGAAGGTGGGCACTGCTGCCCTAAATAAAGTTGGTCACTGCAGCCCTAAGTAAGTTGGGCACTTTAAAACCAAGTAAGGCGGCCACTGCAGCTCTAAGGCGGGCACTGCAGCCCTAAGTATGCTGGGCACAGCAGCCCTAAGTAAAGATGGGCACTGCAGCCCTAAGAAAGTTGGGCTCTGTAAAACTAAGAGAAGTGGGCACTGCAGCCCTAGGGAAGGTGGGCACTGTAGACCTAAGTAAGTTGGGCACTGCAGCCCTAAGTAAAGTTTGGCTCTGCAGCCCTAAGTAAGTTGTGCACTGTAAAACCAAGTAAGGTGGGCTGCTAACCTAAGTAAGGTGGGCACTGCATCCCTAAGTAAAGTTGGGCACTGCAGCCCCAACTAAGTTGGGCACTGCAGCCCTAAGTATGGCGAGCACTGCAGTCCAAAGTAATGTTGGGCACTGCAGCCCTAAGTAAGTTGGGCATTGCAGACCTATGTTAGGTGAGAACTGCAGCCCTAAGTATGGTGGGCACTGCATAACTAAGTAAAGTTGGGCACTGCAGCCCCAACTAAGTTGGGCACTGCAGCCCTAAGTAAGGTGGGCACAGCAGCCCTAAGTAAGTTGGGCACAGCAGCCCTAAGTATGTTGGGCACTGTAAAACCAAGTAAGGTGTTCACTGCAGCCCTAAGGAAGGTGGGCACTGCAGCCCTAAGTATAATGGGCACTGCAGCCCTAAGAAAGTTGGGCACTTTAAAACCAAGTAAGGTGGCCACTGTAGCTCTAAGGCGGGCACAGCAGCCCTAAGTAAGTTGGGATCTGTAAAACTAAGTGAAGTGGGCACTGCAGACCTAAGGAAGGTGGGCACTGCATCCCCAAGTACGTTGGGCACTGTAAAACCAAGTAAGGTGGGCACTGCAGAACTAAGTAAGGTGGGCAGTGAAGCCCTAAGTACGTTGGGCACTGCAGCTTAAGGTGGCTCGGCACTGCAGTCCTACGTAAGTTGGGCACTGCAGATGTAAGTAAGGTGAGCACTGCAGCCCTAAGTAAGTTGGGCACTGCAGCCCTAAGGAAAGTTGGGCGCTGCAGGCCTAAGTAAGTTGGGCACTGTAAAACCAAGTAAGGTTTGCACTGCAGCCCTAAGGTGGGCACAGCAGCCCTAAGTAAGTTGGGCACAGCAGCCCTATGTATGTTGGGCACTGTAAAGCCAAGTAAGGTGTTCACTGCAGCCCTAAGGAAGGTGGGCACTGCTGCCCTAAGTAAAGTTGGTCACTGCAGCCCTAAGTAAGTTGGGCACTTTAAAACCAAGTAAGGCGGCCACAGCAGCTCTAAGGCGGGCACTGCAGCCCTAAGTATGCTGGGCACAGCAGCCCTAAGTAAAGTTGGGCACAGCAGCCCTAAGTAAGTTGGGATCTGTAAAACTAAGTGAAGTGGGCACTGCAGACCTAAGGAAGGTGGGCACTGCATCCCCAAGTACGTTGGGCACTGTAAAACCAAGTAAGGTGGGCACTGCAGAACTAAGTAAGGTGGGCAGTGAAGCCCTAAGTACGTTGGGCACTGCAGCTTAAGGTGGCTCGGCACTGCAGTCCTACGTAAATTGGGCACTGCAGACGTAAGTAAGGTGAGCACTGCAGCCCTAAGTAAGTTGGGCACTGCAGCCCTAAGGAAAGTTGGGCGCTTCAGGCCTAAGTAAGTTGGGCACTGTAAAACCAAGTAAGGTTGGCTGCAGCCCTAAGTAAGGTGGGCACTGCAGCCCTAAGGAAGGTGGGCGCTGCAGACCTAAGTATGGTGAGCACTGCAGCCCAAAGTAATGTTGGGCACTGCAGACCTATGTTAGGTGAGAACTGAAGCCCTAAGTATGGTGGGCACTGCATCCCTAAGTAAAGTTGGGCACTGCAGCCCTAAGAAAGTTGGGCACTGTAAAACCAAGTAAGGTTTGCACTGCAGCCCTAAGGTGGGCACAGCAGCCCTAAGTAAGTTGGGCACAGCAGCCCTATGTATGTTGGGCACTGTAAAGCCAAGTAAGGTGTTCACTGCAGCCCTAAGGAAGGTGGGCACTGCTGCCCTAAATAAAGTTGGTCACTGCAGCCCTAAGTAAAGTTTGGCTCTGCAGCCCTAAGTAAGTTGTGCACTGTAAAACCAAGTAAGGTGGGCTGCTAACCTAAGTAAGGTGGGCACTGCAGCCCTAAGGAAGGTGGACACTGCAGCCCTAAGTAAGGTGGGCACAGCAGCCCTAAGTATGGCGAGCACTGCAGTCCAAAGTAATGTTGGGCACTGCAGCCCTAAGTAAGTTGGGATCTGTAAAACTAAGTGAAGTGGGCACTGCAGACCTAAGGAAGGTGGGCACTGCATCCCCAAGTACGTTGGGCACTGTAAAACCAAGTAAGGTGGGCACTGCAGAACTAAGTAAGGTGGGCAGTGAAGCCCTAAGTACGTTGGGCACTGCAGCTTAAGGTGGCTCGGCACTGCAGTCCTACGTAAATTGGGCACTGCAGACATAAGTAAGGTGAGCACTGCAGCCCTAAGTAAGTTGGGCACTGCAGCCCTAAGGAAAGCTGGGCGCTGCAGGCCTAAGTAAGTTGGGCACTGTAAAACCAAGTAAGGTTGGCTGCAGCCCTAAGTAAGGTGGGCACTGCAGCCCTAAGGAAGGTGGGCGCTGCAGACCTAAGTATGGTGAGCACTGCAGCCCAAAGTAATGTTGGGCACTGCAGACCTATGTTAGGTGAGAACTGAAGCCCTAAGTATGGTGGGCACTGCATCCCTAAGTAAAGTTGGGCACTGCAGCCCTAAGAAAGTTGGGCACTGTAAAACCAAGTAAGGTTTGCACTGCAGCCCTAAGGTGGGCACAGCAGCCCTAAGTTAGTTGGGCACAGCAGCCCTATGTATGTTGGGCACTGTAAAGCCAAGTAAGGTGTTCACTGCAGCCCTAAGGAAGGTGGGCACTGCTGCCCTAAATAAAGTTGGTCACTGCAGCCCTAAGTAAGTTGGGCACTTTAAAACCAAGTAAGGCGGCCACTGCAGCTCTAAGGCGGGCACTGCAGCCCTAAGTATGCTGGGCACAGCAGCCCTAAGTAAAGATGGGCACTGCAGCCCTAAGAAAGTTGGGCTCTGTAAAACTAAGAGAAGTGGGCACTGCAGCCCTAGGGAAGGTGGGCACTGTAGACCTAAGTAAGTTGGGCACTGCAGCCCTAAGTAAAGTTTGGCTCTGCAGCCCTAAGTAAGTTGTGCACTGTAAAACCAAGTAAGGTGGGCTGCTAACCTAAGTAAGGTGGGCACTGCATCCCTAAGTAAAGTTGGGCACTGCAGCCCCAACTAAGTTGGGCACTGCAGCCCTAAGTATGGCGAGCACTGCAGTCCAAAGTAATGTTGGGCACTGCAGCCCTAAGTAAGTTGGGCATTGCAGACCTATGTTAGGTGAGAACTGCAGCCCTAAGTATGGTGGGCACTGCATAACTAAGTAAAGTTGGGCACTGCAGCCCCAACTAAGTTGGGCACTGCAGCCCTAAGTAAGGTGGGCACAGCAGCCCTAAGTAAGTTGGGCACAGCAGCCCTAAGTATGTTGGGCACTGTAAAACCAAGTAAGGTGTTCACTGCAGCCCTAAGGAAGGTGGGCACTGCAGCCCTAAGTATAATGGGCACTGCAGCCCTAAGAAAGTTGGGCACTTTAAAACCAAGTAAGGTGGCCACTGTAGCTCTAAGGCGGGCACAGCAGCCCTAAGTAAGTTGGGATCTGTAAAACTAAGTGAAGTGGGCACTGCAGACCTAAGGAAGGTGGGCACTGCATCCCCAAGTACGTTGGGCACTGTAAAACCAAGTAAGGTGGGCACTGCAGAACTAAGTAAGGTGGGCAGTGAAGCCCTAAGTACGTTGGGCACTGCAGCTTAAGGTGGCTCGGCACTGCAGTCCTACGTAAGTTGGGCACTGCAGATGTAAGTAAGGTGAGCACTGCAGCCCTAAGTAAGTTGGGCACTGCAGCCCTAAGGAAAGTTGGGCGCTGCAGGCCTAAGTAAGTTGGGCACTGTAAAACCAAGTAAGGTTTGCACTGCAGCCCTAAGGTGGGCACAGCAGCCCTAAGTAAGTTGGGCACAGCAGCCCTATGTATGTTGGGCACTGTAAAGCCAAGTAAGGTGTTCACTGCAGCCCTAAGGAAGGTGGGCACTGCTGCCCTAAGTAAAGTTGGTCACTGCAGCCCTAAGTAAGTTGGGCACTTTAAAACCAAGTAAGGCGGCCACAGCAGCTCTAAGGCGGGCACTGCAGCCCTAAGTATGCTGGGCACAGCAGCCCTAAGTAAAGTTGGGCACAGCAGCCCTAAGTAAGTTGGGATCTGTAAAACTAAGTGAAGTGGGCACTGCAGACCTAAGGAAGGTGGGCACTGCATCCCCAAGTACGTTGGGCACTGTAAAACCAAGTAAGGTGGGCACTGCAGAACTAAGTAAGGTGGGCAGTGAAGCCCTAAGTACGTTGGGCACTGCAGCTTAAGGTGGCTCGGCACTGCAGTCCTACGTAAATTGGGCACTGCAGACGTAAGTAAGGTGAGCACTGCAGCCCTAAGTAAGTTGGGCACTGCAGCCCTAAGGAAAGTTGGGCGCTGCAGGCCTAAGTAAGTTGGGCACTGTAAAACCAAGTAAGGTTGGCTGCAGCCCTAAGTAAGGTGGGCACTGCAGCCCTAAGGAAGGTGGGCGCTGCAGACCTAAGTATGGTGAGCACTGCAGCCCAAAGTAATGTTGGGCACTGCAGACCTATGTTAGGTGAGAACTGAAGCCCTAAGTATGGTGGGCACTGCATCCCTAAGTAAAGTTGGGCACTGCAGCCCTAAGAAAGTTGGGCACTGTAAAACCAAGTAAGGTTTGCACTGCAGCCCTAAGGTGGGCACAGCAGCCCTAAGTAAGTTGGGCACAGCAGCCCTATGTATGTTGGGCACTGTAAAGCCAAGTAAGGTGTTCACTGCAGCCCTAAGGAAGGTGGGCACTGCTGCCCTAAATAAAGTTGGTCACTGCAGCCCTAAGTAAAGTTTGGCTCTGCAGCCCTAAGTAAGTTGTGCACTGTAAAACCAAGTAAGGTGGGCTGCTAACCTAAGTAAGGTGGGCACTGCAGCCCTAAGGAAGGTGGACACTGCAGCCCTAAGTAAGGTGGGCACAGCAGCCCTAAGTATGGCGAGCACTGCAGTCCAAAGTAATGTTGGGCACTGCAGCCCTAAGTAAGTTGGGCATTGCAGACCTATGTTAGGTGAGAACTGCAGCCCTAAGTATGGTGGGCACTGCATCCCTAAGTAAAGTTGGGCACTGCAGCCCCAACTAAGTTGGGCACTGCATACCTAAGTAAAGTTGGTCACTGCAGCCCTAAGTAAGTTGGGCACTTTAAAACCAAGTAAGGCGGCCACTGCAGCTCTAAGGCGGGCACTGCAGCCCTAAGTATGCTGGGCACAGCAGCCCTAAGTAAAGATGGGCACTGCAGCCCTAAGAAAGTTGGGCTCTGTAAAACTAAGAGAAGTGGGCACTGCAGCCCTAGGGAAGGTGGGCACTGCAGCCCTAAGTGTGTTGGGCACTACAGCCCTCAGTACAGTTGGGCACGGCAGCCCTAAGTAAGTTGGGCACTGTAAAACCAAGTAAGGAGGGCACTGTAGACCTAAGTAAGTTGGGCACTGCAGCCCTAAGTAAAGTTTGGCTCTGCAGCCCTAAGTAAGTTGTGCACTGTAAAACCAAGTAAGGTGGGCTGCTAACCTAAGTAAGGTGGGCACTGCATCCCTAAGTAAAGTTGGGCACTGCAGCCCCAACTAAGTTGGGCACTGCAGCCCTAAGTATGGCGAGCACTGCAGTCCAAAGTAATGTTGGGCACTGCAGCCCTAAGTAAGTTGGGCATTGCAGACCTATGTTAGGTGAGAACTGCAGCCCTAAGTATGGTGGGCACTGCATCCCTAAGTAAAGTTGGGCACTGCAGCCCCAACTAAGTTGGGCACTGCAGCCCTAAGTAAGGTGGGCACAGCAGCCCTAAGTAAGTTGGGCACAGCAGCCCTAAGTATGTTGGGCACTGTAAAACCAAGTAAGGTGTTCACTGCAGCCCTAAGGAAGGTGGGCACTGCAGCCCTAAGTATAATGGGCACTGCAGCCCTAAGAAAGTTGGGCACTTTAAAACCAAGTAAGGTGGCCACTGTAGCTCTAAGGCGGGCACAGCAGCCCTAAGTAAGTTGGGATCTGTAAAACTAAGTGAAGTGGGCACTGCAGACCTAAGGAAGGTGGGCACTGCATCCCCAAGTACGTTGGGCACTGTAAAACCAAGTAAGGTGGGCACTGCAAAACTAAGTAAGGTGGGCAGTGAAGCCCTAAGTACGTTGGGCACTGCAGCTTAAGGTGGCTCGGCACTGCAGTCCTACGTAAGTTGGGCACTGCAGATGTAAGTAAGGTGAGCACTGCAGCCCTAAGTAAGTTGGGCACTGCAGCCCTAAGGAAAGTTGGGCGCTGCAGGCCTAAGTAAGTTGGGCACTGTAAAACCAAGTAAGGTTTGCACTGCAGCCCTAAGGTGGGCACAGCAGCCCTAAGTAAGTTGGGCACAGCAGCCCTATGTATGTTGGGCACTGTAAAGCCAAGTAAGGTGTTCACTGCAGCCCTAAGGAAGGTGGGCACTGCTGCCCTAAGTAAAGTTGGTCACTGCAGCCCTAAGTAAGTTGGGCACTTTAAAACCAAGTAAGGCGGCCACTGCAGCTCTAAGGCGGGCACTGCAGCCCTAAGTATGCTGGGCACAGCAGCCCTAAGTAAAGTTGGGCACAGCAGCCCTAAGTAAGTTGGGATCTGTAAAACTAAGTGAAGTGGGCACTGCAGACCTAAGGAAGGTGGGCACTGCATCCCCAAGTACGTTGGGCACTGTAAAACCAAGTAAGGTGGGCACTGCAGAACTAAGTAAGGTGGGCAGTGAAGCCCTAAGTACGTTGGGCACTGCAGCTTAAGGTGGCTCGGCACTGCAGTCCTACGTAAATTGGGCACTGCAGACGTAAGTAAGGTGAGCACTGCAGCCCTAAGTAAGTTGGGCACTGCAGCCCTAAGGAAAGTTGGGCGCTGCAGGCCTAAGTAAGTTGGGCACTGTAAAACCAAGTAAGGTTGGCTGCAGCCCTAAGTAAGGTGGGCACTGCAGCCCTAAGGAAGGTGGGCGCTGCAGACCTAAGTATGGTGAGCACTGCAGCCCAAAGTAATGTTGGGCACTGCAGACCTATGTTAGGTGAGAACTGAAGCCCTAAGTATGGTGGGCACTGCATCCCTAAGTAAAGTTGGGCACTGCAGCCCTAAGAAAGTTGGGCACTGTAAAACCAAGTAAGGTTTGCACTGCAGCCCTAAGGTGGGCACAGCAGCCCTAAGTAAGTTGGGCACAGCAGCCCTATGTATGTTGGGCACTGTAAAGCCAAGTAAGGTGTTCACTGCAGCCCTAAGGAAGGTGGGCACTGCTGCCCTAAATAAAGTTGGTCACTGCAGCCCTAAGTAAGTTGGGCACTTTAAAACCAAGTAAGGCGGCCACTGCAGCTCTAAGGCGGGCACTGCAGCCCTAAGTATGCTGGGCACAGCAGCCCTAAGTAAAGATGGGCACTGCAGCCCTAAGAAAGTTGGGCTCTGTAAAACTAAGAGAAGTGGGCACTGCAGCCCTAGGGAAGGTGGGCACTGCAGCCCTAAGTGTGTTGGGCACTACAGCCCTCAGTACAGTTGGGCACGGCAGCCCTAAGTAAGTTGGGCACTGTAAAACCAAGTAAGGAGGGCACTGTAGACCTAAGTAAGTTGGGCACTGCAGCCCTAAGTAAAGTTTGGCTCTGCAGCCCTAAGTAAGTTGTGCACTGTAAAACCAAGTAAGGTGGGCTGCTAACCTAAGTAAGGTGGGCACTGCATCCCTAAGTAAAGTTGGGCACTGCAGCCCCAACTAAGTTGGGCACTGCAGCCCTAAGTATGGCGAGCACTGCAGTCCAAAGTAATGTTGGGCACTGCAGCCCTAAGTAAGTTGGGCATTGCAGACCTATGTTAGGTGAGAACTGCAGCCCTAAGTATGGTGGGCACTGCATAACTAAGTAAAGTTGGGCACTGCAGCCCCAACTAAGTTGGGCACTGCAGCCCTAAGTAAGGTGGGCACAGCAGCCCTAAGTAAGTTGGGCACAGCAGCCCTAAGTATGTTGGGCACTGTAAAACCAAGTAAGGTGTTCACTGCAGCCCTAAGGAAGGTGGGCACTGCAGCCCTAAGTATAATGGGCACTGCAGCCCTAAGAAAGTTGGGCACTTTAAAACCAAGTAAGGTGGCCACTGTAGCTCTAAGGCGGGCACAGCAGCCCTAAGTAAGTTGGGATCTGTAAAACTAAGTGAAGTGGGCACTGCAGACCTAAGGAAGGTGGGCACTGCATCCCCAAGTACGTTGGGCACTGTAAAACCAAGTAAGGTGGGCACTGCAGAACTAAGTAAGGTGGGCAGTGAAGCCCTAAGTACGTTGGGCACTGCAGCTTAAGGTGGCTCGGCACTGCAGTCCTACGTAAGTTGGGCACTGCAGATGTAAGTAAGGTGAGCACCGCAGCCCTAAGTAAGTTGGGCACTGCAGCCCTAAGGAAAGTTGGGCGCTGCAGCCCTAAGAAAGTTGGGCACTGTAAAACCAAGTAAGGTTTGCACTGCAGCCCTAAGGTGGGCACAGCAGCCCTAAGTAAGTTGGGCACAGCAGACCTATGTATGTTGGGCACTGTAAAGCCAAGTAAGGTGTTCACTGCAGCCCTAAGGAAGGTGGGCACTGCTGCCCTAAGTAAAGTTGGTCACTGCAGCCCTAAGTAAGTTGGGCACTTTAAAACCAAGTAAGGCGGCCACTGCAGCTCTAAGGCGGGCACTGCAGCCCTAAGTATGCTGGGCACAGCAGCCCTAAGTAAAGTTGGGCACAGCAGCCCTAAGTAAGTTGGGATCTGTAAAACTAAGTGAAGTGGGCACTGCAGACCTAAGGAAGGTGGGCACTGCATCCCCAAGTACGTTGGGCACTGTAAAACCAAGTAAGGTGGGCACTGCAGAACTAAGTAAGGTGGGCAGTGAAGCCCTAAGTACGTTGGGCACTGCAGCTTAAGGTGGCTCGGCACTGCAGTCCTACGTAAATTGGGCACTGCAGACGTAAGTAAGGTGAGCACTGCAGCCCTAAGTAAGTTGGGCACTGCAGCCCTAAGGAAAGTTGGGCGCTGCAGGCCTAAGTAAGTTGGGCACTGTAAAACCAAGTAAGGTTGGCTGCAGCCCTAAGTAAGGTGGGCACTGCAGCCCTAAGGAAGGTGGGCGCTGCAGACCTAAGTATGGTGAGCACTGCAGCCCAAAGTAATGTTGGGCACTGCAGACCTATGTTAGGTGAGAACTGAAGCCCTAAGTATGGTGGGCACTGCATCCCTAAGTAAAGTTGGGCACTGCAGCCCTAAGAAAGTTGGGCACTGTAAAACCAAGTAAGGTTTGCACTGCAGCCCTAAGGTGGGCACAGCAGCCCTAAGTAAGTTGGGCACAGCAGCCCTATGTATGTTGGGCACTGTAAAGCCAAGTAAGGTGTTCACTGCAGCCCTAAGGAAGGTGGGCACTGCTGCCCTAAGTAAAGTTGGTCACTGCAGCCCTAAGTAAGTTGGGCACTTTAAAACCAAGTAAGGCGGCCACTGCAGCTCTAAGGCGGGCACTGCAGCCCTAAGTATGCTGGGCACAGCAGCCCTAAGTAAAGTTGGGCACAGCAGCCCTAAGTAAGTTGGGATCTGTAAAACTAAGTGAAGTGGGCACTGCAGACCTAAGGAAGGTGGGCACTGCATCCCCAAGTACGTTGGGCACTGTAAAACCAAGTAAGGTGGGCACTGCAGAACTAAGTAAGGTGGGCAGTGAAGCCCTAAGTACGTTGGGCACTGCAGCTTAAGGTGGCTCGGCACTGCAGTCCTACGTAAGTTGGGCACTGCAGACGTAAGTAAGGTGAGCACTGCAGCCCTAAGTAAGTTGGGCACTGCAGCCCTAAGGAAAGTTGGGCGCTGCAGGCCTAAGTAAGTTGGGCACTGTAAAACCAAGTAAGGTTGGCTGCAGCCCTAAGTAAGGTGGGCACTGCAGCCCTAAGGAAGGTGGGCGCTGCAGACCTAAGTATGGTGAGCACTGCAGCCCAAAGTAATGTTGGGCACTGCAGACCTATGTTAGGTGAGAACTGAAGCCCTAAGTATGGTGGGCACTGCATCCCTAAGTAAAGTTGGGCACTGCAGCCCTAAGAAAGTTGGGCACTGTAAAACCAAGTAAGGTTTGCACTGCAGCCCTAAGGTGGGCACAGCAGCCCTAAGTAAGTTGGGCACAGCAGCCCTATGTATGTTGGGCACTGTAAAGCCAAGTAAGGTGTTCACTGCAGCCCTAAGGAAGGTGGGCACTGCTGCCCTAAATAAAGTTGGTCACTGCAGCCCTAAGTAAGTTGGGCACTTTAAAACCAAGTAAGGCGGCCACTGCAGCTCTAAGGCGGGCACTGCAGCCCTAAGTATGCTGGGCACAGCAGCCCTAAGTAAAGATGGGCACTGCAGCCCTAAGAAAGTTGGGCTCTGTAAAACTAAGAGAAGTGGGCACTGCAGCCCTAGGGAAGGTGGGCACTGCAGCCCTAAGTGTGTTGGGCACTACAGCCCTCAGTACAGTTGGGCACGGCAGCCCTAAGTAAGTTGGGCACTGTAAAACCAAGTAAGGAGGGCACTGTAGACCTAAGTAAGTTGGGCACTGCAGCCCTAAGTAAAGTTTGGCTCTGCAGCCCTAAGTAAGTTGTGCACTGTAAAACCAAGTAAGGTGGGCTGCTAACCTAAGTAAGGTGGGCACTGCATCCCTAAGTAAAGTTGGGCACTGCAGCCCCAACTAAGTTGGGCACTGCAGCCCTAAGTATGGCGAGCACTGCAGTCCAAAGTAATGTTGGGCACTGCAGCCCTAAGTAAGTTGGGCATTGCAGACCTATGTTAGGTGAGAACTGCAGCCCTAAGTATGGTGGGCACTGCATCCCTAAGTAAAGTTGGGCACTGCAGCCCCAACTAAGTTGGGCACTGCAGCCCTAAGTAAGGTGGGCACAGCAGCCCTAAGTAAGTTGGGCACAGCAGCCCTAAGTATGTTGGGCACTGTAAAACCAAGTAAGGTGTTCACTGCAGCCCTAAGGAAGGTGGGCACTGCAGCCCTAAGTATAATGGGCACTGCAGCCCTAAGAAAGTTGGGCACTTTAAAACCAAGTAAGGTGGCCACTGTAGCTCTAAGGCGGGCACAGCAGCCCTAAGTAAGTTGGGATCTGTAAAACTAAGTGAAGTGGGCACTGCAGACCTAAGGAAGGTGGGCACTGCATCCCCAAGTACGTTGGGCACTGTAAAACCAAGTAAGGTGGGCACTGCAGAACTAAGTAAGGTGGGCAGTGAAGCCCTAAGTACGTTGGGCACTGCAGCTTAAGGTGGCTCGGCACTGCAGTCCTACGTAAGTTGGGCACTGCAGATGTAAGTAAGGTGAGCACTGCAGCCCTAAGTAAGTTGGGCACTGCAGCCCTAAGGAAAGTTGGGCGCTGCAGGCCTAAGTAAGTTGGGCACTGTAAAACCAAGTAAGGTTTGCACTGCAGCCCTAAGGTGGGCACAGCAGCCCTAAGTAAGTTGGGCACAGCAGCCCTATGTATGTTGGGCACTGTAAAGCCAAGTAAGGTGTTCACTGCAGCCCTAAGGAAGGTGGGCACTGCTGCCCTAAGTAAAGTTGGTCACTGCAGCCCTAAGTAAGTTGGGCACTTTAAAACCAAGTAAGGCGGCCACTGCAGCTCTAAGGCGGGCACTGCAGCCCTAAGTATGCTGGGCACAGCAGCCCTAAGTAAAGTTGGGCACAGCAGCCCTAAGTAAGTTGGGATCTGTAAAACTAAGTGAAGTGGGCACTGCAGACCTAAGGAAGGTGGGCACTGCATCCCCAAGTACGTTGGGCACTGTAAAACCAAGTAAGGTGGGCACTGCAGAACTAAGTAAGGTGGGCAGTGAAGCCCTAAGTACGTTGGGCACTGCAGCTTAAGGTGGCTCGGCACTGCAGTCCTACGTAAATTGGGCACTGCAGACGTAAGTAAGGTGAGCACTGCAGCCCTAAGTAAGTTGGGCACTGCAGCCCTAAGGAAAGCTGGGCGCTGCAGGCCTAAGTAAGTTGGGCACTGTAAAACCAAGTAAGGTTGGCTGCAGCCCTAAGTAAGGTGGGCACTGCAGCCCTAAGGAAGGTGGGCGCTGCAGACCTAAGTATGGTGAGCACTGCAGCCCAAAGTAATGTTGGGCACTGCAGACCTATGTTAGGTGAGAACTGAAGCCCTAAGTATGGTGGGCACTGCATCCCTAAGTAAAGTTGGGCACTGCAGCCCTAAGAAAGTTGGGCACTGTAAAACCAAGTAAGGTTTGCACTGCAGCCCTAAGGTGGGCACAGCAGCCCTAAGTTAGTTGGGCACAGCAGCCCTATGTATGTTGGGCACTGTAAAGCCAAGTAAGGTGTTCACTGCAGCCCTAAGGAAGGTGGGCACTGCTGCCCTAAATAAAGTTGGTCACTGCAGCCCTAAGTAAGTTGGGCACTTTAAAACCAAGTAAGGCGGCCACTGCAGCTCTAAGGCGGGCACTGCAGCCCTAAGTATGCTGGGCACAGCAGCCCTAAGTAAAGATGGGCACTGCAGCCCTAAGAAAGTTGGGCTCTGTAAAACTAAGAGAAGTGGGCACTGCAGCCCTAGGGAAGGTGGGCACTGTAGACCTAAGTAAGTTGGGCACTGCAGCCCTAAGTAAAGTTTGGCTCTGCAGCCCTAAGTAAGTTGTGCACTGTAAAACCAAGTAAGGTGGGCTGCTAACCTAAGTAAGGTGGGCACTGCATCCCTAAGTAAAGTTGGGCACTGCAGCCCCAACTAAGTTGGGCACTGCAGCCCTAAGTATGGCGAGCACTGCAGTCCAAAGTAATGTTGGGCACTGCAGCCCTAAGTAAGTTGGGCATTGCAGACCTATGTTAGGTGAGAACTGCAGCCCTAAGTATGGTGGGCACTGCATAACTAAGTAAAGTTGGGCACTGCAGCCCCAACTAAGTTGGGCACTGCAGCCCTAAGTAAGGTGGGCACAGCAGCCCTAAGTAAGTTGGGCACAGCAGCCCTAAGTATGTTGGGCACTGTAAAACCAAGTAAGGTGTTCACTGCAGCCCTAAGGAAGGTGGGCACTGCAGCCCTAAGTATAATGGGCACTGCAGCCCTAAGAAAGTTGGGCACTTTAAAACCAAGTAAGGTGGCCACTGTAGCTCTAAGGCGGGCACAGCAGCCCTAAGTAAGTTGGGATCTGTAAAACTAAGTGAAGTGGGCACTGCAGACCTAAGGAAGGTGGGCACTGCATCCCCAAGTACGTTGGGCACTGTAAAACCAAGTAAGGTGGGCACTGCAAAACTAAGTAAGGTGGGCAGTGAAGCCCTAAGTACGTTGGGCACTGCAGCTTAAGGTGGCTCGGCACTGCAGTCCTACGTAAGTTGGGCACTGCAGATGTAAGTAAGGTGAGCACTGCAGCCCTAAGTAAGTTGGGCACTGCAGCCCTAAGGAAAGTTGGGCGCTGCAGGCCTAAGTAAGTTGGGCACTGTAAAACCAAGTAAGGTTTGCACTGCAGCCCTAAGGTGGGCACAGCAGCCCTAAGTAAGTTGGGCACAGCAGCCCTATGTATGTTGGGCACTGTAAAGCCAAGTAAGGTGTTCACTGCAGCCCTAAGGAAGGTGGGCACTGCTGCCCTAAGTAAAGTTGGTCACTGCAGCCCTAAGTAAGTTGGGCACTTTAAAACCAAGTAAGGCGGCCACTGCAGCTCTAAGGCGGGCACTGCAGCCCTAAGTATGCTGGGCACAGCAGCCCTAAGTAAAGTTGGGCACAGCAGCCCTAAGTAAGTTGGGATCTGTAAAACTAAGTGAAGTGGGCACTGCAGACCTAAGGAAGGTGGGCACTGCATCCCCAAGTACGTTGGGCACTGTAAAACCAAGTAAGGTGGGCACTGCAGAACTAAGTAAGGTGGGCAGTGAAGCCCTAAGTACGTTGGGCACTGCAGCTTAAGGTGGCTCGGCACTGCAGTCCTACGTAAATTGGGCACTGCAGACGTAAGTAAGGTGAGCACTGCAGCCCTAAGTAAGTTGGGCACTGCAGCCCTAAGGAAAGTTGGGCGCTGCAGGCCTAAGTAAGTTGGGCACTGTAAAACCAAGTAAGGTTGGCTGCAGCCCTAAGTAAGGTGGGCACTGCAGCCCTAAGGAAGGTGGGCGCTGCAGACCTAAGTATGGTGAGCACTGCAGCCCAAAGTAATGTTGGGCACTGCAGACCTATGTTAGGTGAGAACTGAAGCCCTAAGTATGGTGGGCACTGCATCCCTAAGTAAAGTTGGGCACTGCAGCCCTAAGAAAGTTGGGCACTGTAAAACCAAGTAAGGTTTGCACTGCAGCCCTAAGGTGGGCACAGCAGCCCTAAGTAAGTTGGGCACAGCAGCCCTATGTATGTTGGGCACTGTAAAGCCAAGTAAGGTGTTCACTGCAGCCCTAAGGAAGGTGGGCACTGCTGCCCTAAATAAAGTTGGTCACTGCAGCCCTAAGTAAGTTGGGCACTTTAAAACCAAGTAAGGCGGCCACTGCAGCTCTAAGGCGGGCACTGCAGCCCTAAGTATGCTGGGCACAGCAGCCCTAAGTAAAGATGGGCACTGCAGCCCTAAGAAAGTTGGGCTCTGTAAAACTAAGAGAAGTGGGCACTGCAGCCCTAGGGAAGGTGGGCACTGTAGACCTAAGTAAGTTGGGCACTGCAGCCCTAAGTAAAGTTTGGCTCTGCAGCCCTAAGTAAGTTGTGCACTGTAAAACCAAGTAAGGTGGGCTGCTAACCTAAGTAAGGTGGGCACTGCATCCCTAAGTAAAGTTGGGCACTGCAGCCCCAACTAAGTTGGGCACTGCAGCCCTAAGTATGGCGAGCACTGCAGTCCAAAGTAATGTTGGGCACTGCAGCCCTAAGTAAGTTGGGCATTGCAGACCTATGTTAGGTGAGAACTGCAGCCCTAAGTATGGTGGGCACTGCATAACTAAGTAAAGTTGGGCACTGCAGCCCCAACTAAGTTGGGCACTGCAGCCCTAAGTAAGGTGGGCACAGCAGCCCTAAGTAAGTTGGGCACAGCAGCCCTAAGTATGTTGGGCACTGTAAAACCAAGTAAGGTGTTCACTGCAGCCCTAAGGAAGGTGGGCACTGCAGCCCTAAGTATAATGGGCACTGCAGCCCTAAGAAAGTTGGGCACTTTAAAACCAAGTAAGGTGGCCACTGTAGCTCTAAGGCGGGCACAGCAGCCCTAAGTAAGTTGGGATCTGTAAAACTAAGTGAAGTGGGCACTGCAGACCTAAGGAAGGTGGGCACTGCATCCCCAAGTACGTTGGGCACTGTAAAACCAAGTAAGGTGGGCACTGCAGAACTAAGTAAGGTGGGCAGTGAAGCCCTAAGTACGTTGGGCACTGCAGCTTAAGGTGGCTCGGCACTGCAGTCCTACGTAAGTTGGGCACTGCAGATGTAAGTAAGGTGAGCACTGCAGCCCTAAGTAAGTTGGGCACTGCAGCCCTAAGGAAAGTTGGGCGCTGCAGGCCTAAGTAAGTTGGGCACTGTAAAACCAAGTAAGGTTTGCACTGCAGCCCTAAGGTGGGCACAGCAGCCCTAAGTAAGTTGGGCACAGCAGCCCTATGTATGTTGGGCACTGTAAAGCCAAGTAAGGTGTTCACTGCAGCCCTAAGGAAGGTGGGCACTGCTGCCCTAAGTAAAGTTGGTCACTGCAGCCCTAAGTAAGTTGGGCACTTTAAAACCAAGTAAGGCGGCCACTGCAGCTCTAAGGCGGGCACTGCAGCCCTAAGTATGCTGGGCACAGCAGCCCTAAGTAAAGTTGGGCACAGCAGCCCTAAGTAAGTTGGGATCTGTAAAACTAAGTGAAGTGGGCACTGCAGACCTAAGGAAGGTGGGCACTGCATCCCCAAGTACGTTGGGCACTGTAAAACCAAGTAAGGTGGGCACTGCAGAACTAAGTAAGGTGGGCAGTGAAGCCCTAAGTACGTTGGGCACTGCAGCTTAAGGTGGCTCGGCACTGCAGTCCTACGTAAATTGGGCACTGCAGACGTAAGTAAGGTGAGCACTGCAGCCCTAAGTAAGTTGGGCACTGCAGCCCTAAGGAAAGTTGGGCGCTGCAGGCCTAAGTAAGTTGGGCACTGTAAAACCAAGTAAGGTTGGCTGCAGCCCTAAGTAAGGTGGGCACTGCAGCCCTAAGGAAGGTGGGCGCTGCAGACCTAAGTATGGTGAGCACTGCAGCCCAAAGTAATGTTGGGCACTGCAGACCTATGTTAGGTGAGAACTGAAGCCCTAAGTATGGTGGGCACTGCATCCCTAAGTAAAGTTGGGCACTGCAGCCCTAAGAAAGTTGGGCACTGTAAAACCAAGTAAGGTTTGCACTGCAGCCCTAAGGTGGGCACAGCAGCCCTAAGTAAGTTGGGCACAGCAGCCCTATGTATGTTGGGCACTGTAAAGCCAAGTAAGGTGTTCACTGCAGCCCTAAGGAAGGTGGGCACTGCTGCCCTAAATAAAGTTGGTCACTGCAGCCCTAAGTAAGTTGGGCACTTTAAAACCAAGTAAGGCGGCCACTGCAGCTCTAAGGCGGGCACTGCAGCCCTAAGTATGCTGGGCACAGCAGCCCTAAGTAAAGATGGGCACTGCAGCCCTAAGAAAGTTGGGCTCTGTAAAACTAAGAGAAGTGGGCACTGCAGCCCTAGGGAAGGTGGGCACTGCAGCCCTAAGTGTGTTGGGCACTACAGCCCTCAGTACAGTTGGGCACGGCAGCCCTAAGTAAGTTGGGCACTGTAAAACCAAGTAAGGAGGGCACTGTAGACCTAAGTAAGTTGGGCACTGCAGCCCTAAGTAAAGTTTGGCTCTGCAGCCCTAAGTAAGTTGTGCACTGTAAAACCAAGTAAGGTGGGCTGCTAACCTAAGTAAGGTGGGCACTGCATCCCTAAGTAAAGTTGGGCACTGCAGCCCCAACTAAGTTGGGCACTGCAGCCCTAAGTATGGCGAGCACTGCAGTCCAAAGTAATGTTGGGCACTGCAGCCCTAAGTAAGTTGGGCATTGCAGACCTATGTTAGGTGAGAACTGCAGCCCTAAGTATGGTGGGCACTGCATAACTAAGTAAAGTTGGGCACTGCAGCCCCAACTAAGTTGGGCACTGCAGCCCTAAGTAAGGTGGGCACAGCAGCCCTAAGTAAGTTGGGCACAGCAGCCCTAAGTATGTTGGGCACTGTAAAACCAAGTAAGGTGTTCACTGCAGCCCTAAGGAAGGTGGGCACTGCAGCCCTAAGTATAATGGGCACTGCAGCCCTAAGAAAGTTGGGCACTTTAAAACCAAGTAAGGTGGCCACTGTAGCTCTAAGGCGGGCACAGCAGCCCTAAGTAAGTTGGGATCTGTAAAACTAAGTGAAGTGGGCACTGCAGACCTAAGGAAGGTGGGCACTGCATCCCCAAGTACGTTGGGCACTGTAAAACCAAGTAAGGTGGGCACTGCAAAACTAAGTAAGGTGGG
Organism: Lathamus discolor; assembly: GCF_037157495.1. Taxonomy (NCBI): domain Eukaryota; kingdom Metazoa; phylum Chordata; class Aves; order Psittaciformes; family Psittacidae; genus Lathamus; species Lathamus discolor. The sequence continues at coordinate 7,002,963 of NC_088902.1, forward strand.
CAGTGAAGCCCTAAGTACGTTGGGCACTGCAGCTTAAGGTGGCTCGGCACTGCAGTCCTACGTAAGTTGGGCACTGCAGATGTAAGTAAGGTGAGCACTGCAGCCCTAAGTAAGTTGGGCACTGCAGCCCTAAGGAAAGTTGGGCGCTGCAGGCCTAAGTAAGTTGGGCACTGTAAAACCAAGTAAGGTTTGCACTGCAGCCCTAAGGTGGGCACAGCAGCCCTAAGTAAGTTGGGCACAGCAGCCCTATGTATGTTGGGCACTGTAAAGCCAAGTAAGGTGTTCACTGCAGCCCTAAGGAAGGTGGGCACTGCTGCCCTAAGTAAAGTTGGTCACTGCAGCCCTAAGTAAGTTGGGCACTTTAAAACCAAGTAAGGCGGCCACTGCAGCTCTAAGGCGGGCACTGCAGCCCTAAGTATGCTGGGCACAGCAGCCCTAAGTAAAGTTGGGCACAGCAGCCCTAAGTAAGTTGGGATCTGTAAAACTAAGTGAAGTGGGCACTGCAGACCTAAGGAAGGTGGGCACTGCATCCCCAAGTACGTTGGGCACTGTAAAACCAAGTAAGGTGGGCACTGCAGAACTAAGTAAGGTGGGCAGTGAAGCCCTAAGTACGTTGGGCACTGCAGCTTAAGGTGGCTCGGCACTGCAGTCCTACGTAAATTGGGCACTGCAGACGTAAGTAAGGTGAGCACTGCAGCCCTAAGTAAGTTGGGCACTGCAGCCCTAAGGAAAGTTGGGCGCTGCAGGCCTAAGTAAGTTGGGCACTGTAAAACCAAGTAAGGTTGGCTGCAGCCCTAAGTAAGGTGGGCACTGCAGCCCTAAGGAAGGTGGGCGCTGCAGACCTAAGTATGGTGAGCACTGCAGCCCAAAGTAATGTTGGGCACTGCAGACCTATGTTAGGTGAGAACTGAAGCCCTAAGTATGGTGGGCACTGCATCCCTAAGTAAAGTTGGGCACTGCAGCCCTAAGAAAGTTGGGCACTGTAAAACCAAGTAAGGTTTGCACTGCAGCCCTAAGGTGGGCACAGCAGCCCTAAGTAAGTTGGGCACAGCAGCCCTATGTATGTTGGGCACTGTAAAGCCAAGTAAGGTGTTCACTGCAGCCCTAAGGAAGGTGGGCACTGCTGCCCTAAATAAAGTTGGTCACTGCAGCCCTAAGTAAGTTGGGCACTTTAAAACCAAGTAAGGCGGCCACTGCAGCTCTAAGGCGGGCACTGCAGCCCTAAGTATGCTGGGCACAGCAGCCCTAAGTAAAGATGGGCACTGCAGCCCTAAGAAAGTTGGGCTCTGTAAAACTAAGAGAAGTGGGCACTGCAGCCCTAGGGAAGGTGGGCACTGCAGCCCTAAGTGTGTTGGGCACTACAGCCCTCAGTACAGTTGGGCACGGCAGCCCTAAGTAAGTTGGGCACTGTAAAACCAAGTAAGGAGGGCACTGTAGACCTAAGTAAGTTGGGCACTGCAGCCCTAAGTAAAGTTTGGCTCTGCAGCCCTAAGTAAGTTGTGCACTGTAAAACCAAGTAAGGTGGGCTGCTAACCTAAGTAAGGTGGGCACTGCATCCCTAAGTAAAGTTGGGCACTGCAGCCCCAACTAAGTTGGGCACTGCAGCCCTAAGTATGGCGAGCACTGCAGTCCAAAGTAATGTTGGGCACTGCAGCCCTAAGTAAGTTGGGCATTGCAGACCTATGTTAGGTGAGAACTGCAGCCCTAAGTATGGTGGGCACTGCATAACTAAGTAAAGTTGGGCACTGCAGCCCCAACTAAGTTGGGCACTGCAGCCCTAAGTAAGGTGGGCACAGCAGCCCTAAGTAAGTTGGGCACAGCAGCCCTAAGTATGTTGGGCACTGTAAAACCAAGTAAGGTGTTCACTGCAGCCCTAAGGAAGGTGGGCACTGCAGCCCTAAGTATAATGGGCACTGCAGCCCTAAGAAAGTTGGGCACTTTAAAACCAAGTAAGGTGGCCACTGTAGCTCTAAGGCGGGCACAGCAGCCCTAAGTAAGTTGGGATCTGTAAAACTAAGTGAAGTGGGCACTGCAGACCTAAGGAAGGTGGGCACTGCATCCCCAAGTACGTTGGGCACTGTAAAACCAAGTAAGGTGGGCACTGCAGAACTAAGTAAGGTGGGCAGTGAAGCCCTAAGTACGTTGGGCACTGCAGCTTAAGGTGGCTCGGCACTGCAGTCCTACGTAAGTTGGGCACTGCAGATGTAAGTAAGGTGAGCACCGCAGCCCTAAGTAAGTTGGGCACTGCAGCCCTAAGGAAAGTTGGGCGCTGCAGGCCTAAGTAAGTTGGGCACTGTAAAACCAAGTAAGGTTTGCACTGCAGCCCTAAGGTGGGCACAGCAGCCCTAAGTAAGTTGGGCACAGCAGACCTATGTATGTTGGGCACTGTAAAGCCAAGTAAGGTGTTCACTGCAGCCCTAAGGAAGGTGGGCACTGCTGCCCTAAGTAAAGTTGGTCACTGCAGCCCTAAGTAAGTTGGGCACTTTAAAACCAAGTAAGGCGGCCACTGCAGCTCTAAGGCGGGCACTGCAGCCCTAAGTATGCTGGGCACAGCAGCCCTAAGTAAAGTTGGGCACAGCAGCCCTAAGTAAGTTGGGATCTGTAAAACTAAGTGAAGTGGGCACTGCAGACCTAAGGAAGGTGGGCACTGCATCCCCAAGTACGTTGGGCACTGTAAAACCAAGTAAGGTGGGCACTGCAGAACTAAGTAAGGTGGGCAGTGAAGCCCTAAGTACGTTGGGCACTGCAGCTTAAGGTGGCTCGGCACTGCAGTCCTACGTAAATTGGGCACTGCAGACGTAAGTAAGGTGAGCACTGCAGCCCTAAGTAAGTTGGGCACTGCAGCCCTAAGGAAAGTTGGGCGCTGCAGGCCTAAGTAAGTTGGGCACTGTAAAACCAAGTAAGGTTGGCTGCAGCCCTAAGTAAGGTGGGCACTGCAGCCCTAAGGAAGGTGGGCGCTGCAGACCTAAGTATGGTGAGCACTGCAGCCCAAAGTAATGTTGGGCACTGCAGACCTATGTTAGGTGAGAACTGAAGCCCTAAGTATGGTGGGCACTGCATCCCTAAGTAAAGTTGGGCACTGCAGCCCTAAGAAAGTTGGGCACTGTAAAACCAAGTAAGGTTTGCACTGCAGCCCTAAGGTGGGCACAGCAGCCCTAAGTAAGTTGGGCACAGCAGCCCTATGTATGTTGGGCACTGTAAAGCCAAGTAAGGTGTTCACTGCAGCCCTAAGGAAGGTGGGCACTGCTGCCCTAAGTAAAGTTGGTCACTGCAGCCCTAAGTAAGTTGGGCACTTTAAAACCAAGTAAGGCGGCCACTGCAGCTCTAAGGCGGGCACTGCAGCCCTAAGTATGCTGGGCACAGCAGCCCTAAGTAAAGTTGGGCACAGCAGCCCTAAGTAAGTTGGGATCTGTAAAACTAAGTGAAGTGGGCACTGCAGACCTAAGGAAGGTGGGCACTGCATCCCCAAGTACGTTGGGCACTGTAAAACCAAGTAAGGTGGGCACTGCAGAACTAAGTAAGGTGGGCAGTGAAGCCCTAAGTACGTTGGGCACTGCAGCTTAAGGTGGCTCGGCACTGCAGTCCTACGTAAGTTGGGCACTGCAGACGTAAGTAAGGTGAGCACTGCAGCCCTAAGTAAGTTGGGCACTGCAGCCCTAAGGAAAGTTGGGCGCTGCAGGCCTAAGTAAGTTGGGCACTGTAAAACCAAGTAAGGTTGGCTGCAGCCCTAAGTAAGGTGGGCACTGCAGCCCTAAGGAAGGTGGGCGCTGCAGACCTAAGTATGGTGAGCACTGCAGCCCAAAGTAATGTTGGGCACTGCAGACCTATGTTAGGTGAGAACTGAAGCCCTAAGTATGGTGGGCACTGCATCCCTAAGTAAAGTTGGGCACTGCAGCCCTAAGAAAGTTGGGCACTGTAAAACCAAGTAAGGTTTGCACTGCAGCCCTAAGGTGGGCACAGCAGCCCTAAGTAAGTTGGGCACAGCAGCCCTATGTATGTTGGGCACTGTAAAGCCAAGTAAGGTGTTCACTGCAGCCCTAAGGAAGGTGGGCACTGCTGCCCTAAATAAAGTTGGTCACTGCAGCCCTAAGTAAGTTGGGCACTTTAAAACCAAGTAAGGCGGCCACTGCAGCTCTAAGGCGGGCACTGCAGCCCTAAGTATGCTGGGCACAGCAGCCCTAAGTAAAGATGGGCACTGCAGCCCTAAGAAAGTTGGGCTCTGTAAAACTAAGAGAAGTGGGCACTGCAGCCCTAGGGAAGGTGGGCACTGCAGCCCTAAGTGTGTTGGGCACTACAGCCCTCAGTACAGTTGGGCACGGCAGCCCTAAGTAAGTTGGGCACTGTAAAACCAAGTAAGGAGGGCACTGTAGACCTAAGTAAGTTGGGCACTGCAGCCCTAAGTAAAGTTTGGCTCTGCAGCCCTAAGTAAGTTGTGCACTGTAAAACCAAGTAAGGTGGGCTGCTAACCTAAGTAAGGTGGGCACTGCATCCCTAAGTAAAGTTGGGCACTGCAGCCCCAACTAAGTTGGGCACTGCAGCCCTAAGTATGGCGAGCACTGCAGTCCAAAGTAATGTTGGGCACTGCAGCCCTAAGTAAGTTGGGCATTGCAGACCTATGTTAGGTGAGAACTGCAGCCCTAAGTATGGTGGGCACTGCATCCCTAAGTAAAGTTGGGCACTGCAGCCCCAACTAAGTTGGGCACTGCAGCCCTAAGTAAGGTGGGCACAGCAGCCCTAAGTAAGTTGGGCACAGCAGCCCTAAGTATGTTGGGCACTGTAAAACCAAGTAAGGTGTTCACTGCAGCCCTAAGGAAGGTGGGCACTGCAGCCCTAAGTATAATGGGCACTGCAGCCCTAAGAAAGTTGGGCACTTTAAAACCAAGTAAGGTGGCCACTGTAGCTCTAAGGCGGGCACAGCAGCCCTAAGTAAGTTGGGATCTGTAAAACTAAGTGAAGTGGGCACTGCAGACCTAAGGAAGGTGGGCACTGCATCCCCAAGTACGTTGGGCACTGTAAAACCAAGTAAGGTGGGCACTGCAGAACTAAGTAAGGTGGGCAGTGAAGCCCTAAGTACGTTGGGCACTGCAGCTTAAGGTGGCTCGGCACTGCAGTCCTACGTAAGTTGGGCACTGCAGATGTAAGTAAGGTGAGCACTGCAGCCCTAAGTAAGTTGGGCACTGCAGCCCTAAGGAAAGTTGGGCGCTGCAGGCCTAAGTAAGTTGGGCACTGTAAAACCAAGTAAGGTTTGCACTGCAGCCCTAAGGTGGGCACAGCAGCCCTAAGTAAGTTGGGCACAGCAGCCCTATGTATGTTGGGCACTGTAAAGCCAAGTAAGGTGTTCACTGCAGCCCTAAGGAAGGTGGGCACTGCTGCCCTAAGTAAAGTTGGTCACTGCAGCCCTAAGTAAGTTGGGCACTTTAAAACCAAGTAAGGCGGCCACTGCAGCTCTAAGGCGGGCACTGCAGCCCTAAGTATGCTGGGCACAGCAGCCCTAAGTAAAGTTGGGCACAGCAGCCCTAAGTAAGTTGGGATCTGTAAAACTAAGTGAAGTGGGCACTGCAGACCTAAGGAAGGTGGGCACTGCATCCCCAAGTACGTTGGGCACTGTAAAACCAAGTAAGGTGGGCACTGCAGAACTAAGTAAGGTGGGCAGTGAAGCCCTAAGTACGTTGGGCACTGCAGCTTAAGGTGGCTCGGCACTGCAGTCCTACGTAAATTGGGCACTGCAGACGTAAGTAAGGTGAGCACTGCAGCCCTAAGTAAGTTGGGCACTGCAGCCCTAAGGAAAGCTGGGCGCTGCAGGCCTAAGTAAGTTGGGCACTGTAAAACCAAGTAAGGTTGGCTGCAGCCCTAAGTAAGGTGGGCACTGCAGCCCTAAGGAAGGTGGGCGCTGCAGACCTAAGTATGGTGAGCACTGCAGCCCAAAGTAATGTTGGGCACTGCAGACCTATGTTAGGTGAGAACTGAAGCCCTAAGTATGGTGGGCACTGCATCCCTAAGTAAAGTTGGGCACTGCAGCCCTAAGAAAGTTGGGCACTGTAAAACCAAGTAAGGTTTGCACTGCAGCCCTAAGGTGGGCACAGCAGCCCTAAGTTAGTTGGGCACAGCAGCCCTATGTATGTTGGGCACTGTAAAGCCAAGTAAGGTGTTCACTGCAGCCCTAAGGAAGGTGGGCACTGCTGCCCTAAATAAAGTTGGTCACTGCAGCCCTAAGTAAGTTGGGCACTTTAAAACCAAGTAAGGCGGCCACTGCAGCTCTAAGGCGGGCACTGCAGCCCTAAGTATGCTGGGCACAGCAGCCCTAAGTAAAGATGGGCACTGCAGCCCTAAGAAAGTTGGGCTCTGTAAAACTAAGAGAAGTGGGCACTGCAGCCCTAGGGAAGGTGGGCACTGTAGACCTAAGTAAGTTGGGCACTGCAGCCCTAAGTAAAGTTTGGCTCTGCAGCCCTAAGTAAGTTGTGCACTGTAAAACCAAGTAAGGTGGGCTGCTAACCTAAGTAAGGTGGGCACTGCATCCCTAAGTAAAGTTGGGCACTGCAGCCCCAACTAAGTTGGGCACTGCAGCCCTAAGTATGGCGAGCACTGCAGTCCAAAGTAATGTTGGGCACTGCAGCCCTAAGTAAGTTGGGCATTGCAGACCTATGTTAGGTGAGAACTGCAGCCCTAAGTATGGTGGGCACTGCATAACTAAGTAAAGTTGGGCACTGCAGCCCCAACTAAGTTGGGCACTGCAGCCCTAAGTAAGGTGGGCACAGCAGCCCTAAGTAAGTTGGGCACAGCAGCCCTAAGTATGTTGGGCACTGTAAAACCAAGTAAGGTGTTCACTGCAGCCCTAAGGAAGGTGGGCACTGCAGCCCTAAGTATAATGGGCACTGCAGCCCTAAGAAAGTTGGGCACTTTAAAACCAAGTAAGGTGGCCACTGTAGCTCTAAGGCGGGCACAGCAGCCCTAAGTAAGTTGGGATCTGTAAAACTAAGTGAAGTGGGCACTGCAGACCTAAGGAAGGTGGGCACTGCATCCCCAAGTACGTTGGGCACTGTAAAACCAAGTAAGGTGGGCACTGCAGAACTAAGTAAGGTGGGCAGTGAAGCCCTAAGTACGTTGGGCACTGCAGCTTAAGGTGGCTCGGCACTGCAGTCCTACGTAAGTTGGGCACTGCAGATGTAAGTAAGTTGGGCACTGCAGCCCTAAGGAAAGTTGGGCGCTGCAGGCCTAAGTAAGTTGGGCACTGTAAAACCAAGTAAGGTTTGCACTGCAGCCCTAAGGTGGGCACAGCAGCCCTAAGTAAGTTGGGCACAGCAGCCCTATGTATGTTGGGCACTGTAAAGCCAAGTAAGGTGTTCACTGCAGCCCTAAGGAAGGTGGGCACTGCTGCCCTAAGTAAAGTTGGTCACTGCAGCCCTAAGTAAGTTGGGCACTTTAAAACCAAGTAAGGCGGCCACAGCAGCTCTAAGGCGGGCACTGCAGCCCTAAGTATGCTGGGCACAGCAGCCCTAAGTAAAGTTGGGCACAGCAGCCCTAAGTAAGTTGGGATCTGTAAAACTAAGTGAAGTGGGCACTGCAGACCTAAGGAAGGTGGGCACTGCATCCCCAAGTACGTTGGGCACTGTAAAACCAAGTAAGGTGGGCACTGCAGAACTAAGTAAGGTGGGCAGTGAAGCCCTAAGTACGTTGGGCACTGCAGCTTAAGGTGGCTCGGCACTGCAGTCCTACGTAAATTGGGCACTGCAGACGTAAGTAAGGTGAGCACTGCAGCCCTAAGTAAGTTGGGCACTGCAGCCCTAAGGAAAGTTGGGCGCTGCAGGCCTAAGTAAGTTGGGCACTGTAAAACCAAGTAAGGTTGGCTGCAGCCCTAAGTAAGGTGGGCACTGCAGCCCTAAGGAAGGTGGGCGCTGCAGACCTAAGTATGGTGAGCACTGCAGCCCAAAGTAATGTTGGGCACTGCAGACCTATGTTAGGTGAGAACTGAAGCCCTAAGTATGGTGGGCACTGCATCCCTAAGTAAAGTTGGGCACTGCAGCCCTAAGAAAGTTGGGCACTGTAAAACCAAGTAAGGTTTGCACTGCAGCCCTAAGGTGGGCACAGCAGCCCTAAGTAAGTTGGGCACAGCAGCCCTATGTATGTTGGGCACTGTAAAGCCAAGTAAGGTGTTCACTGCAGCCCTAAGGAAGGTGGGCACTGCTGCCCTAAATAAAGTTGGTCACTGCAGCCCTAAGTAAAGTTTGGCTCTGCAGCCCTAAGTAAGTTGTGCACTGTAAAACCAAGTAAGGTGGGCTGCTAACCTAAGTAAGGTGGGCACTGCAGCCCTAAGGAAGGTGGACACTGCAGCCCTAAGTAAGGTGGGCACAGCAGCCCTAAGTATGGCGAGCACTGCAGTCCAAAGTAATGTTGGGCACTGCAGCCCTAAGTAAGTTGGGCATTGCAGACCTATGTTAGGTGAGAACTGCAGCCCTAAGTATGGTGGGCACTGCATCCCTAAGTAAAGTTGGGCACTGCAGCCCCAACTAAGTTGGGCACTGCATACCTAAGTAAAGTTGGGCACTGCAGCCCTAAGAAAGTTGGGCACTGTAAAACCAAGTAAGGTTTGCACTGCAGCCCTAAGGTGGGCACAGCAGCCCTAAGTAAGTTGGGCACAGCAGCCCTATGTATGTTGGGCACTGTAAAGCCAAGTAAGGTGTTCACTGCAGCCCTAAGGAAGGTGGGCACTGCTGCCCTAAATAAAGTTGGTCACTGCAGCCCTAAGTAAGTTGGGCACTTTAAAACCAAGTAAGGCGGCCACTGCAGCTCTAAGGCGGGCACTGCAGCCCTAAGTATGCTGGGCACAGCAGCCCTAAGTAAAGATGGGCACTGCAGCCCTAAGAAAGTTGGGCTCTGTAAAACTAAGAGAAGTGGGCACTGCAGCCCTAGGGAAGGTGGGCACTGCAGCCCTAAGTGTGTTGGGCACTACAGCCCTCAGTACAGTTGGGCACGGCAGCCCTAAGTAAGTTGGGCACTGTAAAACCAAGTAAGGAGGGCACTGTAGACCTAAGTAAGTTGGGCACTGCAGCCCTAAGTAAAGTTTGGCTCTGCAGCCCTAAGTAAGTTGTGCACTGTAAAACCAAGTAAGGTGGGCTGCTAACCTAAGTAAGGTGGGCACTGCATCCCTAAGTAAAGTTGGGCACTGCAGCCCCAACTAAGTTGGGCACTGCAGCCCTAAGTATGGCGAGCACTGCAGTCCAAAGTAATGTTGGGCACTGCAGCCCTAAGTAAGTTGGGCATTGCAGACCTATGTTAGGTGAGAACTGCAGCCCTAAGTATGGTGGGCACTGCATCCCTAAGTAAAGTTGGGCACTGCAGCCCCAACTAAGTTGGGCACTGCAGCCCTAAGTAAGGTGGGCACAGCAGCCCTAAGTAAGTTGGGCACAGCAGCCCTAAGTATGTTGGGCACTGTAAAACCAAGTAAGGTGTTCACTGCAGCCCTAAGGAAGGTGGGCACTGCAGCCCTAAGTATAATGGGCACTGCAGCCCTAAGAAAGTTGGGCACTTTAAAACCAAGTAAGGTGGCCACTGTAGCTCTAAGGCGGGCACAGCAGCCCTAAGTAAGTTGGGATCTGTAAAACTAAGTGAAGTGGGCACTGCAGACCTAAGGAAGGTGGGCACTGCATCCCCAAGTACGTTGGGCACTGTAAAACCAAGTAAGGTGGGCACTGCAAAACTAAGTAAGGTGGGCAGTGAAGCCCTAAGTACGTTGGGCACTGCAGCTTAAGGTGGCTCGGCACTGCAGTCCTACGTAAGTTGGGCACTGCAGATGTAAGTAAGGTGAGCACTGCAGCCCTAAGTAAGTTGGGCACTGCAGCCCTAAGGAAAGTTGGGCGCTGCAGCCCTAAGAAAGTTGGGCACTGTAAAACCAAGTAAGGTTTGCACTGCAGCCCTAAGGTGGGCACAGCAGCCCTAAGTAAGTTGGGCACAGCAGACCTATGTATGTTGGGCACTGTAAAGCCAAGTAAGGTGTTCACTGCAGCCCTAAGGAAGGTGGGCACTGCTGCCCTAAGTAAAGTTGGTCACTGCAGCCCTAAGTAAGTTGGGCACTTTAAAACCAAGTAAGGCGGCCACTGCAGCTCTAAGGCGGGCACTGCAGCCCTAAGTATGCTGGGCACAGCAGCCCTAAGTAAAGTTGGGCACAGCAGCCCTAAGTAAGTTGGGATCTGTAAAACTAAGTGAAGTGGGCACTGCAGACCTAAGGAAGGTGGGCACTGCATCCCCAAGTACGTTGGGCACTGTAAAACCAAGTAAGGTGGGCACTGCAGAACTAAGTAAGGTGGGCAGTGAAGCCCTAAGTACGTTGGGCACTGCAGCTTAAGGTGGCTCGGCACTGCAGTCCTACGTAAATTGGGCACTGCAGACGTAAGTAAGGTGAGCACTGCAGCCCTAAGTAAGTTGGGCACTGCAGCCCTAAGGAAAGTTGGGCGCTGCAGGCCTAAGTAAGTTGGGCACTGTAAAACCAAGTAAGGTTGGCTGCAGCCCTAAGTAAGGTGGGCACTGCAGCCCTAAGGAAGGTGGGCGCTGCAGACCTAAGTATGGTGAGCACTGCAGCCCAAAGTAATGTTGGGCACTGCAGACCTATGTTAGGTGAGAACTGAAGCCCTAAGTATGGTGGGCACTGCATCCCTAAGTAAAGTTGGGCACTGCAGCCCTAAGAAAGTTGGGCACTGTAAAACCAAGTAAGGTTTGCACTGCAGCCCTAAGGTGGGCACAGCAGCCCTAAGTAAGTTGGGCACAGCAGCCCTATGTATGTTGGGCACTGTAAAGCCAAGTAAGGTGTTCACTGCAGCCCTAAGGAAGGTGGGCACTGCTGCCCTAAGTAAAGTTGGTCACTGCAGCCCTAAGTAAGTTGGGCACTTTAAAACCAAGTAAGGCGGCCACTGCAGCTCTAAGGCGGGCACTGCAGCCCTAAGTATGCTGGGCACAGCAGCCCTAAGTAAAGTTGGGCACAGCAGCCCTAAGTAAGTTGGGATCTGTAAAACTAAGTGAAGTGGGCACTGCAGACCTAAGGAAGGTGGGCACTGCATCCCCAAGTACGTTGGGCACTGTAAAACCAAGTAAGGTGGGCACTGCAGAACTAAGTAAGGTGGGCAGTGAAGCCCTAAGTACGTTGGGCACTGCAGCTTAAGGTGGCTCGGCACTGCAGTCCTACGTAAGTTGGGCACTGCAGACGTAAGTAAGGTGAGCACTGCAGCCCTAAGTAAGTTGGGCACTGCAGCCCTAAGGAAAGTTGGGCGCTGCAGGCCTAAGTAAGTTGGGCACTGTAAAACCAAGTAAGGTTGGCTGCAGCCCTAAGTAAGGTGGGCACTGCAGCCCTAAGGAAGGTGGGCGCTGCAGACCTAAGTATGGTGAGCACTGCAGCCCAAAGTAATGTTGGGCACTGCAGACCTATGTTAGGTGAGAACTGAAGCCCTAAGTATGGTGGGCACTGCATCCCTAAGTAAAGTTGGGCACTGCAGCCCTAAGAAAGTTGGGCACTGTAAAACCAAGTAAGGTTTGCACTGCAGCCCTAAGGTGGGCACAGCAGCCCTAAGTAAGTTGGGCACAGCAGCCCTATGTATGTTGGGCACTGTAAAGCCAAGTAAGGTGTTCACTGCAGCCCTAAGGAAGGTGGGCACTGCTGCCCTAAATAAAGTTGGTCACTGCAGCCCTAAGTAAAGTTTGGCTCTGCAGCCCTAAGTAAGTTGTGCACTGTAAAACCAAGTAAGGTGGGCTGCTAACCTAAGTAAGGTGGGCACTGCAGCCCTAAGGAAGGTGGACACTGCAGCCCTAAGTAAGGTGGGCACAGCAGCCCTAAGTATGGCGAGCACTGCAGTCCAAAGTAATGTTGGGCACTGCAGCCCTAAGTAAGTTGGGCATTGCAGACCTATGTTAGGTGAGAACTGCAGCCCTAAGTATGGTGGGCACTGCATCCCTAAGTAAAGTTGGGCACTGCAGCCCCAACTAAGTTGGGCACTGCATACCTAAGTAAAGTTGGGCACTGCAGCCCTAAGAAAGTTGGGCACTGTAAAACCAAGTAAGGTTTGCACTGCAGCCCTAAGGTGGGCACAGCAGCCCTAAGTAAGTTGGGCACAGCAGCCCTATGTATGTTGGGCACTGTAAAGCCAAGTAAGGTGTTCACTGCAGCCCTAAGGAAGGTGGGCACTGCTGCCCTAAATAAAGTTGGTCACTGCAGCCCTAAGTAAGTTGGGCACTTTAAAACCAAGTAAGGCGGCCACTGCAGCTCTAAGGCGGGCACTGCAGCCCTAAGTATGCTGGGCACAGCAGCCCTAAGTAAAGATGGGCACTGCAGCCCTAAGAAAGTTGGGCTCTGTAAAACTAAGAGAAGTGGGCACTGCAGCCCTAGGGAAGGTGGGCACTGCAGCCCTAAGTGTGTTGGGCACTACAGCCCTCAGTACAGTTGGGCACGGCAGCCCTAAGTAAGTTGGGCACTGTAAAACCAAGTAAGGAGGGCACTGTAGACCTAAGTAAGTTGGGCACTGCAGCCCTAAGTAAAGTTTGGCTCTGCAGCCCTAAGTAAGTTGTGCACTGTAAAACCAAGTAAGGTGGGCTGCTAACCTAAGTAAGGTGGGCACTGCATCCCTAAGTAAAGTTGGGCACTGCAGCCCCAACTAAGTTGGGCACTGCAGCCCTAAGTATGGCGAGCACTGCAGTCCAAAGTAATGTTGGGCACTGCAGCCCTAAGTAAGTTGGGCATTGCAGACCTATGTTAGGTGAGAACTGCAGCCCTAAGTATGGTGGGCACTGCATCCCTAAGTAAAGTTGGGCACTGCAGCCCCAACTAAGTTGGGCACTGCAGCCCTAAGTAAGGTGGGCACAGCAGCCCTAAGTAAGTTGGGCACAGCAGCCCTAAGTATGTTGGGCACTGTAAAACCAAGTAAGGTGTTCACTGCAGCCCTAAGGAAGGTGGGCACTGCAGCCCTAAGTATAATGGGCACTGCAGCCCTAAGAAAGTTGGGCACTTTAAAACCAAGTAAGGTGGCCACTGTAGCTCTAAGGCGGGCACAGCAGCCCTAAGTAAGTTGGGATCTGTAAAACTAAGTGAAGTGGGCACTGCAGACCTAAGGAAGGTGGGCACTGCATCCCCAAGTACGTTGGGCACTGTAAAACCAAGTAAGGTGGGCACTGCAAAACTAAGTAAGGTGGGCAGTGAAGCCCTAAGTACGTTGGGCACTGCAGCTTAAGGTGGCTCGGCACTGCAGTCCTACGTAAGTTGGGCACTGCAGATGTAAGTAAGGTGAGCACTGCAGCCCTAAGTAAGTTGGGCACTGCAGCCCTAAGGAAAGTTGGGCGCTGCAGCCCTAAGAAAGTTGGGCACTGTAAAACCAAGTAAGGTTTGCACTGCAGCCCTAAGGTGGGCACAGCAGCCCTAAGTAAGTTGGGCACAGCAGACCTATGTATGTTGGGCACTGTAAAGCCAAGTAAGGTGTTCACTGCAGCCCTAAGGAAGGTGGGCACTGCTGCCCTAAGTAAAGTTGGTCACTGCAGCCCTAAGTAAGTTGGGCACTTTAAAACCAAGTAAGGCGGCCACTGCAGCTCTAAGCCGGGCACTGCAGCCCTAAGTATGCTGGGCACAGCAGCCCTAAGTAAAGTTGGGCACAGCAGCCCTAAGTAAGTTGGGATCTGTAAAACTAAGTGAAGTGGGCACTGCAGACCTAAGGAAGGTGGGCACTGCATCCCCAAGTACGTTGGGCACTGTAAAACCAAGTAAGGTGGGCACTGCAGAACTAAGTAAGGTGGGCAGTGAAGCCCTAAGTACGTTGGGCACTGCAGCTTAAGGTGGCTCGGCACTGCAGTCCTACGTAAATTGGGCACTGCAGACGTAAGTAAGGTGAGCACTGCAGCCCTAAGTAAGTTGGGCACTGCAGCCCTAAGGAAAGTTGGGCGCTGCAGGCCTAAGTAAGTTGGGCACTGTAAAACCAAGTAAGGTTGGCTGCAGCCCTAAGTAAGGTGGGCACTGCAGCCCTAAGGAAGGTGGGCGCTGCAGACCTAAGTATGGTGAGCACTGCAGCCCAAAGTAATGTTGGGCACTGCAGACCTATGTTAGGTGAGAACTGAAGCCCTAAGTATGGTGGGCACTGCATCCCTAAGTAAAGTTGGGCACTGCAGCCCTAAGAAAGTTGGGCACTGTAAAACCAAGTAAGGTTTGCACTGCAGCCCTAAGGTGGGCACAGCAGCCCTAAGTAAGTTGGGCACAGCAGCCCTATGTATGTTGGGCACTGTAAAGCCAAGTAAGGTGTTCACTGCAGCCCTAAGGAAGGTGGGCACTGCTGCCCTAAGTAAAGTTGGTCACTGCAGCCCTAAGTAAGTTGGGCACTTTAAAACCAAGTAAGGCGGCCACTGCAGCTCTAAGGCGGGCACTGCAGCCCTAAGTATGCTGGGCACAGCAGCCCTAAGTAAAGTTGGGCACAGCAGCCCTAAGTAAGTTGGGATCTGTAAAACTAAGTGAAGTGGGCACTGCAGACCTAAGGAAGGTGGGCACTGCATCCCCAAGTACGTTGGGCACTGTAAAACCAAGTAAGGTGGGCACTGCAGAACTAAGTAAGGTGGGCAGTGAAGCCCTAAGTACGTTGGGCACTGCAGCTTAAGGTGGCTCGGCACTGCAGTCCTACGTAAATTGGGCACTGCAGACGTAAGTAAGGTGAGCACTGCAGCCCTAAGTAAGTTGGGCACTGCAGCCCTAAGGAAAGCTGGGCGCTGCAGGCCTAAGTAAGTTGGGCACTGTAAAACCAAGTAAGGTTGGCTGCAGCCCTAAGTAAGGTGGGCACTGCAGCCCTAAGGAAGGTGGGCGCTGCAGACCTAAGTATGGTGAGCACTGCAGCCCAAAGTAATGTTGGGCACTGCAGACCTATGTTAGGTGAGAACTGAAGCCCTAAGTATGGTGGGCACTGCATCCCTAAGTAAAGTTGGGCACTGCAGCCCTAAGAAAGTTGGGCACTGTAAAACCAAGTAAGGTTTGCACTGCAGCCCTAAGGTGGGCACAGCAGCCCTAAGTTAGTTGGGCACAGCAGCCCTATGTATGTTGGGCACTGTAAAGCCAAGTAAGGTGTTCACTGCAGCCCTAAGGAAGGTGGGCACTGCTGCCCTAAATAAAGTTGGTCACTGCAGCCCTAAGTAAGTTGGGCACTTTAAAACCAAGTAAGGCGGCCACTGCAGCTCTAAGGCGGGCACTGCAGCCCTAAGTATGCTGGGCACAGCAGCCCTAAGTAAAGATGGGCACTGCAGCCCTAAGAAAGTTGGGCTCTGTAAAACTAAGAGAAGTGGGCACTGCAGCCCTAGGGAAGGTGGGCACTGTAGACCTAAGTAAGTTGGGCACTGCAGCCCTAAGTAAAGTTTGGCTCTGCAGCCCTAAGTAAGTTGTGCACTGTAAAACCAAGTAAGGTGGGCTGCTAACCTAAGTAAGGTGGGCACTGCATCCCTAAGTAAAGTTGGGCACTGCAGCCCCAACTAAGTTGGGCACTGCAGCCCTAAGTATGGCGAGCACTGCAGTCCAAAGTAATGTTGGGCACTGCAGCCCTAAGTAAGTTGGGCATTGCAGACCTATGTTAGGTGAGAACTGCAGCCCTAAGTATGGTGGGCACTGCATCCCTAAGTAAAGTTGGGCACTGCAGCCCCAACTAAGTTGGGCACTGCATACCTAAGTAAAGTTGGGCACTGCAGCCCTAAGAAAGTTGGGCACTGTAAAACCAAGTAAGGTTTGCACTGCAGCCCTAAGGTGGGCACAGCAGCCCTAAGTAAGTTGGGCACAGCAGCCCTATGTATGTTGGGCACTGTAAAGCCAAGTAAGGTGTTCACTGCAGCCCTAAGGAAGGTGGGCACTGCTGCCCTAAATAAAGTTGGTCACTGCAGCCCTAAGTAAGTTGGGCACTTTAAAACCAAGTAAGGCGGCCACTGCAGCTCTAAGGCGGGCACTGCAGCCCTAAGTATGCTGGGCACAGCAGCCCTAAGTAAAGATGGGCACTGCAGCCCTAAGAAAGTTGGGCTCTGTAAAACTAAGAGAAGTGGGCACTGCAGCCCTAGGGAAGGTGGGCACTGCAGCCCTAAGTGTGTTGGGCACTACAGCCCTCAGTACAGTTGGGCACGGCAGCCCTAAGTAAGTTGGGCACTGTAAAACCAAGTAAGGAGGGCACTGTAGACCTAAGTAAGTTGGGCACTGCAGCCCTAAGTAAAGTTTGGCTCTGCAGCCCTAAGTAAGTTGTGCACTGTAAAACCAAGTAAGGTGGGCTGCTAACCTAAGTAAGGTGGGCACTGCATCCCTAAGTAAAGTTGGGCACTGCAGCCCCAACTAAGTTGGGCACTGCAGCCCTAAGTATGGCGAGCACTGCAGTCCAAAGTAATGTTGGGCACTGCAGCCCTAAGTAAGTTGGGCATTGCAGACCTATGTTAGGTGAGAACTGCAGCCCTAAGTATGGTGGGCACTGCATCCCTAAGTAAAGTTGGGCACTGCAGCCCCAACTAAGTTGGGCACTGCAGCCCTAAGTAAGGTGGGCACAGCAGCCCTAAGTAAGTTGGGCACAGCAGCCCTAAGTATGTTGGGCACTGTAAAACCAAGTAAGGTGTTCACTGCAGCCCTAAGGAAGGTGGGCACTGCAGCCCTAAGTATAATGGGCACTGCAGCCCTAAGAAAGTTGGGCACTTTAAAACCAAGTAAGGTGGCCACTGTAGCTCTAAGGCGGGCACAGCAGCCCTAAGTAAGTTGGGATCTGTAAAACTAAGTGAAGTGGGCACTGCAGACCTAAGGAAGGTGGGCACTGCATCCCCAAGTACGTTGGGCACTGTAAAACCAAGTAAGGTGGGCACTGCAAAACTAAGTAAGGTGGGCAGTGAAGCCCTAAGTACGTTGGGCACTGCAGCTTAAGGTGGCTCGGCACTGCAGTCCTACGTAAGTTGGGCACTGCAGATGTAAGTAAGGTGAGCACTGCAGCCCTAAGTAAGTTGGGCACTGCAGCCCTAAGGAAAGTTGGGCGCTGCAGCCCTAAGAAAGTTGGGCACTGTAAAACCAAGTAAGGTTTGCACTGCAGCCCTAAGGTGGGCACAGCAGCCCTAAGTAAGTTGGGCACAGCAGACCTATGTATGTTGGGCACTGTAAAGCCAAGTAAGGTGTTCACTGCAGCCCTAAGGAAGGTGGGCACTGCTGCCCTAAGTAAAGTTGGTCACTGCAGCCCTAAGTAAGTTGGGCACTTTAAAACCAAGTAAGGCGGCCACTGCAGCTCTAAGCCGGGCACTGCAGCCCTAAGTATGCTGGGCACAGCAGCCCTAAGTAAAGTTGGGCACAGCAGCCCTAAGTAAGTTGGGATCTGTAAAACTAAGTGAAGTGGGCACTGCAGACCTAAGGAAGGTGGGCACTGCATCCCCAAGTACGTTGGGCACTGTAAAACCAAGTAAGGTGGGCACTGCAGAACTAAGTAAGGTGGGCAGTGAAGCCCTAAGTACGTTGGGCACTGCAGCTTAAGGTGGCTCGGCACTGCAGTCCTACGTAAATTGGGCACTGCAGACGTAAGTAAGGTGAGCACTGCAGCCCTAAGTAAGTTGGGCACTGCAGCCCTAAGGAAAGTTGGGCGCTGCAGGCCTAAGTAAGTTGGGCACTGTAAAACCAAGTAAGGTTGGCTGCAGCCCTAAGTAAGGTGGGCACTGCAGCCCTAAGGAAGGTGGGCGCTGCAGACCTAAGTATGGTGAGCACTGCAGCCCAAAGTAATGTTGGGCACTGCAGACCTATGTTAGGTGAGAACTGAAGCCCTAAGTATGGTGGGCACTGCATCCCTAAGTAAAGTTGGGCACTGCAGCCCTAAGAAAGTTGGGCACTGTAAAACCAAGTAAGGTTTGCACTGCAGCCCTAAGGTGGGCACAGCAGCCCTAAGTAAGTTGGGCACAGCAGCCCTATGTATGTTGGGCACTGTAAAGCCAAGTAAGGTGTTCACTGCAGCCCTAAGGAAGGTGGGCACTGCTGCCCTAAGTAAAGTTGGTCACTGCAGCCCTAAGTAAGTTGGGCACTTTAAAACCAAGTAAGGCGGCCACTGCAGCTCTAAGGCGGGCACTGCAGCCCTAAGTATGCTGGGCACAGCAGCCCTAAGTAAAGTTGGGCACAGCAGCCCTAAGTAAGTTGGGATCTGTAAAACTAAGTGAAGTGGGCACTGCAGACCTAAGGAAGGTGGGCACTGCATCCCCAAGTACGTTGGGCACTGTAAAACCAAGTAAGGTGGGCACTGCAGAACTAAGTAAGGTGGGCAGTGAAGCCCTAAGTACGTTGGGCACTGCAGCTTAAGGTGGCTCGGCACTGCAGTCCTACGTAAATTGGGCACTGCAGACGTAAGTAAGGTGAGCACTGCAGCCCTAAGTAAGTTGGGCACTGCAGCCCTAAGGAAAGTTGGGCGCTGCAGGCCTAAGTAAGTTGGGCACTGTAAAACCAAGTAAGGTTGGCTGCAGCCCTAAGTAAGGTGGGCACTGCAGCCCTAAGGAAGGTGGGCGCTGCAGACCTAAGTATGGTGAGCACTGCAGCCCAAAGTAATGTTGGGCACTGCAGACCTATGTTAGGTGAGAACTGAAGCCCTAAGTATGGTGGGCACTGCATCCCTAAGTAAAGTTGGGCACTGCAGCCCTAAGAAAGTTGGGCACTGTAAAACCAAGTAAGGTTTGCACTGCAGCCCTAAGGTGGGCACAGCAGCCCTAAGTAAGTTGGGCACAGCAGCCCTATGTATGTTGGGCACTGTAAAGCCAAGTAAGGTGTTCACTGCAGCCCTAAGGAAGGTGGGCACTGCTGCCCTAAGTAAAGTTGGTCACTGCAGCCCTAAGTAAGTTGGGCACTTTAAAACCAAGTAAGGCGGCCACTGCAGCTCTAAGGCGGGCACTGCAGCCCTAAGTATGCTGGGCACAGCAGCCCTAAGTAAAGTTGGGCACAGCAGCCCTAAGTAAGTTGGGATCTGTAAAACTAAGTGAAGTGGGCACTGCAGACCTAAGGAAGGTGGGCACTGCATCCCCAAGTACGTTGGGCACTGTAAAACCAAGTAAGGTGGGCACTGCAGAACTAAGTAAGGTGGGCAGTGAAGCCCTAAGTACGTTGGGCACTGCAGCTTAAGGTGGCTCGGCACTGCAGTCCTACGTAAGTTGGGCACTGCAGACGTAAGTAAGGTGAGCACTGCAGCCCTAAGTAAGTTGGGCACTGCAGCCCTAAGTATGGCGAGCACTGCAGTCCAAAGTAATGTTGGGCACTGCAGCCCTAAGTAAGTTGGGCATTGCAGACCTATGTTAGGTGAGAACTGCAGCCCTAAGTATGGTGGGCACTGCATCCCTAAGTAAAGTTGGGCACTGCAGCCCCAACTAAGTTGGGCACTGCAGCCCTAAGTAAGGTGGGCACAGCAGCCCTAAGTAAGTTGGGCACAGCAGCCCTAAGTATGTTGGGCACTGTAAAACCAAGTAAGGTGTTCACTGCAGCCCTAAGGAAGGTGGGCACTGCAGCCCTAAGTATAATGGGCACTGCAGCCCTAAGAAAGTTGGGCACTTTAAAACCAAGTAAGGTGGCCACTGTAGCTCTAAGGCGGGCACAGCAGCCCTAAGTAAGTTGGGATCTGTAAAACTAAGTGAAGTGGGCACTGCAGACCTAAGGAAGGTGGGCACTGCATCCCCAAGTACGTTGGGCACTGTAAAACCAAGTAAGGTGGGCACTGCAAAACTAAGTAAGGTGGGCAGTGAAGCCCTAAGTACGTTGGGCACTGCAGCTTAAGGTGGCTCGGCACTGCAGTCCTACGTAAGTTGGGCACTGCAGATGTAAGTAAGGTGAGCACTGCAGCCCTAAGTAAGTTGGGCACTGCAGCCCTAAGGAAAGTTGGGCGCTGCAGCCCTAAGAAAGTTGGGCACTGTAAAACCAAGTAAGGTTTGCACTGCAGCCCTAAGGTGGGCACAGCAGCCCTAAGTAAGTTGGGCACAGCAGACCTATGTATGTTGGGCACTGTAAAGCCAAGTAAGGTGTTCACTGCAGCCCTAAGGAAGGTGGGCACTGCTGCCCTAAGTAAAGTTGGTCACTGCAGCCCTAAGTAAGTTGGGCACTTTAAAACCAAGTAAGGCGGCCACTGCAGCTCTAAGCCGGGCACTGCAGCCCTAAGTATGCTGGGCACAGCAGCCCTAAGTAAAGTTGGGCACAGCAGCCCTAAGTAAGTTGGGATCTGTAAAACTAAGTGAAGTGGGCACTGCAGACCTAAGGAAGGTGGGCACTGCATCCCCAAGTACGTTGGGCACTGTAAAACCAAGTAAGGTGGGCACTGCAGAACTAAGTAAGGTGGGCAGTGAAGCCCTAAGTACGTTGGGCACTGCAGCTTAAGGTGGCTCGGCACTGCAGTCCTACGTAAATTGGGCACTGCAGACGTAAGTAAGGTGAGCACTGCAGCCCTAAGTAAGTTGGGCACTGCAGCCCTAAGGAAAGTTGGGCGCTGCAGGCCTAAGTAAGTTGGGCACTGTAAAACCAAGTAAGGTTGGCTGCAGCCCTAAGTAAGGTGGGCACTGCAGCCCTAAGGAAGGTGGGCGCTGCAGACCTAAGTATGGTGAGCACTGCAGCCCAAAGTAATGTTGGGCACTGCAGACCTATGTTAGGTGAGAACTGAAGCCCTAAGTATGGTGGGCACTGCATCCCTAAGTAAAGTTGGGCACTGCAGCCCTAAGAAAGTTGGGCACTGTAAAACCAAGTAAGGTTTGCACTGCAGCCCTAAGGTGGGCACAGCAGCCCTAAGTAAGTTGGGCACAGCAGCCCTATGTATGTTGGGCACTGTAAAGCCAAGTAAGGTGTTCACTGCAGCCCTAAGGAAGGTGGGCACTGCTGCCCTAAGTAAAGTTGGTCACTGCAGCCCTAAGTAAGTTGGGCACTTTAAAACCAAGTAAGGCGGCCACTGCAGCTCTAAGGCGGGCACTGCAGCCCTAAGTATGCTGGGCACAGCAGCCCTAAGTAAAGTTGGGCACAGCAGCCCTAAGTAAGTTGGGATCTGTAAAACTAAGTGAAGTGGGCACTGCAGACCTAAGGAAGGTGGGCACTGCATCCCCAAGTACGTTGGGCACTGTAAAACCAAGTAAGGTGGGCACTGCAGAACTAAGTAAGGTGGGCAGTGAAGCCCTAAGTACGTTGGGCACTGCAGCTTAAGGTGGCTCGGCACTGCAGTCCTACGTAAATTGGGCACTGCAGACGTAAGTAAGGTGAGCACTGCAGCCCTAAGTAAGTTGGGCACTGCAGCCCTAAGGAAAGCTGGGCGCTGCAGGCCTAAGTAAGTTGGGCACTGTAAAACCAAGTAAGGTTGGCTGCAGCCCTAAGTAAGGTGGGCACTGCAGCCCTAAGGAAGGTGGGCGCTGCAGACCTAAGTATGGTGAGCACTGCAGCCCAAAGTAATGTTGGGCACTGCAGACCTATGTTAGGTGAGAACTGAAGCCCTAAGTATGGTGGGCACTGCATCCCTAAGTAAAGTTGGGCACTGCAGCCCTAAGAAAGTTGGGCACTGTAAAACCAAGTAAGGTTTGCACTGCAGCCCTAAGGTGGGCACAGCAGCCCTAAGTTAGTTGGGCACAGCAGCCCTATGTATGTTGGGCACTGTAAAGCCAAGTAAGGTGTTCACTGCAGCCCTAAGGAAGGTGGGCACTGCTGCCCTAAATAAAGTTGGTCACTGCAGCCCTAAGTAAGTTGGGCACTTTAAAACCAAGTAAGGCGGCCACTGCAGCTCTAAGGCGGGCACTGCAGCCCTAAGTATGCTGGGCACAGCAGCCCTAAGTAAAGATGGGCACTGCAGCCCTAAGAAAGTTGGGCTCTGTAAAACTAAGAGAAGTGGGCACTGCAGCCCTAGGGAAGGTGGGCACTGTAGACCTAAGTAAGTTGGGCACTGCAGCCCTCAGTACAGTTGGGCACGGCAGCCCTAAGTAAGTTGGGCACTGTAAAACCAAGTAAGGAGGGCACTGTAGACCTAAGTAAGTTGGGCACTGCAGCCCTAAGTAAAGTTTGGCTCTGCAGCCCTAAGTAAGTTGTGCACTGTAAAACCAAGTAAGGTGGGCTGCTAACCTAAGTAAGGTGGGCACTGCATCCCTAAGTAAAGTTGGGCACTGCAGCCCCAACTAAGTTGGGCACTGCAGCCCTAAGTATGGCGAGCACTGCAGTCCAAAGTAATGTTGGGCACTGCAGCCCTAAGTAAGTTGGGCATTGCAGACCTATGTTAGGTGAGAACTGCAGCCCTAAGTATGGTGGGCACTGCATCCCTAAGTAAAGTTGGGCACTGCAGCCCCAACTAAGTTGGGCACTGCAGCCCTAAGTAAGGTGGGCACAGCAGCCCTAAGTAAGTTGGGCACAGCAGCCCTAAGTATGTTGGGCACTGTAAAACCAAGTAAGGTGTTCACTGCAGCCCTAAGGAAGGTGGGCACTGCAGCCCTAAGTATAATGGGCACTGCAGCCCTAAGAAAGTTGGGCACTTTAAAACCAAGTAAGGTGGCCACTGTAGCTCTAAGGCGGGCACAGCAGCCCTAAGTAAGTTGGGATCTGTAAAACTAAGTGAAGTGGGCACTGCAGACCTAAGGAAGGTGGGCACTGCATCCCCAAGTACGTTGGGCACTGTAAAACCAAGTAAGGTGGGCACTGCAAAACTAAGTAAGGTGGGCAGTGAAGCCCTAAGTACGTTGGGCACTGCAGCTTAAGGTGGCTCGGCACTGCAGTCCTACGTAAGTTGGGCACTGCAGATGTAAGTAAGGTGAGCACTGCAGCCCTAAGTAAGTTGGGCACTGCAGCCCTAAGGAAAGTTGGGCGCTGCAGCCCTAAGAAAGTTGGGCACTGTAAAACCAAGTAAGGTTTGCACTGCAGCCCTAAGGTGGGCACAGCAGCCCTAAGTAAGTTGGGCACAGCAGACCTATGTATGTTGGGCACTGTAAAGCCAAGTAAGGTGTTCACTGCAGCCCTAAGGAAGGTGGGCACTGCTGCCCTAAGTAAAGTTGGTCACTGCAGCCCTAAGTAAGTTGGGCACTTTAAAACCAAGTAAGGCGGCCACTGCAGCTCTAAGGCGGGCACTGCAGCCCTAAGTATGCTGGGCACAGCAGCCCTAAGTAAAGTTGGGCACAGCAGCCCTAAGTAAGTTGGGATCTGTAAAACTAAGTGAAGTGGGCACTGCAGACCTAAGGAAGGTGGGCACTGCATCCCCAAGTACGTTGGGCACTGTAAAACCAAGTAAGGTGGGCACTGCAGAACTAAGTAAGGTGGGCAGTGAAGCCCTAAGTACGTTGGGCACTGCAGCTTAAGGTGGCTCGGCACTGCAGTCCTACGTAAATTGGGCACTGCAGACGTAAGTAAGGTGAGCACTGCAGCCCTAAGTAAGTTGGGCACTGCAGCCCTAAGGAAAGTTGGGCGCTGCAGGCCTAAGTAAGTTGGGCACTGTAAAACCAAGTAAGGTTGGCTGCAGCCCTAAGTAAGGTGGGCACTGCAGCCCTAAGGAAGGTGGGCGCTGCAGACCTAAGTATGGTGAGCACTGCAGCCCAAAGTAATGTTGGGCACTGCAGACCTATGTTAGGTGAGAACTGAAGCCCTAAGTATGGTGGGCACTGCATCCCTAAGTAAAGTTGGGCACTGCAGCCCTAAGAAAGTTGGGCACTGTAAAACCAAGTAAGGTTTGCACTGCAGCCCTAAGGTGGGCACAGCAGCCCTAAGTAAGTTGGGCACAGCAGCCCTATGTATGTTGGGCACTGTAAAGCCAAGTAAGGTGTTCACTGCAGCCCTAAGGAAGGTGGGCACTGCTGCCCTAAGTAAAGTTGGTCACTGCAGCCCTAAGTAAGTTGGGCACTTTAAAACCAAGTAAGGCGGCCACTGCAGCTCTAAGGCGGGCACTGCAGCCCTAAGTATGCTGGGCACAGCAGCCCTAAGTAAAGTTGGGCACAGCAGCCCTAAGTAAGTTGGGATCTGTAAAACTAAGTGAAGTGGGCACTGCAGACCTAAGGAAGGTGGGCACTGCATCCCCAAGTACGTTGGGCACTGTAAAACCAAGTAAGGTGGGCACTGCAGAACTAAGTAAGGTGGGCAGTGAAGCCCTAAGTACGTTGGGCACTGCAGCTTAAGGTGGCTCGGCACTGCAGTCCTACGTAAGTTGGGCACTGCAGACGTAAGTAAGGTGAGCACTGCAGCCCTAAGTAAGTTGGGCACTGCAGCCCTAAGGAAAGTTGGGCGCTGCAGGCCTAAGTAAGTTGGGCACTGTAAAACCAAGTAAGGTTGGCTGCAGCCCTAAGTAAGGTGGGCACTGCAGCCCTAAGGAAGGTGGGCGCTGCAGACCTAAGTATGGTGAGCACTGCAGCCCAAAGTAATGTTGGGCACTGCAGACCTATGTTAGGTGAGAACTGAAGCCCTAAGTATGGTGGGCACTGCATCCCTAAGTAAAGTTGGGCACTGCAGCCCTAAGAAAGTTGGGCACTGTAAAACCAAGTAAGGTTTGCACTGCAGCCCTAAGGTGGGCACAGCAGCCCTAAGTAAGTTGGGCACAGCAGCCCTATGTATGTTGGGCACTGTAAAGCCAAGTAAGGTGTTCACTGCAGCCCTAAGGAAGGTGGGCACTGCTGCCCTAAATAAAGTTGGTCACTGCAGCCCTAAGTAAAGTTTGGCTCTGCAGCCCTAAGTAAGTTGTGCACTGTAAAACCAAGTAAGGTGGGCTGCTAACCTAAGTAAGGTGGGCACTGCAGCCCTAAGGAAGGTGGACACTGCAGCCCTAAGTAAGGTGGGCACAGCAGCCCTAAGTATGGCGAGCACTGCAGTCCAAAGTAATGTTGGGCACTGCAGCCCTAAGTAAGTTGGGCATTGCAGACCTATGTTAGGTGAGAACTGCAGCCCTAAGTATGGTGGGCACTGCATCCCTAAGTAAAGTTGGGCACTGCAGCCCCAACTAAGTTGGGCACTGCATACCTAAGTAAAGTTGGGCACTGCAGCCCTAAGAAAGTTGGGCACTGTAAAACCAAGTAAGGTTTGCACTGCAGCCCTAAGGTGGGCACAGCAGCCCTAAGTAAGTTGGGCACAGCAGCCCTATGTATGTTGGGCACTGTAAAGCCAAGTAAGGTGTTCACTGCAGCCCTAAGGAAGGTGGGCACTGCTGCCCTAAATAAAGTTGGTCACTGCAGCCCTAAGTAAGTTGGGCACTTTAAAACCAAGTAAGGCGGCCACTGCAGCTCTAAGGCGGGCACTGCAGCCCTAAGTATGCTGGGCACAGCAGCCCTAAGTAAAGATGGGCACTGCAGCCCTAAGAAAGTTGGGCTCTGTAAAACTAAGAGAAGTGGGCACTGCAGCCCTAGGGAAGGTGGGCACTGCAGCCCTAAGTGTGTTGGGCACTACAGCCCTCAGTACAGTTGGGCACGGCAGCCCTAAGTAAGTTGGGCACTGTAAAACCAAGTAAGGAGGGCACTGTAGACCTAAGTAAGTTGGGCACTGCAGCCCTAAGTAAAGTTTGGCTCTGCAGCCCTAAGTAAGTTGTGCACTGTAAAACCAAGTAAGGTGGGCTGCTAACCTAAGTAAGGTGGGCACTGCATCCCTAAGTAAAGTTGGGCACTGCAGCCCCAACTAAGTTGGGCACTGCAGCCCTAAGTATGGCGAGCACTGCAGTCCAAAGTAATGTTGGGCACTGCAGCCCTAAGTAAGTTGGGCATTGCAGACCTATGTTAGGTGAGAACTGCAGCCCTAAGTATGGTGGGCACTGCATCCCTAAGTAAAGTTGGGCACTGCAGCCCCAACTAAGTTGGGCACTGCAGCCCTAAGTAAGGTGGGCACAGCAGCCCTAAGTAAGTTGGGCACAGCAGCCCTAAGTATGTTGGGCACTGTAAAACCAAGTAAGGTGTTCACTGCAGCCCTAAGGAAGGTGGGCACTGCAGCCCTAAGTATAATGGGCACTGCAGCCCTAAGAAAGTTGGGCACTTTAAAACCAAGTAAGGTGGCCACTGTAGCTCTAAGGCGGGCACAGCAGCCCTAAGTAAGTTGGGATCTGTAAAACTAAGTGAAGTGGGCACTGCAGACCTAAGGAAGGTGGGCACTGCATCCCCAAGTACGTTGGGCACTGTAAAACCAAGTAAGGTGGGCACTGCAAAACTAAGTAAGGTGGGCAGTGAAGCCCTAAGTACGTTGGGCACTGCAGCTTAAGGTGGCTCGGCACTGCAGTCCTACGTAAGTTGGGCACTGCAGATGTAAGTAAGGTGAGCACTGCAGCCCTAAGTAAGTTGGGCACTGCAGCCCTAAGGAAAGTTGGGCGCTGCAGCCCTAAGAAAGTTGGGCACTGTAAAACCAAGTAAGGTTTGCACTGCAGCCCTAAGGTGGGCACAGCAGCCCTAAGTAAGTTGGGCACAGCAGACCTATGTATGTTGGGCACTGTAAAGCCAAGTAAGGTGTTCACTGCAGCCCTAAGGAAGGTGGGCACTGCTGCCCTAAGTAAAGTTGGTCACTGCAGCCCTAAGTAAGTTGGGCACTTTAAAACCAAGTAAGGCGGCCACTGCAGCTCTAAGGCGGGCACTGCAGCCCTAAGTATGCTGGGCACAGCAGCCCTAAGTAAAGTTGGGCACAGCAGCCCTAAGTAAGTTGGGATCTGTAAAACTAAGTGAAGTGGGCACTGCAGACCTAAGGAAGGTGGGCACTGCATCCCCAAGTACGTTGGGCACTGTAAAACCAAGTAAGGTGGGCACTGCAGAACTAAGTAAGGTGGGCAGTGAAGCCCTAAGTACGTTGGGCACTGCAGCTTAAGGTGGCTCGGCACTGCAGTCCTACGTAAATTGGGCACTGCAGACGTAAGTAAGGTGAGCACTGCAGCCCTAAGTAAGTTGGGCACTGCAGCCCTAAGGAAAGTTGGGCGCTGCAGGCCTAAGTAAGTTGGGCACTGTAAAACCAAGTAAGGTTGGCTGCAGCCCTAAGTAAGGTGGGCACTGCAGCCCTAAGGAAGGTGGGCGCTGCAGACCTAAGTATGGTGAGCACTGCAGCCCAAAGTAATGTTGGGCACTGCAGACCTATGTTAGGTGAGAACTGAAGCCCTAAGTATGGTGGGCACTGCATCCCTAAGTAAAGTTGGGCACTGCAGCCCTAAGAAAGTTGGGCACTGTAAAACCAAGTAAGGTTTGCACTGCAGCCCTAAGGTGGGCACAGCAGCCCTAAGTAAGTTGGGCACAGCAGCCCTATGTATGTTGGGCACTGTAAAGCCAAGTAAGGTGTTCACTGCAGCCCTAAGGAAGGTGGGCACTGCTGCCCTAAGTAAAGTTGGTCACTGCAGCCCTAAGTAAGTTGGGCACTTTAAAACCAAGTAAGGCGGCCACTGCAGCTCTAAGGCGGGCACTGCAGCCCTAAGTATGCTGGGCACAGCAGCCCTAAGTAAAGTTGGGCACAGCAGCCCTAAGTAAGTTGGGATCTGTAAAACTAAGTGAAGTGGGCACTGCAGACCTAAGGAAGGTGGGCACTGCATCCCCAAGTACGTTGGGCACTGTAAAACCAAGTAAGGTGGGCACTGCAGAACTAAGTAAGGTGGGCAGTGAAGCCCTAAGTACGTTGGGCACTGCAGCTTAAGGTGGCTCGGCACTGCAGTCCTACGTAAATTGGGCACTGCAGACGTAAGTAAGGTGAGCACTGCAGCCCTAAGTAAGTTGGGCACTGCAGCCCTAAGGAAAGCTGGGCGCTGCAGGCCTAAGTAAGTTGGGCACTGTAAAACCAAGTAAGGTTGGCTGCAGCCCTAAGTAAGGTGGGCACTGCAGCCCTAAGGAAGGTGGGCGCTGCAGACCTAAGTATGGTGAGCACTGCAGCCCAAAGTAATGTTGGGCACTGCAGACCTATGTTAGGTGAGAACTGAAGCCCTAAGTATGGTGGGCACTGCATCCCTAAGTAAAGTTGGGCACTGCAGCCCTAAGAAAGTTGGGCACTGTAAAACCAAGTAAGGTTTGCACTGCAGCCCTAAGGTGGGCACAGCAGCCCTAAGTTAGTTGGGCACAGCAGCCCTATGTATGTTGGGCACTGTAAAGCCAAGTAAGGTGTTCACTGCAGCCCTAAGGAAGGTGGGCACTGCTGCCCTAAATAAAGTTGGTCACTGCAGCCCTAAGTAAGTTGGGCACTTTAAAACCAAGTAAGGCGGCCACTGCAGCTCTAAGGCGGGCACTGCAGCCCTAAGTATGCTGGGCACAGCAGCCCTAAGTAAAGATGGGCACTGCAGCCCTAAGAAAGTTGGGCTCTGTAAAACTAAGAGAAGTGGGCACTGCAGCCCTAGGGAAGGTGGGCACTGTAGACCTAAGTAAGTTGGGCACTGCAGCCCTAAGTAAAGTTTGGCTCTGCAGCCCTAAGTAAGTTGTGCACTGTAAAACCAAGTAAGGTGGGCTGCTAACCTAAGTAAGGTGGGCACTGCATCCCTAAGTAAAGTTGGGCACTGCAGCCCCAACTAAGTTGGGCACTGCAGCCCTAAGTATGGCGAGCACTGCAGTCCAAAGTAATGTTGGGCACTGCAGCCCTAAGTAAGTTGGGCATTGCAGACCTATGTTAGGTGAGAACTGCAGCCCTAAGTATGGTGGGCACTGCATAACTAAGTAAAGTTGGGCACTGCAGCCCCAACTAAGTTGGGCACTGCAGCCCTAAGTAAGGTGGGCACAGCAGCCCTAAGTAAGTTGGGCACAGCAGCCCTAAGTATGTTGGGCACTGTAAAACCAAGTAAGGTGTTCACTGCAGCCCTAAGGAAGGTGGGCACTGCAGCCCTAAGTATAATGGGCACTGCAGCCCTAAGAAAGTTGGGCACTTTAAAACCAAGTAAGGTGGCCACTGTAGCTCTAAGGCGGGCACAGCAGCCCTAAGTAAGTTGGGATCTGTAAAACTAAGTGAAGTGGGCACTGCAGACCTAAGGAAGGTGGGCACTGCATCCCCAAGTACGTTGGGCACTGTAAAACCAAGTAAGGTGGGCACTGCAGAACTAAGTAAGGTGGGCAGTGAAGCCCTAAGTACGTTGGGCACTGCAGCTTAAGGTGGCTCGGCACTGCAGTCCTACGTAAGTTGGGCACTGCAGATGTAAGTAAGGTGAGCACTGCAGCCCTAAGTAAGTTGGGCACTGCAGCCCTAAGGAAAGTTGGGCGCTGCAGGCCTAAGTAAGTTGGGCACTGTAAAACCAAGTAAGGTTTGCACTGCAGCCCTAAGGTGGGCACAGCAGCCCTAAGTAAGTTGGGCACAGCAGCCCTATGTATGTTGGGCACTGTAAAGCCAAGTAAGGTGTTCACTGCAGCCCTAAGGAAGGTGGGCACTGCTGCCCTAAGTAAAGTTGGTCACTGCAGCCCTAAGTAAGTTGGGCACTTTAAAACCAAGTAAGGCGGCCACAGCAGCTCTAAGGCGGGCACTGCAGCCCTAAGTATGCTGGGCACAGCAGCCCTAAGTAAAGTTGGGCACAGCAGCCCTAAGTAAGTTGGGATCTGTAAAACTAAGTGAAGTGGGCACTGCAGACCTAAGGAAGGTGGGCACTGCATCCCCAAGTACGTTGGGCACTGTAAAACCAAGTAAGGTGGGCACTGCAGAACTAAGTAAGGTGGGCAGTGAAGCCCTAAGTACGTTGGGCACTGCAGCTTAAGGTGGCTCGGCACTGCAGTCCTACGTAAATTGGGCACTGCAGACGTAAGTAAGGTGAGCACTGCAGCCCTAAGTAAGTTGGGCACTGCAGCCCTAAGGAAAGTTGGGCGCTGCAGGCCTAAGTAAGTTGGGCACTGTAAAACCAAGTAAGGTTGGCTGCAGCCCTAAGTAAGGTGGGCACTGCAGCCCTAAGGAAGGTGGGCGCTGCAGACCTAAGTATGGTGAGCACTGCAGCCCAAAGTAATGTTGGGCACTGCAGACCTATGTTAGGTGAGAACTGAAGCCCTAAGTATGGTGGGCACTGCATCCCTAAGTAAAGTTGGGCACTGCAGCCCTAAGAAAGTTGGGCACTGTAAAACCAAGTAAGGTTTGCACTGCAGCCCTAAGGTGGGCACAGCAGCCCTAAGTAAGTTGGGCACAGCAGCCCTATGTATGTTGGGCACTGTAAAGCCAAGTAAGGTGTTCACTGCAGCCCTAAGGAAGGTGGGCACTGCTGCCCTAAATAAAGTTGGTCACTGCAGCCCTAAGTAAAGTTTGGCTCTGCAGCCCTAAGTAAGTTGTGCACTGTAAAACCAAGTAAGGTGGGCTGCTAACCTAAGTAAGGTGGGCACTGCAGCCCTAAGGAAGGTGGACACTGCAGCCCTAAGTAAGGTGGGCACAGCAGCCCTAAGTATGGCGAGCACTGCAGTCCAAAGTAATGTTGGGCACTGCAGCCCTAAGTAAGTTGGGCATTGCAGACCTATGTTAGGTGAGAACTGCAGCCCTAAGTATGGTGGGCACTGCATCCCTAAGTAAAGTTGGGCACTGCAGCCCCAACTAAGTTGGGCACTGCATACCTAAGTAAAGTTGGGCACTGCAGCCCTAAGAAAGTTGGGCACTGTAAAACCAAGTAAGGTTTGCACTGCAGCCCTAAGGTGGGCACAGCAGCCCTAAGTAAGTTGGGCACAGCAGCCCTATGTATGTTGGGCACTGTAAAGCCAAGTAAGGTGTTCACTGCAGCCCTAAGGAAGGTGGGCACTGCTGCCCTAAATAAAGTTGGTCACTGCAGCCCTAAGTAAGTTGGGCACTTTAAAACCAAGTAAGGCGGCCACTGCAGCTCTAAGGCGGGCACTGCAGCCCTAAGTATGCTGGGCACAGCAGCCCTAAGTAAAGATGGGCACTGCAGCCCTAAGAAAGTTGGGCTCTGTAAAACTAAGAGAAGTGGGCACTGCAGCCCTAGGGAAGGTGGGCACTGCAGCCCTAAGTGTGTTGGGCACTACAGCCCTCAGTACAGTTGGGCACGGCAGCCCTAAGTAAGTTGGGCACTGTAAAACCAAGTAAGGAGGGCACTGTAGACCTAAGTAAGTTGGGCACTGCAGCCCTAAGTAAAGTTTGGCTCTGCAGCCCTAAGTAAGTTGTGCACTGTAAAACCAAGTAAGGTGGGCTGCTAACCTAAGTAAGGTGGGCACTGCATCCCTAAGTAAAGTTGGGCACTGCAGCCCCAACTAAGTTGGGCACTGCAGCCCTAAGTATGGCGAGCACTGCAGTCCAAAGTAATGTTGGGCACTGCAGCCCTAAGTAAGTTGGGCATTGCAGACCTATGTTAGGTGAGAACTGCAGCCCTAAGTATGGTGGGCACTGCATCCCTAAGTAAAGTTGGGCACTGCAGCCCCAACTAAGTTGGGCACTGCAGCCCTAAGTAAGGTGGGCACAGCAGCCCTAAGTAAGTTGGGCACAGCAGCCCTAAGTATGTTGGGCACTGTAAAACCAAGTAAGGTGTTCACTGCAGCCCTAAGGAAGGTGGGCACTGCAGCCCTAAGTATAATGGGCACTGCAGCCCTAAGAAAGTTGGGCACTTTAAAACCAAGTAAGGTGGCCACTGTAGCTCTAAGGCGGGCACAGCAGCCCTAAGTAAGTTGGGATCTGTAAAACTAAGTGAAGTGGGCACTGCAGACCTAAGGAAGGTGGGCACTGCATCCCCAAGTACGTTGGGCACTGTAAAACCAAGTAAGGTGGGCACTGCAAAACTAAGTAAGGTGGGCAGTGAAGCCCTAAGTACGTTGGGCACTGCAGCTTAAGGTGGCTCGGCACTGCAGTCCTACGTAAGTTGGGCACTGCAGATGTAAGTAAGGTGAGCACTGCAGCCCTAAGTAAGTTGGGCACTGCAGCCCTAAGGAAAGTTGGGCGCTGCAGGCCTAAGTAAGTTGGGCACTGTAAAACCAAGTAAGGTTTGCACTGCAGCCCTAAGGTGGGCACAGCAGCCCTAAGTAAGTTGGGCACAGCAGCCCTATGTATGTTGGGCACTGTAAAGCCAAGTAAGGTGTTCACTGCAGCCCTAAGGAAGGTGGGCACTGCTGCCCTAAGTAAAGTTGGTCACTGCAGCCCTAAGTAAGTTGGGCACTTTAAAACCAAGTAAGGCGGCCACTGCAGCTCTAAGGCGGGCACTGCAGCCCTAAGTATGCTGGGCACAGCAGCCCTAAGTAAAGTTGGGCACAGCAGCCCTAAGTAAGTTGGGATCTGTAAAACTAAGTGAAGTGGGCACTGCAGACCTAAGGAAGGTGGGCACTGCATCCCCAAGTACGTTGGGCACTGTAAAACCAAGTAAGGTGGGCACTGCAGAACTAAGTAAGGTGGGCAGTGAAGCCCTAAGTACGTTGGGCACTGCAGCTTAAGGTGGCTCGGCACTGCAGTCCTACGTAAATTGGTCACTGCAGACGTAAGTAAGGTGAGCACTGCAGCCCTAAGTAAGTTGGGCACTGCAGCCCTAAGGAAAGTTGGGCGCTGCAGGCCTAAGTAAGTTGGGCACTGTAAAACCAAGTAAGGTTGGCTGCAGCCCTAAGTAAGGTGGGCACTGCAGCCCTAAGGAAGGTGGGCGCTGCAGACCTAAGTATGGTGAGCACTGCAGCCCAAAGTAATGTTGGGCACTGCAGACCTATGTTAGGTGAGAACTGAAGCCCTAAGTATGGTGGGCACTGCATCCCTAAGTAAAGTTGGGCACTGCAGCCCTAAGAAAGTTGGGCACTGTAAAACCAAGTAAGGTTTGCACTGCAGCCCTAAGGTGGGCACAGCAGCCCTAAGTAAGTTGGGCACAGCAGCCCTATGTATGTTGGGCACTGTAAAGCCAAGTAAGGTGTTCACTGCAGCCCTAAGGAAGGTGGGCACTGCTGCCCTAAATAAAGTTGGTCACTGCAGCCCTAAGTAAGTTGGGCACTTTAAAACCAAGTAAGGCGGCCACTGCAGCTCTAAGGCGGGCACTGCAGCCCTAAGTATGCTGGGCACAGCAGCCCTAAGTAAAGATGGGCACTGCAGCCCTAAGAAAGTTGGGCTCTGTAAAACTAAGAGAAGTGGGCACTGCAGCCCTAGGGAAGGTGGGCACTGCAGCCCTAAGTGTGTTGGGCACTACAGCCCTCAGTACAGTTGGGCACGGCAGCCCTAAGTAAGTTGGGCACTGTAAAACCAAGTAAGGAGGGCACTGTAGACCTAAGTAAGTTGGGCACTGCAGCCCTAAGTAAAGTTTGGCTCTGCAGCCCTAAGTAAGTTGTGCACTGTAAAACCAAGTAAGGTGGGCTGCTAACCTAAGTAAGGTGGGCACTGCATCCCTAAGTAAAGTTGGGCACTGCAGCCCCAACTAAGTTGGGCACTGCAGCCCTAAGTATGGCGAGCACTGCAGTCCAAAGTAATGTTGGGCACTGCAGCCCTAAGTAAGTTGGGCATTGCAGACCTATGTTAGGTGAGAACTGCAGCCCTAAGTATGGTGGGCACTGCATCCCTAAGTAAAGTTGGGCACTGCAGCCCCAACTAAGTTGGGCACTGCAGCCCTAAGTAAGGTGGGCACAGCAGCCCTAAGTAAGTTGGGCACAGCAGCCCTAAGTATGTTGGGCACTGTAAAACCAAGTAAGGTGTTCACTGCAGCCCTAAGGAAGGTGGGCACTGCAGCCCTAAGTATAATGGGCACTGCAGCCCTAAGAAAGTTGGGCACTTTAAAACCAAGTAAGGTGGCCACTGTAGCTCTAAGGCGGGCACAGCAGCCCTAAGTAAGTTGGGATCTGTAAAACTAAGTGAAGTGGGCACTGCAGACCTAAGGAAGGTGGGCACTGCATCCCCAAGTACGTTGGGCACTGTAAAACCAAGTAAGGTGGGCACTGCAGAACTAAGTAAGGTGGGCAGTGAAGCCCTAAGTACGTTGGGCACTGCAGCTTAAGGTGGCTCGGCACTGCAGTCCTACGTAAGTTGGGCACTGCAGATGTAAGTAAGGTGAGCACTGCAGCCCTAAGTAAGTTGGGCACTGCAGCCCTAAGGAAAGTTGGGCGCTGCAGGCCTAAGTAAGTTGGGCACTGTAAAACCAAGTAAGGTTTGCACTGCAGCCCTAAGGTGGGCACAGCAGCCCTAAGTAAGTTGGGCACAGCAGCCCTATGTATGTTGGGCACTGTAAAGCCAAGTAAGGTGTTCACTGCAGCCCTAAGGAAGGTGGGCACTGCTGCCCTAAGTAAAGTTGGTCACTGCAGCCCTAAGTAAGTTGGGCACTTTAAAACCAAGTAAGGCGGCCACTGCAGCTCTAAGGCGGGCACTGCAGCCCTAAGTATGCTGGGCACAGCAGCCCTAAGTAAAGTTGGGCACAGCAGCCCTAAGTAAGTTGGGATCTGTAAAACTAAGTGAAGTGGGCACTGCAGACCTAAGGAAGGTGGGCACTGCATCCCCAAGTACGTTGGGCACTGTAAAACCAAGTAAGGTGGGCACTGCAGAACTAAGTAAGGTGGGCAGTGAAGCCCTAAGTACGTTGGGCACTGCAGCTTAAGGTGGCTCGGCACTGCAGTCCTACGTAAATTGGGCACTGCAGACGTAAGTAAGGTGAGCACTGCAGCCCTAAGTAAGTTGGGCACTGCAGCCCTAAGGAAAGTTGGGCGCTGCAGGCCTAAGTAAGTTGGGCACTGTAAAACCAAGTAAGGTTGGCTGCAGCCCTAAGTAAGGTGGGCACTGCAGCCCTAAGGAAGGTGGGCGCTGCAGACCTAAGTATGGTGAGCACTGCAGCCCAAAGTAATGTTGGGCACTGCAGACCTATGTTAGGTGAGAACTGAAGCCCTAAGTATGGTGGGCACTGCATCCCTAAGTAAAGTTGGGCACTGCAGCCCTAAGAAAGTTGGGCACTGTAAAACCAAGTAAGGTTTGCACTGCAGCCCTAAGGTGGGCACAGCAGCCCTAAGTAAGTTGGGCACAGCAGCCCTATGTATGTTGGGCACTGTAAAGCCAAGTAAGGTGTTCACTGCAGCCCTAAGGAAGGTGGGCACTGCTGCCCTAAGTAAAGTTGGTCACTGCAGCCCTAAGTAAGTTGGGCACTTTAAAACCAAGTAAGGCGGCCACTGCAGCTCTAAGGCGGGCACTGCAGCCCTAAGTATGCTGGGCACAGCAGCCCTAAGTAAAGTTGGGCACAGCAGCCCTAAGTAAGTTGGGATCTGTAAAACTAAGTGAAGTGGGCACTGCAGACCTAAGGAAGGTGGGCACTGCATCCCCAAGTACGTTGGGCACTGTAAAACCAAGTAAGGTGGGCACTGCAGAACTAAGTAAGGTGGGCAGTGAAGCCCTAAGTACGTTGGGCACTGCAGCTTAAGGTGGCTCGGCACTGCAGTCCTACGTAAGTTGGGCACTGCAGACGTAAGTAAGGTGAGCACTGCAGCCCTAAGTAAGTTGGGCACTGCAGCCCTAAGGAAAGTTGGGCGCTGCAGGCCTAAGTAAGTTGGGCACTGTAAAACCAAGTAAGGTCGGCTGCAGCCCTAAGTAAGGTGGGCACTGCAGCCCTAAGGAAGGTGGGCGCTGCAGACCTAAGTATGGTGAGCACTGCAGCCCAAAGTAATGTTGGGCACTGCAGACCTATGTTAGGTGAGAACTGAAGCCCTAAGTATGGTGGGCACTGCATCCCTAAGTAAAGTTGGGCACTGCAGCCCTAAGAAAGTTGGGCACTGTAAAACCAAGTAAGGTTTGCACTGCAGCCCTAAGGTGGGCACAGCAGCCCTAAGTAAGTTGGGCACAGCAGCCCTATGTATGTTGGGCACTGTAAAGCCAAGTAAGGTGTTCACTGCAGCCCTAAGGAAGGTGGGCACTGCTGCCCTAAGTAAAGTTGGTCACTGCAGCCCTAAGTAAGTTGGGCACTTTAAAACCAAGTAAGGCGGCCACTGCAGCTCTAAGGCGGGCACTGCAGCCCTAAGTATGCTGGGCACAGCAGCCCTAAGTAAAGTTGGGCACAGCAGCCCTAAGTAAGTTGGGATCTGTAAAACTAAGTGAAGTGGGCACTGCAGACCTAAGGAAGGTGGGCACTGCATCCCCAAGTACGTTGGGCACTGTAAAACCAAGTAAGGTGGGCACTGCAGAACTAAGTAAGGTGGGCAGTGAAGCCCTAAGTACGTTGGGCACTGCAGCTTAAGGTGGCTCGGCACTGCAGTCCTACGTAAATTGGGCACTGCAGACGTAAGTAAGGTGAGCACTGCAGCCCTAAGTAAGTTGGGCACTGTAAAACCAAGTAAGGAGGGCACTGTAGACCTAAGTAAGTTGGGCACTGCAGCCCTAAGTAAAGTTTGGCTCTGCAGCCCTAAGTAAGTTGTGCACTGTAAAACCAAGTAAGGTGGGCTGCTAACCTAAGTAAGGTGGGCACTGCATCCCTAAGTAAAGTTGGGCACTGCAGCCCCAACTAAGTTGGGCACTGCAGCCCTAAGTATGGCGAGCACTGCAGTCCAAAGTAATGTTGGGCACTGCAGCCCTAAGTAGGTTGGGCATTGCAGACCTATGTTAGGTGAGAACTGCAGCCCTAAGTATGGTGGGCACTGCATCCCTAAGTAAAGTTGGGCACTGCAGCCCCAACTAAGTTGGGCACTGCAGCCCTAAGTAAGGTGGGCACAGCAGCCCTAAGTAAGTTGGGCACAGCAGCCCTAAGTATGTTGGGCACTGTAAAACCAAGTAAGGTGTTCACTGCAGCCCTAAGGAAGGTGGGCACTGCAGCCCTAAGTATAATGGGCACTGCAGCCCTAAGAAAGTTGGGCACTTTAAAACCAAGTAAGGTGGCCACTGTAGCTCTAAGGCGGGCACAGCAGCCCTAAGTAAGTTGGGATCTGTAAAACTAAGTGAAGTGGGCACTGCAGACCTAAGGAAGGTGGGCACTGCATCCCCAAGTACGTTGGGCACTGTAAAACCAAGTAAGGTGGGCACTGCAGAACTAAGTAAGGTGGGCAGTGAAGCCCTAAGTACGTTGGGCACTGCAGCTTAAGGTGGCTCGGCACTGCAGTCCTACGTAAGTTGGGCACTGCAGATGTAAGTAAGGTGAGCACTGCAGCCCTAAGTAAGTTGGGCACTGCAGCCCTAAGGAAAGTTGGGCGCTGCAGGCCTAAGTAAGTTGGGCACTGTAAAACCAAGTAAGGTTTGCACTGCAGCCCTAAGGTGGGCACAGCAGCCCTAAGTAAGTTGGGCACAGCAGCCCTATGTATGTTGGGCACTGTAAAGCCAAGTAAGGTGTTCACTGCAGCCCTAAGGAAGGTGGGCACTGCTGCCCTAAGTAAAGTTGGTCACTGCAGCCCTAAGTAAGTTGGGCACTTTAAAACCAAGTAAGGCGGCCACTGCAGCTCTAAGGCGGGCACTGCAGCCCTAAGTATGCTGGGCACAGCAGCCCTAAGTAAAGTTGGGCACAGCAGCCCTAAGTAAGTTGGGATCTGTAAAACTAAGTGAAGTGGGCACTGCAGACCTAAGGAAGGTGGGCACTGCATCCCCAAGTACGTTGGGCACTGTAAAACCAAGTAAGGTGGGCACTGCAGAACTAAGTAAGGTGGGCAGTGAAGCCCTAAGTACGTTGGGCACTGCAGCTTAAGGTGGCTCGGCACTGCAGTCCTACGTAAATTGGGCACTGCAGACGTAAGTAAGGTGAGCACTGCAGCCCTAAGTAAGTTGGGCACTGCAGCCCTAAGGAAAGTTGGGCGCTGCAGGCCTAAGTAAGTTGGGCACTGTAAAACCAAGTAAGGTTGGCTGCAGCCCTAAGTAAGGTGGGCACTGCAGCCCTAAGGAAGGTGGGCGCTGCAGACCTAAGTATGGTGAGCACTGCAGCCCAAAGTAATGTTGGGCACTGCAGACCTATGTTAGGTGAGAACTGAAGCCCTAAGTATGGTGGGCACTGCATCCCTAAGTAAAGTTGGGCACTGCAGCCCTAAGAAAGTTGGGCACTGTAAAACCAAGTAAGGTTTGCACTGCAGCCCTAAGGTGGGCACAGCAGCCCTAAGTAAGTTGGGCACAGCAGCCCTATGTATGTTGGGCACTGTAAAGCCAAGTAAGGTGTTCACTGCAGCCCTAAGGAAGGTGGGCACTGCTGCCCTAAGTAAAGTTGGTCACTGCAGCCCTAAGTAAGTTGGGCACTTTAAAACCAAGTAAGGCGGCCACTGCAGCTCTAAGGCGGGCACTGCAGCCCTAAGTATGCTGGGCACAGCAGCCCTAAGTAAAGTTGGGCACAGCAGCCCTAAGTAAGTTGGGATCTGTAAAACTAAGTGAAGTGGGCACTGCAGACCTAAGGAAGGTGGGCACTGCATCCCCAAGTACGTTGGGCACTGTAAAACCAAGTAAGGTGGGCACTGCAGAACTAAGTAAGGTGGGCAGTGAAGCCCTAAGTACGTTGGGCACTGCAGCTTAAGGTGGCTCGGCACTGCAGTCCTACGTAAGTTGGGCACTGCAGACGTAAGTAAGGTGAGCACTGCAGCCCTAAGTAAGTTGGGCACTGCAGCCCTAAGGAAAGTTGGGCGCTGCAGGCCTAAGTAAGTTGGGCACTGTAAAACCAAGTAAGGTCGGCTGCAGCCCTAAGTAAGGTGGGCACTGCAGCCCTAAGGAAGGTGGGCGCTGCAGACCTAAGTATGGTGAGCACTGCAGCCCAAAGTAATGTTGGGCACTGCAGACCTATGTTAGGTGAGAACTGAAGCCCTAAGTATGGTGGGCACTGCATCCCTAAGTAAAGTTGGGCACTGCAGCCCTAAGAAAGTTGGGCACTGTAAAACCAAGTAAGGTTTGCACTGCAGCCCTAAGGTGGGCACAGCAGCCCTAAGTAAGTTGGGCACAGCAGCCCTATGTATGTTGGGCACTGTAAAGCCAAGTAAGGTGTTCACTGCAGCCCTAAGGAAGGTGGGCACTGCTGCCCTAAGTAAAGTTGGTCACTGCAGCCCTAAGTAAGTTGGGCACTTTAAAACCAAGTAAGGCGGCCACTGCAGCTCTAAGGCGGGCACTGCAGCCCTAAGTATGCTGGGCACAGCAGCCCTAAGTAAAGTTGGGCACAGCAGCCCTAAGTAAGTTGGGATCTGTAAAACTAAGTGAAGTGGGCACTGCAGACCTAAGGAAGGTGGGCACTGCATCCCCAAGTACGTTGGGCACTGTAAAACCAAGTAAGGTGGGCACTGCAGAACTAAGTAAGGTGGGCAGTGAAGCCCTAAGTACGTTGGGCACTGCAGCTTAAGGTGGCTCGGCACTGCAGTCCTACGTAAATTGGGCACTGCAGACGTAAGTAAGGTGAGCACTGCAGCCCTAAGTAAGTTGGGCACTGCAGCCCTAAGGAAAGTTGGGCGCTGCAGGCCTAAGTAAGTTGGGCACTGTAAAACCAAGTAAGGTTGGCTGCAGCCCTAAGTAAGGTGGGCACTGCAGCCCTAAGGAAGGTGGGCGCTGCAGACCTAAGTATGGTGAGCACTGCAGCCCAAAGTAATGTTGGGCACTGCAGACCTATGTTAGGTGAGAACTGAAGCCCTAAGTATGGTGGGCACTGCATCCCTAAGTAAAGTTGGGCACTGCAGCCCTAAGAAAGTTGGGCACTGTAAAACCAAGTAAGGTTTGCACTGCAGCCCTAAGGTGGGCACAGCAGCCCTAAGTAAGTTGGGCACAGCAGCCCTATGTATGTTGGGCACTGTAAAGCCAAGTAAGGTGTTCACTGCAGCCCTAAGGAAGGTGGGCACTGCTGCCCTAAGTAAAGTTGGTCACTGCAGCCCTAAGTAAGTTGGGCACTTTAAAACCAAGTAAGGCGGCCACTGCAGCTCTAAGGCGGGCACTGCAGCCCTAAGTATGCTGGGCACAGCAGCCCTAAGTAAAGTTGGGCACAGCAGCCCTAAGTAAGTTGGGATCTGTAAAACTAAGTGAAGTGGGCACTGCAGACCTAAGGAAGGTGGGCACTGCATCCCCAAGTACGTTGGGCACTGTAAAACCAAGTAAGGTGGGCACTGCAGAACTAAGTAAGGTGGGCAGTGAAGCCCTAAGTACGTTGGGCACTGCAGCTTAAGGTGGCTCGGCACTGCAGTCCTACGTAAGTTGGGCACTGCAGACGTAAGTAAGGTGAGCACTGCAGCCCTAAGTAAGTTGGGCACTGCAGCCCTAAGGAAAGTTGGGCGCTGCAGGCCTAAGTAAGTTGGGCACTGTAAAACCAAGTAAGGTCGGCTGCAGCCCTAAGTAAGGTGGGCACTGCAGCCCTAAGGAAGGTGGGCGCTGCAGACCTAAGTATGGTGAGCACTGCAGCCCAAAGTAATGTTGGGCACTGCAGACCTATGTTAGGTGAGAACTGAAGCCCTAAGTATGGTGGGCACTGCATCCCTAAGTAAAGTTGGGCACTGCAGCCCTAAGAAAGTTGGGCACTGTAAAACCAAGTAAGGTTTGCACTGCAGCCCTAAGGTGGGCACTGCAGCCCTAAGTAAGTTGGGCACAGCAGCCCTATGTATGTTGGGCACTGTAAAGCCAAGTAAGGTGTTCACTGCAGCCCTAAGGAAGGTGGGCACTGCTGCCCTAAGTAAAGTTGGTCACTGCAGCCCTAAGTAAGTTGGGCACTTTAAAACCAAGTAAGGCGGCCACTGCAGCTCTAAGGCGGGCACTGCAGCCCTAAGTATGCTGGGCACAGCAGCCCTAAGTAAAGTTGGGCACAGCAGCCCTAAGTAAGTTGGGATCTGTAAAACTAAGTGAAGTGGGCACTGCAGACCTAAGGAAGGTGGGCACTGCATCCCCAAGTACGTTGGGCACTGTAAAACCAAGTAAGGTGGGCACTGCAGAACTAAGTAAGGTGGGCAGTGAAGCCCTAAGTACGTTGGGCACTGCAGCTTAAGGTGGCTCGGCACTGCAGTCCTACGTAAATTGGGCACTGCAGACGTAAGTAAGGTGAGCACTGCAGCCCTAAGTAAGTTGGGCACTGCAGCCCTAAGGAAAGTTGGGCGCTGCAGGCCTAAGTAAGTTGGGCACTGTAAAACCAAGTAAGGTTGGCTGCAGCCCTAAGTAAGGTGGGCACTGCAGCCCTAAGGAAGGTGGGCGCTGCAGACCTAAGTATGGTGAGCACTGCAGCCCAAAGTAATGTTGGGCACTGCAGACCTATGTTAGGTGAGAACTGAAGCCCTAAGTATGGTGGGCACTGCATCCCTAAGTAAAGTTGGGCACTGCAGCCCTAAGAAAGTTGGGCACTGTAAAACCAAGTAAGGTTTGCACTGCAGCCCTAAGGTGGGCACAGCAGCCCTAAGTAAGTTGGGCACAGCAGCCCTATGTATGTTGGGCACTGTAAAGCCAAGTAAGGTGTTCACTGCAGCCCTAAGGAAGGTGGGCACTGCTGCCCTAAGTAAAGTTGGTCACTGCAGCCCTAAGTAAGTTGGGCACTTTAAAACCAAGTAAGGCGGCCACTGCAGCTCTAAGGCGGGCACTGCAGCCCTAAGTATGCTGGGCACAGCAGCCCTAAGTAAAGTTGGGCACAGCAGCCCTAAGTAAGTTGGGATCTGTAAAACTAAGTGAAGTGGGCACTGCAGACCTAAGGAAGGTGGGCACTGCATCCCCAAGTACGTTGGGCACTGTAAAACCAAGTAAGGTGGGCACTGCAGAACTAAGTAAGGTGGGCAGTGAAGCCCTAAGTACGTTGGGCACTGCAGCTTAAGGTGGCTCGGCACTGCAGTCCTACGTAAGTTGGGCACTGCAGACGTAAGTAAGGTGAGCACTGCAGCCCTAAGTAAGTTGGGCACTGCAGCCCTAAGGAAAGTTGGGCGCTGCAGGCCTAAGTAAGTTGGGCACTGTAAAACCAAGTAAGGTTGGCTGCAGCCCTAAGTAAGGTGGGCACTGCAGCCCTAAGGAAGGTGGGCGCTGCAGACCTAAGTATGGTGAGCACTGCAGCCCAAAGTAATGTTGGGCACTGCAGACCTATGTTAGGTGAGAACTGAAGCCCTAAGTATGGTGGGCACTGCATCCCTAAGTAAAGTTGGGCACTGCAGCCCTAAGAAAGTTGGGCACTGTAAAACCAAGTAAGGTTTGCACTGCAGCCCTAAGGTGGGCACAGCAGCCCTAAGTAAGTTGGGCACAGCAGCCCTATGTATGTTGGGCACTGTAAAGCCAAGTAAGGTGTTCACTGCAGCCCTAAGGAAGGTGGGCACTGCTGCCCTAAGTAAAGTTGGTCACTGCAGCCCTAAGTAAGTTGGGCACTTTAAAACCAAGTAAGGCGGCCACTGCAGCTCTAAGGCGGGCACTGCAGCCCTAAGTATGCTGGGCACAGCAGCCCTAAGTAAAGTTGGGCACAGCAGCCCTAAGTAAGTTGGGATCTGTAAAACTAAGTGAAGTGGGCACTGCAGACCTAAGGAAGGTGGGCACTGCATCCCCAAGTACGTTGGGCACTGTAAAACCAAGTAAGGTGGGCACTGCAGAACTAAGTAAGGTGGGCAGTGAAGCCCTAAGTACGTTGGGCACTGCAGCTTAAGGTGGCTCGGCACTGCAGTCCTACGTAAATTGGGCACTGCAGACGTAAGTAAGGTGAGCACTGCAGCCCTAAGTAAGTTGGGCACTGCAGCCCTAAGGAAAGTTGGGCGCTGCAGGCCTAAGTAAGTTGGGCACTGTAAAACCAAGTAAGGTTGGCTGCAGCCCTAAGTAAGGTGGGCACTGCAGCCCTAAGGAAGGTGGGCGCTGCAGACCTAAGTATGGTGAGCACTGCAGCCCAAAGTAATGTTGGGCACTGCAGACCTATGTTAGGTGAGAACTGAAGCCCTAAGTATGGTGGGCACTGCATCCCTAAGTAAAGTTGGGCACTGCAGCCCTAAGAAAGTTGGGCACTGTAAAACCAAGTAAGGTTTGCACTGCAGCCCTAAGGTGGGCACAGCAGCCCTAAGTAAGTTGGGCACAGCAGCCCTATGTATGTTGGGCACTGTAAAGCCAAGTAAGGTGTTCACTGCAGCCCTAAGGAAGGTGGGCACTGCTGCCCTAAGTAAAGTTGGTCACTGCAGCCCTAAGTAAGTTGGGCACTTTAAAACCAAGTAAGGCGGCCACTGCAGCTCTAA
Source organism: Lathamus discolor (assembly GCF_037157495.1). Taxonomy (NCBI): domain Eukaryota; kingdom Metazoa; phylum Chordata; class Aves; order Psittaciformes; family Psittacidae; genus Lathamus; species Lathamus discolor. The sequence continues at coordinate 7,045,782 of NC_088902.1, forward strand.
GGCGGGCACTGCAGCCCTAAGTATGCTGGGCACAGCAGCCCTAAGTAAAGTTGGGCACAGCAGCCCTAAGTAAGTTGGGATCTGTAAAACTAAGTGAAGTGGGCACTGCAGACCTAAGGAAGGTGGGCACTGCATCCCCAAGTACGTTGGGCACTGTAAAACCAAGTAAGGTGGGCACTGCAGAACTAAGTAAGGTGGGCAGTGAAGCCCTAAGTACGTTGGGCACTGCAGCTTAAGGTGGCTCGGCACTGCAGTCCTACGTAAATTGGGCACTGCAGACGTAAGTAAGGTGAGCACTGCAGCCCTAAGTAAGTTGGGCACTGCAGCCCTAAGGAAAGTTGGGCGCTGCAGGCCTAAGTAAGTTGGGCACTGTAAAACCAAGTAAGGTTGGCTGCAGCCCTAAGTAAGGTGGGCACTGCAGCCCTAAGGAAGGTGGGCGCTGCAGACCTAAGTATGGTGAGCACTGCAGCCCAAAGTAATGTTGGGCACTGCAGACCTATGTTAGGTGAGAACTGAAGCCCTAAGTATGGTGGGCACTGCATCCCTAAGTAAAGTTGGGCACTGCAGCCCTAAGAAAGTTGGGCACTGTAAAACCAAGTAAGGTTTGCACTGCAGCCCTAAGGTGGGCACAACAGCCCTAAGTAGGTTGGGCACAGCAGCCCTATGTATGTTGGGCACTGTAAAGCCAAGTAAGGTGTTCACTGCAGCCCTAAGGAAGGTGGGCACTGCTGCCCTAAATAAAGTTGGTCACTGCAGCCCTAAGTAAAGTTTGGCTCTGCAGCCCTAAGTAAGTTGTGCACTGTAAAACCAAGTAAGGTGGGCTGCTAACCTAAGTAAGGTGGGCACTGCAGCCCTAAGGAAGGTGGACACTGCAGCCCTAAGTAAGGTGGGCACAGCAGCCCTAAGTATGGCGAGCACTGCAGTCCAAAGTAATGTTGGGCACTGCAGCCCTAAGTAAGTTGGGCATTGCAGACCTATGTTAGGTGAGAACTGCAGCCCTAAGTATGGTGGGCACTGCATCCCTAAGTAAAGTTGGGCACTGCAGCCCCAACTAAGTTGGGCACTGCATACCTAAGTAAAGTTGGGCACTGCAGCCCTAAGAAAGTTGGGCACTGTAAAACCAAGTAAGGTTTGCACTGCAGCCCTAAGGTGGGCACAGCAGCCCTAAGTAAGTTGGGCACAGCTGCCCTATGTATGTTGGGCACTGTAAAGCCAAGTAAGGTGTTCACTGCAGCCCTAAGGAAGGTGGGCACTGCTGCCCTAAATAAAGTTGGTCACTGCAGCCCTAAGTAAGTTGGGCACTTTAAAACCAAGTAAGGCGGCCACTGCAGCTCTAAGGCGGGCACTGCAGCCCTAAGTATGCTGGGCACAGCAGCCCTAAGTAAAGATGGGCACTGCAGCCCTAAGAAAGTTGGGCTCTGTAAAACTAAGAGAAGTGGGCACTGCAGCCCTAGGGAAGGTGGGCACTGCAGCCCTAAGTGTGTTGGGCACTACAGCCCTCAGTACAGTTGGGCACGGCAGCCCTAAGTAAGTTGGGCACTGTAAAACCAAGTAAGGAGGGCACTGTAGACCTAAGTAAGTTGGGCACTGCAGCCCTAAGTAAAGTTTGGCTCTGCAGCCCTAAGTAAGTTGTGCACTGTAAAACCAAGTAAGGTGGGCTGCTAACCTAAGTAAGGTGGGCACTGCATCCCTAAGTAAAGTTGGGCACTGCAGCCCCAACTAAGTTGGGCACTGCAGCCCTAAGTATGGCGAGCACTGCAGTCCAAAGTAATGTTGGGCACTGCAGCCCTAAGTAAGTTGGGCATTGCAGACCTATGTTAGGTGAGAACTGCAGCCCTAAGTATGGTGGGCACTGCATCCCTAAGTAAAGTTGGGCACTGCAGCCCCAACTAAGTTGGGCACTGCAGCCCTAAGTAAGGTGGGCACAGCAGCCCTAAGTAAGTTGGGCACAGCAGCCCTAAGTATGTTGGGCACTGTAAAACCAAGTAAGGTGTTCACTGCAGCCCTAAGGAAGGTGGGCACTGCAGCCCTAAGTATAATGGGCACTGCAGCCCTAAGAAAGTTGGGCACTTTAAAACCAAGTAAGGTGGCCACTGTAGCTCTAAGGCGGGCACAGCAGCCCTAAGTAAGTTGGGATCTGTAAAACTAAGTGAAGTGGGCACTGCAGACCTAAGGAAGGTGGGCACTGCATCCCCAAGTACGTTGGGCACTGTAAAACCAAGTAAGGTGGGCACTGCAGAACTAAGTAAGGTGGGCAGTGAAGCCCTAAGTACGTTGGGCACTGCAGCTTAAGGTGGCTCGGCACTGCAGTCCTACGTAAGTTGGGCACTGCAGATGTAAGTAAGGTGAGCACTGCAGCCCTAAGTAAGTTGGGCACTGCAGCCCTAAGGAAAGTTGGGCGCTGCAGGCCTAAGTAAGTTGGGCACTGTAAAACCAAGTAAGGTTTGCACTGCAGCCCTAAGGTGGGCACAGCAGCCCTAAGTAAGTTGGGCACAGCAGCCCTATGTATGTTGGGCACTGTAAAGCCAAGTAAGGTGTTCACTGCAGCCCTAAGGAAGGTGGGCACTGCTGCCCTAAGTAAAGTTGGTCACTGCAGCCCTAAGTAAGTTGGGCACTTTAAAACCAAGTAAGGCGGCCACTGCAGCTCTAAGGCGGGCACTGCAGCCCTAAGTATGCTGGGCACAGCAGCCCTAAGTAAAGTTGGGCACAGCAGCCCTAAGTAAGTTGGGATCTGTAAAACTAAGTGAAGTGGGCACTGCAGACCTAAGGAAGGTGGGCACTGCATCCCCAAGTACGTTGGGCACTGTAAAACCAAGTAAGGTGGGCACTGCAGAACTAAGTAAGGTGGGCAGTGAAGCCCTAAGTACGTTGGGCACTGCAGCTTAAGGTGGCTCGGCACTGCAGTCCTACGTAAGTTGGGCACTGCAGACGTAAGTAAGGTGAGCACTGCAGCCCTAAGTAAGTTGGGCACTGCAGCCCTAAGGAAAGCTGGGCGCTGCAGGCCTAAGTAAGTTGGGCACTGTAAAACCAAGTAAGGTTGGCTGCAGCCCTAAGTAAGGTGGGCACTGCAGCCCTAAGGAAGGTGGGCGCTGCAGACCTAAGTATGGTGAGCACTGCAGCCCAAAGTAATGTTGGGCACTGCAGACCTATGTTAGGTGAGAACTGAAGCCCTAAGTATGGTGGGCACTGCATCCCTAAGTAAAGTTGGGCACTGCAGCCCTAAGAAAGTTGGGCACTGTAAAACCAAGTAAGGTTTGCACTGCAGCCCTAAGGTGGGCACAGCAGCCCTAAGTAAGTTGGGCACAGCAGCCCTATGTATGTTGGGCACTGTAAAGCCAAGTAAGGTGTTCACTGCAGCCCTAAGGAAGGTGGGCACTGCTGCCCTAAGTAAAGTTGGTCACTGCAGCCCTAAGTAAGTTGGGCACTTTAAAACCAAGTAAGGCGGCCACTGCAGCTCTAAGGCGGGCACTGCAGCCCTAAGTATGCTGGGCACAGCAGCCCTAAGTAAAGTTGGGCACAGCAGCCCTAAGTAAGTTGGGATCTGTAAAACTAAGTGAAGTGGGCACTGCAGACCTAAGGAAGGTGGGCACTGCATCCCCAAGTACGTTGGGCACTGTAAAACCAAGTAAGGTGGGCACTGCAGAACTAAGTAAGGTGGGCAGTGAAGCCCTAAGTACGTTGGGCACTGCAGCTTAAGGTGGCTCGGCACTGCAGTCCTACGTAAATTGGGCACTGCAGACGTAAGTAAGGTGAGCACTGCAGCCCTAAGTAAGTTGGGCACTGCAGCCCTAAGGAAAGTTGGGCGCTGCAGGCCTAAGTAAGTTGGGCACTGTAAAACCAAGTAAGGTTGGCTGCAGCCCTAAGTAAGGTGGGCACTGCAGCCCTAAGGAAGGTGGGCGCTGCAGACCTAAGTATGGTGAGCACTGCAGCCCAAAGTAATGTTGGGCACTGCAGACCTATGTTAGGTGAGAACTGAAGCCCTAAGTATGGTGGGCACTGCATCCCTAAGTAAAGTTGGGCACTGCAGCCCTAAGAAAGTTGGGCACTGTAAAACCAAGTAAGGTTTGCACTGCAGCCCTAAGGTGGGCACAGCAGCCCTAAGTAAGTTGGGCACAGCAGCCCTATGTATGTTGGGCACTGTAAAGCCAAGTAAGGTGTTCACTGCAGCCCTAAGGAAGGTGGGCACTGCTGCCCTAAGTAAAGTTGGTCACTGCAGCCCTAAGTAAGTTGGGCACTTTAAAACCAAGTAAGGCGGCCACTGCAGCTCTAAGGCGGGCACTGCAGCCCTAAGTATGCTGGGCACAGCAGCCCTAAGTAAAGTTGGGCACAGCAGCCCTAAGTAAGTTGGGATCTGTAAAACTAAGTGAAGTGGGCACTGCAGACCTAAGGAAGGTGGGCACTGCATCCCCAAGTACGTTGGGCACTGTAAAACCAAGTAAGGTGGGCACTGCAGAACTAAGTAAGGTGGGCAGTGAAGCCCTAAGTACGTTGGGCACTGCAGCTTAAGGTGGCTCGGCACTGCAGTCCTACGTAAGTTGGGCACTGCAGACGTAAGTAAGGTGAGCACTGCAGCCCTAAGTAAGTTGGGCACTGCAGCCCTAAGGAAAGTTGGGCGCTGCAGGCCTAAGTAAGTTGGGCACTGTAAAACCAAGTAAGGTTGGCTGCAGCCCTAAGTAAGGTGGGCACTGCAGCCCTAAGGAAGGTGGGCGCTGCAGACCTAAGTATGGTGAGCACTGCAGCCCAAAGTAATGTTGGGCACTGCAGACCTATGTTAGGTGAGAACTGAAGCCCTAAGTATGGTGGGCACTGCATCCCTAAGTAAAGTTGGGCACTGCAGCCCTAAGAAAGTTGGGCACTGTAAAACCAAGTAAGGTTTGCACTGCAGCCCTAAGGTGGGCACAGCAGCCCTAAGTAAGTTGGGCACAGCAGCCCTATGTATGTTGGGCACTGTAAAGCCAAGTAAGGTGTTCACTGCAGCCCTAAGGAAGGTGGGCACTGCTGCCCTAAATAAAGTTGGTCACTGCAGCCCTAAGTAAGTTGGGCACTTTAAAACCAAGTAAGGCGGCCACTGCAGCTCTAAGGCGGGCACTGCAGCCCTAAGTATGCTGGGCACAGCAGCCCTAAGTAAAGATGGGCACTGCAGCCCTAAGAAAGTTGGGCTCTGTAAAACTAAGAGAAGTGGGCACTGCAGCCCTAGGGAAGGTGGGCACTGCAGCCCTAAGTGTGTTGGGCACTACAGCCCTCAGTACAGTTGGGCACGGCAGCCCTAAGTAAGTTGGGCACTGTAAAACCAAGTAAGGAGGGCACTGTAGACCTAAGTAAGTTGGGCACTGCAGCCCTAAGTAAAGTTTGGCTCTGCAGCCCTAAGTAAGTTGTGCACTGTAAAACCAAGTAAGGTGGGCTGCTAACCTAAGTAAGGTGGGCACTGCATCCCTAAGTAAAGTTGGGCACTGCAGCCCCAACTAAGTTGGGCACTGCAGCCCTAAGTATGGCGAGCACTGCAGTCCAAAGTAATGTTGGGCACTGCAGCCCTAAGTAAGTTGGGCATTGCAGACCTATGTTAGGTGAGAACTGCAGCCCTAAGTATGGTGGGCACTGCATCCCTAAGTAAAGTTGGGCACTGCAGCCCCAACTAAGTTGGGCACTGCAGCCCTAAGTAAGGTGGGCACAGCAGCCCTAAGTAAGTTGGGCACAGCAGCCCTAAGTATGTTGGGCACTGTAAAACCAAGTAAGGTGTTCACTGCAGCCCTAAGGAAGGTGGGCACTGCAGCCCTAAGTATAAGGGGCACTGCAGCCCTAAGAAAGTTGGGCACTTTAAAACCAAGTAAGGTGGCCACTGTAGCTCTAAGGCGGGCACAGCAGCCCTAAGTAAGTTGGGATCTGTAAAACTAAGTGAAGTGGGCACTGCAGACCTAAGGAAGGTGGGCACTGCAGCCCTAAGAAAGTTGGGCACTGTAAAACCAAGTAAGGTGGGCACTGCAGAACTAAGTAAGGTGGGCAGTGAAGCCCTAAGTACGTTGGGCACTGCAGCTTAAGGTGGCTCGGCACTGCAGTCCTACGTAAGTTGGGCACTGCAGACGTAAGTAAGGTGAGCACTGCAGCCCTAAGTAAGTTGGGCACTGCAGCCCTAAGGAAAGTTGGGCGCTGCAGGCCTAAGTAAGTTGGGCACTGTAAAACCAAGTAAGGTCGGCTGCAGCCCTAAGTAAGGTGGGCACTGCAGCCCTAAGGAAGGTGGGCGCTGCAGACCTAAGTATGGTGAGCACTGCAGCCCAAAGTAATGTTGGGCACTGCAGACCTATGTTAGGTGAGAACTGAAGCCCTAAGTATGGTGGGCACTGCATCCCTAAGTAAAGTTGGGCACTGCAGCCCTAAGAAAGTTGGGCACTGTAAAACCAAGTAAGGTTTGCACTGCAGCCCTAAGGTGGGCACAGCAGCCCTAAGTAAGTTGGGCACAGCAGCCCTATGTATGTTGGGCACTGTAAAGCCAAGTAAGGTGTTCACTGCAGCCCTAAGGAAGGTGGGCACTGCTGCCCTAAGTAAAGTTGGTCACTGCAGCCCTAAGTAAGTTGGGCACTTTAAAACCAAGTAAGGCGGCCACTGCAGCTCTAAGGCGGGCACTGCAGCCCTAAGTATGCTGGGCACAGCAGCCCTAAGTAAAGTTGGGCACAGCAGCCCTAAGTAAGTTGGGATCTGTAAAACTAAGTGAAGTGGGCACTGCAGACCTAAGGAAGGTGGGCACTGCATCCCCAAGTACGTTGGGCACTGTAAAACCAAGTAAGGTGGGCACTGCAGAACTAAGTAAGGTGGGCAGTGAAGCCCTAAGTACGTTGGGCACTGCAGCTTAAGGTGGCTCGGCACTGCAGTCCTACGTAAATTGGGCACTGCAGACGTAAGTAAGGTGAGCACTGCAGCCCTAAGTAAGTTGGGCACTGCAGCCCTAAGGAAAGTTGGGCGCTGCAGGCCTAAGTAAGTTGGGCACTGTAAAACCAAGTAAGGTTGGCTGCAGCCCTAAGTAAGGTGGGCACTGCAGCCCTAAGGAAGGTGGGCGCTGCAGACCTAAGTATGGTGAGCACTGCAGCCCAAAGTAATGTTGGGCACTGCAGACCTATGTTAGGTGAGAACTGAAGCCCTAAGTATGGTGGGCACTGCATCCCTAAGTAAAGTTGGGCACTGCAGCCCTAAGAAAGTTGGGCACTGTAAAACCAAGTAAGGTTTGCACTGCAGCCCTAAGGTGGGCACAGCAGCCCTAAGTAAGTTGGGCACAGCAGCCCTATGTATGTTGGGCACTGTAAAGCCAAGTAAGGTGTTCACTGCAGCCCTAAGGAAGGTGGGCACTGCTGCCCTAAGTAAAGTTGGTCACTGCAGCCCTAAGTAAGTTGGGCACTTTAAAACCAAGTAAGGCGGCCACTGCAGCTCTAAGGCGGGCACTGCAGCCCTAAGTATGCTGGGCACAGCAGCCCTAAGTAAAGTTGGGCACAGCAGCCCTAAGTAAGTTGGGATCTGTAAAACTAAGTGAAGTGGGCACTGCAGACCTAAGGAAGGTGGGCACTGCATCCCCAAGTACGTTGGGCACTGTAAAACCAAGTAAGGTGGGCACTGCAGAACTAAGTAAGGTGGGCAGTGAAGCCCTAAGTACGTTGGGCACTGCAGCTTAAGGTGGCTCGGCACTGCAGTCCTACGTAAGTTGGGCACTGCAGACGTAAGTAAGGTGAGCACTGCAGCCCTAAGTAAGTTGGGCACTGCAGCCCTAAGGAAAGTTGGGCGCTGCAGGCCTAAGTAAGTTGGGCACTGTAAAACCAAGTAAGGTCGGCTGCAGCCCTAAGTAAGGTGGGCACTGCAGCCCTAAGGAAGGTGGGCGCTGCAGACCTAAGTATGGTGAGCACTGCAGCCCAAAGTAATGTTGGGCACTGCAGACCTATGTTAGGTGAGAACTGAAGCCCTAAGTATGGTGGGCACTGCATCCCTAAGTAAAGTTGGGCACTGCAGCCCTAAGAAAGTTGGGCACTGTAAAACCAAGTAAGGTTTGCACTGCAGCCCTAAGGTGGGCACTGCAGCCCTAAGTAAGTTGGGCACAGCAGCCCTATGTATGTTGGGCACTGTAAAGCCAAGTAAGGTGTTCACTGCAGCCCTAAGGAAGGTGGGCACTGCTGCCCTAAGTAAAGTTGGTCACTGCAGCCCTAAGTAAGTTGGGCACTTTAAAACCAAGTAAGGCGGCCACTGCAGCTCTAAGGCGGGCACTGCAGCCCTAAGTATGCTGGGCACAGCAGCCCTAAGTAAAGTTGGGCACAGCAGCCCTAAGTAAGTTGGGATCTGTAAAACTAAGTGAAGTGGGCACTGCAGACCTAAGGAAGGTGGGCACTGCATCCCCAAGTACGTTGGGCACTGTAAAACCAAGTAAGGTGGGCACTGCAGAACTAAGTAAGGTGGGCAGTGAAGCCCTAAGTACGTTGGGCACTGCAGCTTAAGGTGGCTCGGCACTGCAGTCCTACGTAAATTGGGCACTGCAGACGTAAGTAAGGTGAGCACTGCAGCCCTAAGTAAGTTGGGCACTGCAGCCCTAAGGAAAGTTGGGCGCTGCAGGCCTAAGTAAGTTGGGCACTGTAAAACCAAGTAAGGTTGGCTGCAGCCCTAAGTAAGGTGGGCACTGCAGCCCTAAGGAAGGTGGGCGCTGCAGACCTAAGTATGGTGAGCACTGCAGCCCAAAGTAATGTTGGGCACTGCAGACCTATGTTAGGTGAGAACTGAAGCCCTAAGTATGGTGGGCACTGCATCCCTAAGTAAAGTTGGGCACTGCAGCCCTAAGAAAGTTGGGCACTGTAAAACCAAGTAAGGTTTGCACTGCAGCCCTAAGGTGGGCACAGCAGCCCTAAGTAAGTTGGGCACAGCAGCCCTATGTATGTTGGGCACTGTAAAGCCAAGTAAGGTGTTCACTGCAGCCCTAAGGAAGGTGGGCACTGCTGCCCTAAGTAAAGTTGGTCACTGCAGCCCTAAGTAAGTTGGGCACTTTAAAACCAAGTAAGGCGGCCACTGCAGCTCTAAGGCGGGCACTGCAGCCCTAAGTATGCTGGGCACAGCAGCCCTAAGTAAAGTTGGGCACAGCAGCCCTAAGTAAGTTGGGATCTGTAAAACTAAGTGAAGTGGGCACTGCAGACCTAAGGAAGGTGGGCACTGCATCCCCAAGTACGTTGGGCACTGTAAAACCAAGTAAGGTGGGCACTGCAGAACTAAGTAAGGTGGGCAGTGAAGCCCTAAGTACGTTGGGCACTGCAGCTTAAGGTGGCTCGGCACTGCAGTCCTACGTAAGTTGGGCACTGCAGACGTAAGTAAGGTGAGCACTGCAGCCCTAAGTAAGTTGGGCACTGCAGCCCTAAGGAAAGTTGGGCGCTGCAGGCCTAAGTAAGTTGGGCACTGTAAAACCAAGTAAGGTTGGCTGCAGCCCTAAGTAAGGTGGGCACTGCAGCCCTAAGGAAGGTGGGCGCTGCAGACCTAAGTATGGTGAGCACTGCAGCCCAAAGTAATGTTGGGCACTGCAGACCTATGTTAGGTGAGAACTGAAGCCCTAAGTATGGTGGGCACTGCATCCCTAAGTAAAGTTGGGCACTGCAGCCCTAAGAAAGTTGGGCACTGTAAAACCAAGTAAGGTTTGCACTGCAGCCCTAAGGTGGGCACAGCAGCCCTAAGTAAGTTGGGCACAGCAGCCCTATGTATGTTGGGCACTGTAAAGCCAAGTAAGGTGTTCACTGCAGCCCTAAGGAAGGTGGGCACTGCTGCCCTAAGTAAAGTTGGTCACTGCAGCCCTAAGTAAGTTGGGCACTTTAAAACCAAGTAAGGCGGCCACTGCAGCTCTAAGGCGGGCACTGCAGCCCTAAGTATGCTGGGCACAGCAGCCCTAAGTAAAGTTGGGCACAGCAGCCCTAAGTAAGTTGGGATCTGTAAAACTAAGTGAAGTGGGCACTGCAGACCTAAGGAAGGTGGGCACTGCATCCCCAAGTACGTTGGGCACTGTAAAACCAAGTAAGGTGGGCACTGCAGAACTAAGTAAGGTGGGCAGTGAAGCCCTAAGTACGTTGGGCACTGCAGCTTAAGGTGGCTCGGCACTGCAGTCCTACGTAAATTGGGCACTGCAGACGTAAGTAAGGTGAGCACTGCAGCCCTAAGTAAGTTGGGCACTGCAGCCCTAAGGAAAGTTGGGCGCTGCAGGCCTAAGTAAGTTGGGCACTGTAAAACCAAGTAAGGTTGGCTGCAGCCCTAAGTAAGGTGGGCACTGCAGCCCTAAGGAAGGTGGGCGCTGCAGACCTAAGTATGGTGAGCACTGCAGCCCAAAGTAATGTTGGGCACTGCAGACCTATGTTAGGTGAGAACTGAAGCCCTAAGTATGGTGGGCACTGCATCCCTAAGTAAAGTTGGGCACTGCAGCCCTAAGAAAGTTGGGCACTGTAAAACCAAGTAAGGTTTGCACTGCAGCCCTAAGGTGGGCACAGCAGCCCTAAGTAAGTTGGGCACAGCAGCCCTATGTATGTTGGGCACTGTAAAGCCAAGTAAGGTGTTCACTGCAGCCCTAAGGAAGGTGGGCACTGCTGCCCTAAGTAAAGTTGGTCACTGCAGCCCTAAGTAAGTTGGGCACTTTAAAACCAAGTAAGGCGGCCACTGCAGCTCTAAGGCGGGCACTGCAGCCCTAAGTATGCTGGGCACAGCAGCCCTAAGTAAAGTTGGGCACAGCAGCCCTAAGTAAGTTGGGATCTGTAAAACTAAGTGAAGTGGGCACTGCAGACCTAAGGAAGGTGGGCACTGCATCCCCAAGTACGTTGGGCACTGTAAAACCAAGTAAGGTGGGCACTGCAGAACTAAGTAAGGTGGGCAGTGAAGCCCTAAGTACGTTGGGCACTGCAGCTTAAGGTGGCTCGGCACTGCAGTCCTACGTAAATTGGGCACTGCAGACGTAAGTAAGGTGAGCACTGCAGCCCTAAGTAAGTTGGGCACTGCAGCCCTAAGGAAAGTTGGGCGCTGCAGGCCTAAGTAAGTTGGGCACTGTAAAACCAAGTAAGGTTGGCTGCAGCCCTAAGTAAGGTGGGCACTGCAGCCCTAAGGAAGGTGGGCGCTGCAGACCTAAGTATGGTGAGCACTGCAGCCCAAAGTAATGTTGGGCACTGCAGACCTATGTTAGGTGAGAACTGAAGCCCTAAGTATGGTGGGCACTGCATCCCTAAGTAAAGTTGGGCACTGCAGCCCTAAGAAAGTTGGGCACTGTAAAACCAAGTAAGGTTTGCACTGCAGCCCTAAGGTGGGCACAGCAGCCCTAAGTAAGTTGGGCACAGCAGCCCTATGTATGTTGGGCACTGTAAAGCCAAGTAAGGTGTTCACTGCAGCCCTAAGGAAGGTGGGCACTGCTGCCCTAAGTAAAGTTGGTCACTGCAGCCCTAAGTAAGTTGGGCACTTTAAAACCAAGTAAGGCGGCCACTGCAGCTCTAAGGCGGGCACTGCAGCCCTAAGTATGCTGGGCACAGCAGCCCTAAGTAAAGTTGGGCACAGCAGCCCTAAGTAAGTTGGGATCTGTAAAACTAAGTGAAGTGGGCACTGCAGACCTAAGGAAGGTGGGCACTGCATCCCCAAGTACGTTGGGCACTGTAAAACCAAGTAAGGTGGGCACTGCAGAACTAAGTAAGGTGGGCAGTGAAGCCCTAAGTACGTTGGGCACTGCAGCTTAAGGTGGCTCGGCACTGCAGTCCTACGTAAGTTGGGCACTGCAGACGTAAGTAAGGTGAGCACTGCAGCCCTAAGTAAGTTGGGCACTGCAGCCCTAAGGAAAGTTGGGCGCTGCAGGCCTAAGTAAGTTGGGCACTGTAAAACCAAGTAAGGTTGGCTGCAGCCCTAAGTAAGGTGGGCACTGCAGCCCTAAGGAAGGTGGGCGCTGCAGACCTAAGTATGGTGAGCACTGCAGCCCAAAGTAATGTTGGGCACTGCAGACCTATGTTAGGTGAGAACTGAAGCCCTAAGTATGGTGGGCACTGCATCCCTAAGTAAAGTTGGGCACTGCAGCCCTAAGAAAGTTGGGCACTGTAAAACCAAGTAAGGTTTGCACTGCAGCCCTAAGGTGGGCACAGCAGCCCTAAGTAAGTTGGGCACAGCAGCCCTATGTATGTTGGGCACTGTAAAGCCAAGTAAGGTGTTCACTGCAGCCCTAAGGAAGGTGGGCACTGCTGCCCTAAGTAAAGTTGGTCACTGCAGCCCTAAGTAAGTTGGGCACTTTAAAACCAAGTAAGGCGGCCACTGCAGCTCTAAGGCGGGCACTGCAGCCCTAAGTATGCTGGGCACAGCAGCCCTAAGTAAAGTTGGGCACAGCAGCCCTAAGTAAGTTGGGATCTGTAAAACTAAGTGAAGTGGGCACTGCAGACCTAAGGAAGGTGGGCACTGCATCCCCAAGTACGTTGGGCACTGTAAAACCAAGTAAGGTGGGCACTGCAGAACTAAGTAAGGTGGGCAGTGAAGCCCTAAGTACGTTGGGCACTGCAGCTTAAGGTGGCTCGGCACTGCAGTCCTACGTAAATTGGGCACTGCAGACGTAAGTAAGGTGAGCACTGCAGCCCTAAGTAAGTTGGGCACTGCAGCCCTAAGGAAAGTTGGGCGCTGCAGGCCTAAGTAAGTTGGGCACTGTAAAACCAAGTAAGGTTGGCTGCAGCCCTAAGTAAGGTGGGCACTGCAGCCCTAAGGAAGGTGGGCGCTGCAGACCTAAGTATGGTGAGCACTGCAGCCCAAAGTAATGTTGGGCACTGCAGACCTATGTTAGGTGAGAACTGAAGCCCTAAGTATGGTGGGCACTGCATCCCTAAGTAAAGTTGGGCACTGCAGCCCTAAGAAAGTTGGGCACTGTAAAACCAAGTAAGGTTTGCACTGCAGCCCTAAGGTGGGCACAGCAGCCCTAAGTAAGTTGGGCACAGCAGCCCTATGTATGTTGGGCACTGTAAAGCCAAGTAAGGTGTTCACTGCAGCCCTAAGGAAGGTGGGCACTGCTGCCCTAAGTAAAGTTGGTCACTGCAGCCCTAAGTAAGTTGGGCACTTTAAAACCAAGTAAGGCGGCCACTGCAGCTCTAAGGCGGGCACTGCAGCCCTAAGTATGCTGGGCACAGCAGCCCTAAGTAAAGTTGGGCACAGCAGCCCTAAGTAAGTTGGGATCTGTAAAACTAAGTGAAGTGGGCACTGCAGACCTAAGGAAGGTGGGCACTGCATCCCCAAGTACGTTGGGCACTGTAAAACCAAGTAAGGTGGGCACTGCAGAACTAAGTAAGGTGGGCAGTGAAGCCCTAAGTACGTTGGGCACTGCAGCTTAAGGTGGCTCGGCACTGCAGTCCTACGTAAATTGGGCACTGCAGACGTAAGTAAGGTGAGCACTGCAGCCCTAAGTAAGTTGGGCACTGCAGCCCTAAGGAAAGTTGGGCGCTGCAGGCCTAAGTAAGTTGGGCACTGTAAAACCAAGTAAGGTTGGCTGCAGCCCTAAGTAAGGTGGGCACTGCAGCCCTAAGGAAGGTGGGCGCTGCAGACCTAAGTATGGTGAGCACTGCAGCCCAAAGTAATGTTGGGCACTGCAGACCTATGTTAGGTGAGAACTGAAGCCCTAAGTATGGTGGGCACTGCATCCCTAAGTAAAGTTGGGCACTGCAGCCCTAAGAAAGTTGGGCACTGTAAAACCAAGTAAGGTTTGCACTGCAGCCCTAAGGTGGGCACAACAGCCCTAAGTAGGTTGGGCACAGCAGCCCTATGTATGTTGGGCACTGTAAAGCCAAGTAAGGTGTTCACTGCAGCCCTAAGGAAGGTGGGCACTGCTGCCCTAAATAAAGTTGGTCACTGCAGCCCTAAGTAAAGTTTGGCTCTGCAGCCCTAAGTAAGTTGTGCACTGTAAAACCAAGTAAGGTGGGCTGCTAACCTAAGTAAGGTGGGCACTGCAGCCCTAAGGAAGGTGGACACTGCAGCCCTAAGTAAGGTGGGCACAGCAGCCCTAAGTATGGCGAGCACTGCAGTCCAAAGTAATGTTGGGCACTGCAGCCCTAAGTAAGTTGGGCATTGCAGACCTATGTTAGGTGAGAACTGCAGCCCTAAGTATGGTGGGCACTGCATCCCTAAGTAAAGTTGGGCACTGCAGCCCCAACTAAGTTGGGCACTGCATACCTAAGTAAAGTTGGGCACTGCAGCCCTAAGAAAGTTGGGCACTGTAAAACCAAGTAAGGTTTGCACTGCAGCCCTAAGGTGGGCACAGCAGCCCTAAGTAAGTTGGGCACAGCTGCCCTATGTATGTTGGGCACTGTAAAGCCAAGTAAGGTGTTCACTGCAGCCCTAAGGAAGGTGGGCACTGCTGCCCTAAATAAAGTTGGTCACTGCAGCCCTAAGTAAGTTGGGCACTTTAAAACCAAGTAAGGCGGCCACTGCAGCTCTAAGGCGGGCACTGCAGCCCTAAGTATGCTGGGCACAGCAGCCCTAAGTAAAGATGGGCACTGCAGCCCTAAGAAAGTTGGGCTCTGTAAAACTAAGAGAAGTGGGCACTGCAGCCCTAGGGAAGGTGGGCACTGCAGCCCTAAGTGTGTTGGGCACTACAGCCCTCAGTACAGTTGGGCACGGCAGCCCTAAGTAAGTTGGGCACTGTAAAACCAAGTAAGGAGGGCACTGTAGACCTAAGTAAGTTGGGCACTGCAGCCCTAAGTAAAGTTTGGCTCTGCAGCCCTAAGTAAGTTGTGCACTGTAAAACCAAGTAAGGTGGGCTGCTAACCTAAGTAAGGTGGGCACTGCATCCCTAAGTAAAGTTGGGCACTGCAGCCCCAACTAAGTTGGGCACTGCAGCCCTAAGTATGGCGAGCACTGCAGTCCAAAGTAATGTTGGGCACTGCAGCCCTAAGTAAGTTGGGCATTGCAGACCTATGTTAGGTGAGAACTGCAGCCCTAAGTATGGTGGGCACTGCATCCCTAAGTAAAGTTGGGCACTGCAGCCCCAACTAAGTTGGGCACTGCAGCCCTAAGTAAGGTGGGCACAGCAGCCCTAAGTAAGTTGGGCACAGCAGCCCTAAGTATGTTGGGCACTGTAAAACCAAGTAAGGTGTTCACTGCAGCCCTAAGGAAGGTGGGCACTGCAGCCCTAAGTATAATGGGCACTGCAGCCCTAAGAAAGTTGGGCACTTTAAAACCAAGTAAGGTGGCCACTGTAGCTCTAAGGCGGGCACAGCAGCCCTAAGTAAGTTGGGATCTGTAAAACTAAGTGAAGTGGGCACTGCAGACCTAAGGAAGGTGGGCACTGCATCCCCAAGTACGTTGGGCACTGTAAAACCAAGTAAGGTGGGCACTGCAGAACTAAGTAAGGTGGGCAGTGAAGCCCTAAGTACGTTGGGCACTGCAGCTTAAGGTGGCTCGGCACTGCAGTCCTACGTAAGTTGGGCACTGCAGATGTAAGTAAGGTGAGCACTGCAGCCCTAAGTAAGTTGGGCACTGCAGCCCTAAGGAAAGTTGGGCGCTGCAGGCCTAAGTAAGTTGGGCACTGTAAAACCAAGTAAGGTTTGCACTGCAGCCCTAAGGTGGGCACAGCAGCCCTAAGTAAGTTGGGCACAGCAGCCCTATGTATGTTGGGCACTGTAAAGCCAAGTAAGGTGTTCACTGCAGCCCTAAGGAAGGTGGGCACTGCTGCCCTAAGTAAAGTTGGTCACTGCAGCCCTAAGTAAGTTGGGCACTTTAAAACCAAGTAAGGCGGCCACTGCAGCTCTAAGGCGGGCACTGCAGCCCTAAGTATGCTGGGCACAGCAGCCCTAAGTAAAGTTGGGCACAGCAGCCCTAAGTAAGTTGGGATCTGTAAAACTAAGTGAAGTGGGCACTGCAGACCTAAGGAAGGTGGGCACTGCATCCCCAAGTACGTTGGGCACTGTAAAACCAAGTAAGGTGGGCACTGCAGAACTAAGTAAGGTGGGCAGTGAAGCCCTAAGTACGTTGGGCACTGCAGCTTAAGGTGGCTCGGCACTGCAGTCCTACGTAAATTGGGCACTGCAGACGTAAGTAAGGTGAGCACTGCAGCCCTAAGTAAGTTGGGCACTGCAGCCCTAAGGAAAGTTGGGCGCTGCAGGCCTAAGTAAGTTGGGCACTGTAAAACCAAGTAAGGTTGGCTGCAGCCCTAAGTAAGGTGGGCACTGCAGCCCTAAGGAAGGTGGGCGCTGCAGACCTAAGTATGGTGAGCACTGCAGCCCAAAGTAATGTTGGGCACTGCAGACCTATGTTAGGTGAGAACTGAAGCCCTAAGTATGGTGGGCACTGCATCCCTAAGTAAAGTTGGGCACTGCAGCCCTAAGAAAGTTGGGCACTGTAAAACCAAGTAAGGTTTGCACTGCAGCCCTAAGGTGGGCACAGCAGCCCTAAGTAAGTTGGGCACAGCAGCCCTATGTATGTTGGGCACTGTAAAGCCAAGTAAGGTGTTCACGGCAGCCCTAAGGAAGGTGGGCACTGCTGCCCTAAGTAAAGTTGGTCACTGCAGCCCTAAGTAAGTTGGGCACTTTAAAACCAAGTAAGGCGGCCACTGCAGCTCTAAGGCGGGCACTGCAGCCCTAAGTATGCTGGGCACAGCAGCCCTAAGTAAAGTTGGGCACAGCAGCCCTAAGTAAGTTGGGATCTGTAAAACTAAGTGAAGTGGGCACTGCAGACCTAAGGAAGGTGGGCACTGCATCCCCAAGTACGTTGGGCACTGTAAAACCAAGTAAGGTGGGCACTGCAGAACTAAGTAAGGTGGGCAGTGAAGCCCTAAGTACGTTGGGCACTGCAGCTTAAGGTGGCTCGGCACTGCAGTCCTACGTAAGTTGGGCACTGCAGACGTAAGTAAGGTGAGCACTGCAGCCCTAAGTAAGTTGGGCACTGCAGCCCTAAGGAAAGTTGGGCGCTGCAGGCCTAAGTAAGTTGGGCACTGTAAAACCAAGTAAGGTTGGCTGCAGCCCTAAGTAAGGTGGGCACTGCAGCCCTAAGGAAGGTGGGCGCTGCAGACCTAAGTATGGTGAGCACTGCAGCCCAAAGTAATGTTGGGCACTGCAGACCTATGTTAGGTGAGAACTGAAGCCCTAAGTATGGTGGGCACTGCATCCCTAAGTAAAGTTGGGCACTGCAGCCCTAAGAAAGTTGGGCACTGTAAAACCAAGTAAGGTTTGCACTGCAGCCCTAAGGTGGGCACAGCAGCCCTAAGTAAGTTGGGCACAGCAGCCCTATGTATGTTGGGCACTGTAAAGCCAAGTAAGGTGTTCACTGCAGCCCTAAGGAAGGTGGGCACTGCTGCCCTAAATAAAGTTGGTCACTGCAGCCCTAAGTAAGTTGGGCACTTTAAAACCAAGTAAGGCGGCCACTGCAGCTCTAAGGCGGGCACTGCAGCCCTAAGTATGCTGGGCACAGCAGCCCTAAGTAAAGATGGGCACTGCAGCCCTAAGAAAGTTGGGCTCTGTAAAACTAAGAGAAGTGGGCACTGCAGCCCTAGGGAAGGTGGGCACTGCAGCCCTAAGTGTGTTGGGCACTACAGCCCTCAGTACAGTTGGGCACGGCAGCCCTAAGTAAGTTGGGCACTGTAAAACCAAGTAAGGAGGGCACTGTAGACCTAAGTAAGTTGGGCACTGCAGCCCTAAGTAAAGTTTGGCTCTGCAGCCCTAAGTAAGTTGTGCACTGTAAAACCAAGTAAGGTGGGCTGCTAACCTAAGTAAGGTGGGCACTGCATCCCTAAGTAAAGTTGGGCACTGCAGCCCCAACTAAGTTGGGCACTGCAGCCCTAAGTATGGCGAGCACTGCAGTCCAAAGTAATGTTGGGCACTGCAGCCCTAAGTAAGTTGGGCATTGCAGACCTATGTTAGGTGAGAACTGCAGCCCTAAGTATGGTGGGCACTGCATCCCTAAGTAAAGTTGGGCACTGCAGCCCCAACTAAGTTGGGCACTGCAGCCCTAAGTAAGGTGGGCACAGCAGCCCTAAGTAAGTTGGGCACAGCAGCCCTAAGTATGTTGGGCACTGTAAAACCAAGTAAGGTGTTCACTGCAGCCCTAAGGAAGGTGGGCACTGCAGCCCTAAGTATAATGGGCACTGCAGCCCTAAGAAAGTTGGGCACTTTAAAACCAAGTAAGGTGGCCACTGTAGCTCTAAGGCGGGCACAGCAGCCCTAAGTAAGTTGGGATCTGTAAAACTAAGTGAAGTGGGCACTGCAGACCTAAGGAAGGTGGGCACTGCATCCCCAAGTACGTTGGGCACTGTAAAACCAAGTAAGGTGGGCACTGCAGAACTAAGTAAGGTGGGCAGTGAAGCCCTAAGTACGTTGGGCACTGCAGCTTAAGGTGGCTCGGCACTGCAGTCCTACGTAAGTTGGGCACTGCAGATGTAAGTAAGGTGAGCACTGCAGCCCTAAGTAAGTTGGGCACTGCAGCCCTAAGGAAAGTTGGGCGCTGCAGGCCTAAGTAAGTTGGGCACTGTAAAACCAAGTAAGGTTTGCACTGCAGCCCTAAGGTGGGCACAGCAGCCCTAAGTAAGTTGGGCACAGCAGCCCTATGTATGTTGGGCACTGTAAAGCCAAGTAAGGTGTTCACTGCAGCCCTAAGGAAGGTGGGCACTGCTGCCCTAAGTAAAGTTGGTCACTGCAGCCCTAAGTAAGTTGGGCACTTTAAAACCAAGTAAGGCGGCCACTGCAGCTCTAAGGCGGGCACTGCAGCCCTAAGTATGCTGGGCACAGCAGCCCTAAGTAAAGTTGGGCACAGCAGCCCTAAGTAAGTTGGGATCTGTAAAACTAAGTGAAGTGGGCACTGCAGACCTAAGGAAGGTGGGCACTGCATCCCCAAGTACGTTGGGCACTGTAAAACCAAGTAAGGTGGGCACTGCAGAACTAAGTAAGGTGGGCAGTGAAGCCCTAAGTACGTTGGGCACTGCAGCTTAAGGTGGCTCGGCACTGCAGTCCTACGTAAATTGGGCACTGCAGACGTAAGTAAGGTGAGCACTGCAGCCCTAAGTAAGTTGGGCACTGCAGCCCTAAGGAAAGCTGGGCGCTGCAGGCCTAAGTAAGTTGGGCACTGTAAAACCAAGTAAGGTTGGCTGCAGCCCTAAGTAAGGTGGGCACTGCAGCCCTAAGGAAGGTGGGCGCTGCAGACCTAAGTATGGTGAGCACTGCAGCCCAAAGTAATGTTGGGCACTGCAGACCTATGTTAGGTGAGAACTGAAGCCCTAAGTATGGTGGGCACTGCATCCCTAAGTAAAGTTGGGCACTGCAGCCCTAAGAAAGTTGGGCACTGTAAAACCAAGTAAGGTTTGCACTGCAGCCCTAAGGTGGGCACAGCAGCCCTAAGTTAGTTGGGCACAGCAGCCCTATGTATGTTGGGCACTGTAAAGCCAAGTAAGGTGTTCACTGCAGCCCTAAGGAAGGTGGGCACTGCTGCCCTAAATAAAGTTGGTCACTGCAGCCCTAAGTAAGTTGGGCACTTTAAAACCAAGTAAGGCGGCCACTGCAGCTCTAAGGCGGGCACTGCAGCCCTAAGTATGCTGGGCACAGCAGCCCTAAGTAAAGATGGGCACTGCAGCCCTAAGAAAGTTGGGCTCTGTAAAACTAAGAGAAGTGGGCACTGCAGCCCTAGGGAAGGTGGGCACTGTAGACCTAAGTAAGTTGGGCACTGCAGCCCTAAGTAAAGTTTGGCTCTGCAGCCCTAAGTAAGTTGTGCACTGTAAAACCAAGTAAGGTGGGCTGCTAACCTAAGTAAGGTGGGCACTGCATCCCTAAGTAAAGTTGGGCACTGCAGCCCCAACTAAGTTGGGCACTGCAGCCCTAAGTATGGCGAGCACTGCAGTCCAAAGTAATGTTGGGCACTGCAGCCCTAAGTAAGTTGGGCATTGCAGACCTATGTTAGGTGAGAACTGCAGCCCTAAGTATGGTGGGCACTGCATAACTAAGTAAAGTTGGGCACTGCAGCCCCAACTAAGTTGGGCACTGCAGCCCTAAGTAAGGTGGGCACAGCAGCCCTAAGTAAGTTGGGCACAGCAGCCCTAAGTATGTTGGGCACTGTAAAACCAAGTAAGGTGTTCACTGCAGCCCTAAGGAAGGTGGGCACTGCAGCCCTAAGTATAATGGGCACTGCAGCCCTAAGAAAGTTGGGCACTTTAAAACCAAGTAAGGTGGCCACTGTAGCTCTAAGGCGGGCACAGCAGCCCTAAGTAAGTTGGGATCTGTAAAACTAAGTGAAGTGGGCACTGCAGACCTAAGGAAGGTGGGCACTGCATCCCCAAGTACGTTGGGCACTGTAAAACCAAGTAAGGTGGGCACTGCAGAACTAAGTAAGGTGGGCAGTGAAGCCCTAAGTACGTTGGGCACTGCAGCTTAAGGTGGCTCGGCACTGCAGTCCTACGTAAGTTGGGCACTGCAGATGTAAGTAAGGTGAGCACTGCAGCCCTAAGTAAGTTGGGCACTGCAGCCCTAAGGAAAGTTGGGCGCTGCAGGCCTAAGTAAGTTGGGCACTGTAAAACCAAGTAAGGTTTGCACTGCAGCCCTAAGGTGGGCACAGCAGCCCTAAGTAAGTTGGGCACAGCAGCCCTATGTATGTTGGGCACTGTAAAGCCAAGTAAGGTGTTCACTGCAGCCCTAAGGAAGGTGGGCACTGCTGCCCTAAGTAAAGTTGGTCACTGCAGCCCTAAGTAAGTTGGGCACTTTAAAACCAAGTAAGGCGGCCACTGCAGCTCTAAGGCGGGCACTGCAGCCCTAAGTATGCTGGGCACAGCAGCCCTAAGTAAAGTTGGGCACAGCAGCCCTAAGTAAGTTGGGATCTGTAAAACTAAGTGAAGTGGGCACTGCAGACCTAAGGAAGGTGGGCACTGCATCCCCAAGTACGTTGGGCACTGTAAAACCAAGTAAGGTGGGCACTGCAGAACTAAGTAAGGTGGGCAGTGAAGCCCTAAGTACGTTGGGCACTGCAGCTTAAGGTGGCTCGGCACTGCAGTCCTACGTAAATTGGGCACTGCAGACGTAAGTAAGGTGAGCACTGCAGCCCTAAGTAAGTTGGGCACTGCAGCCCTAAGGAAAGTTGGGCGCTGCAGGCCTAAGTAAGTTGGGCACTGTAAAACCAAGTAAGGTTGGCTGCAGCCCTAAGTAAGGTGGGCACTGCAGCCCTAAGGAAGGTGGGCGCTGCAGACCTAAGTATGGTGAGCACTGCAGCCCAAAGTAATGTTGGGCACTGCAGACCTATGTTAGGTGAGAACTGAAGCCCTAAGTATGGTGGGCACTGCATCCCTAAGTAAAGTTGGGCACTGCAGCCCTAAGAAAGTTGGGCACTGTAAAACCAAGTAAGGTTTGCACTGCAGCCCTAAGGTGGGCACAGCAGCCCTAAGTAAGTTGGGCACAGCAGCCCTATGTATGTTGGGCACTGTAAAGCCAAGTAAGGTGTTCACTGCAGCCCTAAGGAAGGTGGGCACTGCTGCCCTAAATAAAGTTGGTCACTGCAGCCCTAAGTAAGTTGGGCACTTTAAAACCAAGTAAGGCGGCCACTGCAGCTCTAAGGCGGGCACTGCAGCCCTAAGTATGCTGGGCACAGCAGCCCTAAGTAAAGATGGGCACTGCAGCCCTAAGAAAGTTGGGCTCTGTAAAACTAAGAGAAGTGGGCACTGCAGCCCTAGGGAAGGTGGGCACTGCAGCCCTAAGTGTGTTGGGCACTACAGCCCTCAGTACAGTTGGGCACGGCAGCCCTAAGTAAGTTGGGCACTGTAAAACCAAGTAAGGAGGGCACTGTAGACCTAAGTAAGTTGGGCACTGCAGCCCTAAGTAAAGTTTGGCTCTGCAGCCCTAAGTAAGTTGTGCACTGTAAAACCAAGTAAGGTGGGCTGCTAACCTAAGTAAGGTGGGCACTGCATCCCTAAGTAAAGTTGGGCACTGCAGCCCCAACTAAGTTGGGCACTGCAGCCCTAAGTATGGCGAGCACTGCAGTCCAAAGTAATGTTGGGCACTGCAGCCCTAAGTAAGTTGGGCATTGCAGACCTATGTTAGGTGAGAACTGCAGCCCTAAGTATGGTGGGCACTGCATCCCTAAGTAAAGTTGGGCACTGCAGCCCCAACTAAGTTGGGCACTGCAGCCCTAAGTAAGGTGGGCACAGCAGCCCTAAGTAAGTTGGGCACAGCAGCCCTAAGTATGTTGGGCACTGTAAAACCAAGTAAGGTGTTCACTGCAGCCCTAAGGAAGGTGGGCACTGCAGCCCTAAGTATAATGGGCACTGCAGCCCTAAGAAAGTTGGGCACTTTAAAACCAAGTAAGGTGGCCACTGTAGCTCTAAGGCGGGCACAGCAGCCCTAAGTAAGTTGGGATCTGTAAAACTAAGTGAAGTGGGCACTGCAGACCTAAGGAAGGTGGGCACTGCATCCCCAAGTACGTTGGGCACTGTAAAACCAAGTAAGGTGGGCACTGCAGAACTAAGTAAGGTGGGCAGTGAAGCCCTAAGTACGTTGGGCACTGCAGCTTAAGGTGGCTCGGCACTGCAGTCCTACGTAAGTTGGGCACTGCAGATGTAAGTAAGGTGAGCACTGCAGCCCTAAGTAAGTTGGGCACTGCAGCCCTAAGGAAAGTTGGGCGCTGCAGGCCTAAGTAAGTTGGGCACTGTAAAACCAAGTAAGGTTTGCACTGCAGCCCTAAGGTGGGCACAGCAGCCCTAAGTAAGTTGGGCACAGCAGCCCTATGTATGTTGGGCACTGTAAAGCCAAGTAAGGTGTTCACTGCAGCCCTAAGGAAGGTGGGCACTGCTGCCCTAAGTAAAGTTGGTCACTGCAGCCCTAAGTAAGTTGGGCACTTTAAAACCAAGTAAGGCGGCCACTGCAGCTCTAAGGCGGGCACTGCAGCCCTAAGTATGCTGGGCACAGCAGCCCTAAGTAAAGTTGGGCACAGCAGCCCTAAGTAAGTTGGGATCTGTAAAACTAAGTGAAGTGGGCACTGCAGACCTAAGGAAGGTGGGCACTGCATCCCCAAGTACGTTGGGCACTGTAAAACCAAGTAAGGTGGGCACTGCAGAACTAAGTAAGGTGGGCAGTGAAGCCCTAAGTACGTTGGGCACTGCAGCTTAAGGTGGCTCGGCACTGCAGTCCTACGTAAATTGGGCACTGCAGACGTAAGTAAGGTGAGCACTGCAGCCCTAAGTAAGTTGGGCACTGCAGCCCTAAGGAAAGCTGGGCGCTGCAGGCCTAAGTAAGTTGGGCACTGTAAAACCAAGTAAGGTTGGCTGCAGCCCTAAGTAAGGTGGGCACTGCAGCCCTAAGGAAGGTGGGCGCTGCAGACCTAAGTATGGTGAGCACTGCAGCCCAAAGTAATGTTGGGCACTGCAGACCTATGTTAGGTGAGAACTGAAGCCCTAAGTATGGTGGGCACTGCATCCCTAAGTAAAGTTGGGCACTGCAGCCCTAAGAAAGTTGGGCACTGTAAAACCAAGTAAGGTTTGCACTGCAGCCCTAAGGTGGGCACAGCAGCCCTAAGTTAGTTGGGCACAGCAGCCCTATGTATGTTGGGCACTGTAAAGCCAAGTAAGGTGTTCACTGCAGCCCTAAGGAAGGTGGGCACTGCTGCCCTAAATAAAGTTGGTCACTGCAGCCCTAAGTAAGTTGGGCACTTTAAAACCAAGTAAGGCGGCCACTGCAGCTCTAAGGCGGGCACTGCAGCCCTAAGTATGCTGGGCACAGCAGCCCTAAGTAAAGATGGGCACTGCAGCCCTAAGAAAGTTGGGCTCTGTAAAACTAAGAGAAGTGGGCACTGCAGCCCTAGGGAAGATGGGCACTGTAGACCTAAGTAAGTTGGGCACTGCAGCCCTAAGTAAAGTTTGGCTCTGCAGCCCTAAGTAAGTTGTGCACTGTAAAACCAAGTAAGGTGGGCTGCTAACCTAAGTAAGGTGGGCACTGCATCCCTAAGTAAAGTTGGGCACTGCAGCCCTAAGTATGGCGAGCACTGCAGTCCAAAGTAATGTTGGGCACTGCAGCCCTAAGTAAGTTGGGCATTGCAGACCTATGTTAGGTGAGAACTGCAGCCCTAAGTATGGTGGGCACTGCATAACTAAGTAAAGTTGGGCACTGCAGCCCCAACTAAGTTGGGCACTGCAGCCCTAAGTAAGGTGGGCACAGCAGCCCTAAGTAAGTTGGGCACAGCAGCCCTAAGTATGTTGGGCACTGTAAAACCAAGTAAGGTGTTCACTGCAGCCCTAAGGAAGGTGGGCACTGCAGCCCTAAGTATAATGGGCACTGCAGCCCTAAGAAAGTTGGGCACTTTAAAACCAAGTAAGGTGGCCACTGTAGCTCTAAGGCGGGCACAGCAGCCCTAAGTAAGTTGGGATCTGTAAAACTAAGTGAAGTGGGCACTGCAGACCTAAGGAAGGTGGGCACTGCATCCCCAAGTACGTTGGGCACTGTAAAACCAAGTAAGGTGGGCACTGCAGAACTAAGTAAGGTGGGCAGTGAAGCCCTAAGTACGTTGGGCACTGCAGCTTAAGGTGGCTCGGCACTGCAGTCCTACGTAAGTTGGGCACTGCAGATGTAAGTAAGGTGAGCACCGCAGCCCTAAGTAAGTTGGGCACTGCAGCCCTAAGGAAAGTTGGGCGCTGCAGGCCTAAGTAAGTTGGGCACTGTAAAACCAAGTAAGGTTTGCACTGCAGCCCTAAGGTGGGCACAGCAGCCCTAAGTAAGTTGGGCACAGCAGCCCTATGTATGTTGGGCACTGTAAAGCCAAGTAAGGTGTTCACTGCAGCCCTAAGGAAGGTGGGCACTGCTGCCCTAAGTAAAGTTGGTCACTGCAGCCCTAAGTAAGTTGGGCACTTTAAAACCAAGTAAGGCGGCCACTGCAGCTCTAAGGCGGGCACTGCAGCCCTAAGTATGCTGGGCACAGCAGCCCTAAGTAAAGTTGGGCACAGCAGCCCTAAGTAAGTTGGGATCTGTAAAACTAAGTGAAGTGGGCACTGCAGACCTAAGGAAGGTGGGCACTGCATCCCCAAGTACGTTGGGCACTGTAAAACCAAGTAAGGTGGGCACTGCAGAACTAAGTAAGGTGGGCAGTGAAGCCCTAAGTACGTTGGGCACTGCAGCTTAAGGTGGCTCGGCACTGCAGTCCTACGTAAATTGGGCACTGCAGACGTAAGTAAGGTGAGCACTGCAGCCCTAAGTAAGTTGGGCACTGCAGCCCTAAGGAAAGTTGGGCGCTGCAGGCCTAAGTAAGTTGGGCACTGTAAAACCAAGTAAGGTTGGCTGCAGCCCTAAGTAAGGTGGGCACTGCAGCCCTAAGGAAGGTGGGCGCTGCAGACCTAAGTATGGTGAGCACTGCAGCCCAAAGTAATGTTGGGCACTGCAGACCTATGTTAGGTGAGAACTGAAGCCCTAAGTATGGTGGGCACTGCATCCCTAAGTAAAGTTGGGCACTGCAGCCCTAAGAAAGTTGGGCACTGTAAAACCAAGTAAGGTTTGCACTGCAGCCCTAAGGTGGGCACAGCAGCCCTAAGTAAGTTGGGCACAGCAGCCCTATGTATGTTGGGCACTGTAAAGCCAAGTAAGGTGTTCACTGCAGCCCTAAGGAAGGTGGGCACTGCTGCCCTAAGTAAAGTTGGTCACTGCAGCCCTAAGTAAGTTGGGCACTTTAAAACCAAGTAAGGCGGCCACTGCAGCTCTAAGGCGGGCACTGCAGCCCTAAGTATGCTGGGCACAGCAGCCCTAAGTAAAGTTGGGCACAGCAGCCCTAAGTAAGTTGGGATCTGTAAAACTAAGTGAAGTGGGCACTGCAGACCTAAGGAAGGTGGGCACTGCATCCCCAAGTACGTTGGGCACTGTAAAACCAAGTAAGGTGGGCACTGCAGAACTAAGTAAGGTGGGCAGTGAAGCCCTAAGTACGTTGGGCACTGCAGCTTAAGGTGGCTCGGCACTGCAGTCCTACGTAAGTTGGGCACTGCAGACGTAAGTAAGGTGAGCACTGCAGCCCTAAGTAAGTTGGGCACTGCAGCCCTAAGGAAAGTTGGGCGCTGCAGGCCTAAGTAAGTTGGGCACTGTAAAACCAAGTAAGGTTGGCTGCAGCCCTAAGTAAGGTGGGCACTGCAGCCCTAAGGAAGGTGGGCGCTGCAGACCTAAGTATGGTGAGCACTGCAGCCCAAAGTAATGTTGGGCACTGCAGACCTATGTTAGGTGAGAACTGAAGCCCTAAGTATGGTGGGCACTGCATCCCTAAGTAAAGTTGGGCACTGCAGCCCTAAGAAAGTTGGGCACTGTAAAACCAAGTAAGGTTTGCACTGCAGCCCTAAGGTGGGCACAGCAGCCCTAAGTAAGTTGGGCACAGCAGCCCTATGTATGTTGGGCACTGTAAAGCCAAGTAAGGTGTTCACTGCAGCCCTAAGGAAGGTGGGCACTGCTGCCCTAAATAAAGTTGGTCACTGCAGCCCTAAGTAAGTTGGGCACTTTAAAACCAAGTAAGGCGGCCACTGCAGCTCTAAGGCGGGCACTGCAGCCCTAAGTATGCTGGGCACAGCAGCCCTAAGTAAAGATGGGCACTGCAGCCCTAAGAAAGTTGGGCTCTGTAAAACTAAGAGAAGTGGGCACTGCAGCCCTAGGGAAGGTGGGCACTGCAGCCCTAAGTGTGTTGGGCACTACAGCCCTCAGTACAGTTGGGCACGGCAGCCCTAAGTAAGTTGGGCACTGTAAAACCAAGTAAGGAGGGCACTGTAGACCTAAGTAAGTTGGGCACTGCAGCCCTAAGTAAAGTTTGGCTCTGCAGCCCTAAGTAAGTTGTGCACTGTAAAACCAAGTAAGGTGGGCTGCTAACCTAAGTAAGGTGGGCACTGCATCCCTAAGTAAAGTTGGGCACTGCAGCCCCAACTAAGTTGGGCACTGCAGCCCTAAGTATGGCGAGCACTGCAGTCCAAAGTAATGTTGGGCACTGCAGCCCTAAGTAAGTTGGGCATTGCAGACCTATGTTAGGTGAGAACTGCAGCCCTAAGTATGGTGGGCACTGCATCCCTAAGTAAAGTTGGGCACAGCAGCCCCAACTAAGTTGGGCACTGCAGCCCTAAGTAAGGTGGGCACAGCAGCCCTAAGTAAGTTGGGCACAGCAGCCCTAAGTATGTTGGGCACTGTAAAACCAAGTAAGGTGTTCACTGCAGCCCTAAGGAAGGTGGGCACTGCAGCCCTAAGTATAATGGGCACTGCAGCCCTAAGAAAGTTGGGCACTTTAAAACCAAGTAAGGTGGCCACTGTAGCTCTAAGGCGGGCACAGCAGCCCTAAGTAAGTTGGGATCTGTAAAACTAAGTGAAGTGGGCACTGCAGACCTAAGGAAGGTGGGCACTGCATCCCCAAGTACGTTGGGCACTGTAAAACCAAGTAAGGTGGGCACTGCAGAACTAAGTAAGGTGGGCAGTGAAGCCCTAAGTACGTTGGGCACTGCAGCTTAAGGTGGCTCGGCACTGCAGTCCTACGTAAGTTGGGCACTGCAGATGTAAGTAAGGTGAGCACTGCAGCCCTAAGTAAGTTGGGCACTGCAGCCCTAAGGAAAGTTGGGCGCTGCAGGCCTAAGTAAGTTGGGCACTGTAAAACCAAGTAAGGTTTGCACTGCAGCCCTAAGGTGGGCACAGCAGCCCTAAGTAAGTTGGGCACAGCAGCCCTATGTATGTTGGGCACTGTAAAGCCAAGTAAGGTGTTCACTGCAGCCCTAAGGAAGGTGGGCACTGCTGCCCTAAGTAAAGTTGGTCACTGCAGCCCTAAGTAAGTTGGGCACTTTAAAACCAAGTAAGGCGGCCACTGCAGCTCTAAGGCGGGCACTGCAGCCCTAAGTATGCTGGGCACAGCAGCCCTAAGTAAAGTTGGGCACAGCAGCCCTAAGTAAGTTGGGATCTGTAAAACTAAGTGAAGTGGGCACTGCAGACCTAAGGAAGGTGGGCACTGCATCCCCAAGTACGTTGGGCACTGTAAAACCAAGTAAGGTGGGCACTGCAGAACTAAGTAAGGTGGGCAGTGAAGCCCTAAGTACGTTGGGCACTGCAGCTTAAGGTGGCTCGGCACTGCAGTCCTACGTAAGTTGGGCACTGCAGACGTAAGTAAGGTGAGCACTGCAGCCCTAAGTAAGTTGGGCACTGCAGCCCTAAGGAAAGTTGGGCGCTGCAGGCCTAAGTAAGTTGGGCACTGTAAAACCAAGTAAGGTTGGCTGCAGCCCTAAGTAAGGTGGGCACTGCAGCCCTAAGGAAGGTGGGCGCTGCAGACCTAAGTATGGTGAGCACTGCAGCCCAAAGTAATGTTGGGCACTGCAGACCTATGTTAGGTGAGAACTGAAGCCCTAAGTATGGTGGGCACTGCATCCCTAAGTAAAGTTGGGCACTGCAGCCCTAAGAAAGTTGGGCACTGTAAAACCAAGTAAGGTTTGCACTGCAGCCCTAAGGTGGGCACAGCAGCCCTAAGTAAGTTGGGCACAGCAGCCCTATGTATGTTGGGCACTGTAAAGCCAAGTAAGGTGT
This sequence comes from Lathamus discolor, assembly GCF_037157495.1. NCBI lineage: Eukaryota > Metazoa > Chordata > Aves > Psittaciformes > Psittacidae > Lathamus > Lathamus discolor. The sequence continues at coordinate 7,074,236 of NC_088902.1, forward strand.
TCACTGCAGCCCTAAGGAAGGTGGGCACTGCTGCCCTAAGTAAAGTTGGTCACTGCAGCCCTAAGTAAGTTGGGCACTTTAAAACCAAGTAAGGCGGCCACTGCAGCTCTAAGGCGGGCACTGCAGCCCTAAGTATGCTGGGCACAGCAGCCCTAAGTAAAGTTGGGCACAGCAGCCCTAAGTAAGTTGGGATCTGTAAAACTAAGTGAAGTGGGCACTGCAGACCTAAGGAAGGTGGGCACTGCATCCCCAAGTACGTTGGGCACTGTAAAACCAAGTAAGGTGGGCACTGCAGAACTAAGTAAGGTGGGCAGTGAAGCCCTAAGTACGTTGGGCACTGCAGCTTAAGGTGGCTCGGCACTGCAGTCCTACGTAAGTTGGGCACTGCAGACGTAAGTAAGGTGAGCACTGCAGCCCTAAGTAAGTTGGGCACTGCAGCCCTAAGGAAAGTTGGGCGCTGCAGGCCTAAGTAAGTTGGGCACTGTAAAACCAAGTAAGGTTGGCTGCAGCCCTAAGTAAGGTGGGCACTGCAGCCCTAAGGAAGGTGGGCGCTGCAGACCTAAGTATGGTGAGCACTGCAGCCCAAAGTAATGTTGGGCACTGCAGACCTATGTTAGGTGAGAACTGAAGCCCTAAGTATGGTGGGCACTGCATCCCTAAGTAAAGTTGGGCACTGCAGCCCTAAGAAAGTTGGGCACTGTAAAACCAAGTAAGGTTTGCACTGCAGCCCTAAGGTGGGCACAGCAGCCCTAAGTAAGTTGGGCACAGCAGCCCTATGTATGTTGGGCACTGTAAAGCCAAGTAAGGTGTTCACTGCAGCCCTAAGGAAGGTGGGCACTGCTGCCCTAAATAAAGTTGATCACTGCAGCCCTAAGTAAGTTGGGCACTTTAAAACCAAGTAAGGCGGCCACTGCAGCTCTAAGGCGGGCACTGCAGCCCTAAGTATGCTGGGCACAGCAGCCCTAAGTAAAGATGGGCACTGCAGCCCTAAGAAAGTTGGGCTCTGTAAAACTAAGAGAAGTGGGCACTGCAGCCCTAGGGAAGGTGGGCACTGTAGACCTAAGTAAGTTGGGCACTGCAGCCCTAAGTAAAGTTTGGCTCTGCAGCCCTAAGTAAGTTGTGCACTGTAAAACCAAGTAAGGTGGGCTGCTAACCTAAGTAAGGTGGGCACTGCATCCCTAAGTAAAGTTGGGCACTGCAGCCCCAACTAAGTTGGGCACTGCAGCCCTAAGTATGGCGAGCACTGCAGTCCAAAGTAATGTTGGGCACTGCAGCCCTAAGTAAGTTGGGCATTGCAGACCTATGTTAGGTGAGAACTGCAGCCCTAAGTATGGTGGGCACTGCATCCCTAAGTAAAGTTGGGCACTGCAGCCCCAACTAAGTTGGGCACTGCAGCCCTAAGTAAGGTGGGCACAGCAGCCCTAAGTAAGTTGGGCACAGCAGCCCTAAGTATGTTGGGCACTGTAAAACCAAGTAAGGTGTTCACTGCAGCCCTAAGGAAGGTGGGCACTGCAGCCCTAAGTATAATGGGCACTGCAGCCCTAAGAAAGTTGGGCACTTTAAAACCAAGTAAGGTGGCCACTGTAGCTCTAAGGCGGGCACAGCAGCCCTAAGTAAGTTGGGATCTGTAAAACTAAGTGAAGTGGGCACTGCAGACCTAAGGAAGGTGGGCACTGCATCCCCAAGTACGTTGGGCACTGTAAAACCAAGTAAGGTGGGCACTGCAGAACTAAGTAAGGTGGGCAGTGAAGCCCTAAGTACGTTGGGCACTGCAGCTTAAGGTGGCTCGGCACTGCAGTCCTACGTAAGTTGGGCACTGCAGATGTAAGTAAGGTGAGCACTGCAGCCCTAAGTAAGTTGGGCACTGCAGCCCTAAGGAAGGTGGGCGCTGCAGACCTAAGTATGGTGAGCACTGCAGCCCAAAGTAATGTTGGGCACTGCAGACCTATGTTAGGTGAGAACTGAAGCCCTAAGTATGGTGGGCACTGCATCCCTAAGTAAAGTTGGGCACTGCAGCCCTAAGAAAGTTGGGCACTGTAAAACCAAGTAAGGTTTGCACTGCAGCCCTAAGGTGGGCACAGCAGCCCTAAGTAAGTTGGGCACAGCAGCCCTATGTATGTTGGGCACTGTAAAGCCAAGTAAGGTGTTCACTGCAGCCCTAAGGAAGGTGGGCACTGCTGCCCTAAGTAAAGTTGGTCACTGCAGCCCTAAGTAAGTTGGGCACTTTAAAACCAAGTAAGGCGGCCACTGCAGCTCTAAGGCGGGCACTGCAGCCCTAAGTATGCTGGGCACAGCAGCCCTAAGTAAAGTTGGGCACAGCAGCCCTAAGTAAGTTGGGATCTGTAAAACTAAGTGAAGTGGGCACTGCAGACCTAAGGAAGGTGGGCACTGCATCCCCAAGTACGTTGGGCACTGTAAAACCAAGTAAGGTGGGCACTGCAGAACTAAGTAAGGTGGGCAGTGAAGCCCTAAGTACGTTGGGCACTGCAGCTTAAGGTGGCTCGGCACTGCAGTCCTACGTAAGTTGGGCACTGCAGACGTAAGTAAGGTGAGCACTGCAGCCCTAAGTAAGTTGGGCACTGCAGCCCTAAGGAAAGTTGGGCGCTGCAGGCCTAAGTAAGTTGGGCACTGTAAAACCAAGTAAGGTTGGCTGCAGCCCTAAGTAAGGTGGGCACTGCAGCCCTAAGGAAGGTGGGCGCTGCAGACCTAAGTATGGTGAGCACTGCAGCCCAAAGTAATGTTGGGCACTGCAGACCTATGTTAGGTGAGAACTGAAGCCCTAAGTATGGTGGGCACTGCATCCCTAAGTAAAGTTGGGCACTGCAGCCCTAAGAAAGTTGGGCACTGTAAAACCAAGTAAGGTTTGCACTGCAGCCCTAAGGTGGGCACAGCAGCCCTAAGTAAGTTGGGCACAGCAGCCCTATGTATGTTGGGCACTGTAAAGCCAAGTAAGGTGTTCACTGCAGCCCTAAGGAAGGTGGGCACTGCTGCCCTAAATAAAGTTGGTCACTGCAGCCCTAAGTAAGTTGGGCACTTTAAAACCAAGTAAGGCGGCCACTGCAGCTCTAAGGCGGGCACTGCAGCCCTAAGTATGCTGGGCACAGCAGCCCTAAGTAAAGATGGGCACTGCAGCCCTAAGAAAGTTGGGCTCTGTAAAACTAAGAGAAGTGGGCACTGCAGCCCTAGGGAAGGTGGGCACTGCAGCCCTAAGTGTGTTGGGCACTACAGCCCTCAGTACAGTTGGGCACGGCAGCCCTAAGTAAGTTGGGCACTGTAAAACCAAGTAAGGAGGGCACTGTAGACCTAAGTAAGTTGGGCACTGCAGCCCTAAGTAAAGTTTGGCTCTGCAGCCCTAAGTAAGTTGTGCACTGTAAAACCAAGTAAGGTGGGCTGCTAACCTAAGTAAGGTGGGCACTGCATCCCTAAGTAAAGTTGGGCACTGCAGCCCCAACTAAGTTGGGCACTGCAGCCCTAAGTATGGCGAGCACTGCAGTCCAAAGTAAAGTTGGGCACTGCAGCCCCAACTAAGTTGGGCACTGCAGCCCTAAGTATGGCGAGCACTGCAGTCCAAAGTAATGTTGGGCACTGCAGCCCTAAGTAAGTTGGGCATTGCAGACCTATGTTAGGTGAGAACTGCAGCCCTAAGTATGGTGGGCACTGCATCCCTAAGTAAAGATGGGCACTGCAGCCCCAACTAAGTTGGGCACTGCAGCCCTAAGTAAGGTGGGCACAGCAGCCCTAAGTAAGTTGGGCACAGCAGCCCTAAGTATGTTGGGCACTGTAAAACCAAGTAAGGTGTTCACTGCAGCCCTAAGGAAGGTGGGCACTGCAGCCCTAAGTATAATGGGCACTGCAGCCCTAAGAAAGTTGGGCACTTTAAAACCAAGTAAGGTGGCCACTGTAGCTCTAAGGCGGGCACAGCAGCCCTAAGTAAGTTGGGATCTGTAAAACTAAGTGAAGTGGGCACTGCAGACCTAAGGAAGGTGGGCACTGCATCCCCAAGTACGTTGGGCACTGTAAAACCAAGTAAGGTGGGCACTGCAGAACTAAGTAAGGTGGGCAGTGAAGCCCTAAGTACGTTGGGCACTGCAGCTTAAGGTGGCTCGGCACTGCAGTCCTACGTAAGTTGGGCACTGCAGATGTAAGTAAGGTGAGCACTGCAGCCCTAAGTAAGTTGGGCACTGCAGCCCTAAGGAAAGTTGGGCGCTGCAGGCCTAAGTAAGTTGGGCACTGTAAAACCAAGTAAGGTTGGCTGCAGCCCTAAGTAAGGTGGGCACTGCAGCCCTAAGGAAGGTGGGCGCTGCAGACCTAAGTATGGTGAGCACTGCAGCCCAAAGTAATGTTGGGCACTGCAGACCTATGTTAGGTGAGAACTGAAGCCCTAAGTATGGTGGGCACTGCATCCCTAAGTAAAGTTGGGCACTGCAGCCCTAAGAAAGTTGGGCACTGTAAAACCAAGTAAGGTTTGCACTGCAGCCCTAAGGTGGGCACAGCAGCCCTAAGTAAGTTGGGCACAGCAGCCCTATGTATGTTGGGCACTGTAAAGCCAAGTAAGGTGTTCACTGCAGCCCTAAGGAAGGTGGGCACTGCTGCCCTAAGTAAAGTTGGTCACTGCAGCCCTAAGTAAGTTGGGCACTTTAAAACCAAGTAAGGCGGCCACTGCAGCTCTAAGGCGGGCACTGCAGCCCTAAGTATGCTGGGCACAGCAGCCCTAAGTAAAGTTGGGCACAGCAGCCCTAAGTAAGTTGGGATCTGTAAAACTAAGTGAAGTGGGCACTGCAGACCTAAGGAAGGTGGGCACTGCATCCCCAAGTACGTTGGGCACTGTAAAACCAAGTAAGGTGGGCACTGCAGAACTAAGTAAGGTGGGCAGTGAAGCCCTAAGTACGTTGGGCACTGCAGCTTAAGGTGGCTCGGCACTGCAGTCCTACGTAAGTTGGGCACTGCAGACGTAAGTAAGGTGAGCACTGCAGCCCTAAGTAAGTTGGGCACTGCAGCCCTAAGGAAAGTTGGGCGCTGCAGGCCTAAGTAAGTTGGGCACTGTAAAACCAAGTAAGGTTGGCTGCAGCCCTAAGTAAGGTGGGCACTGCAGCCCTAAGGAAGGTGGGCGCTGCAGACCTAAGTATGGTGAGCACTGCAGCCCAAAGTAATGTTGGGCACTGCAGACCTATGTTAGGTGAGAACTGAAGCCCTAAGTATGGTGGGCACTGCATCCCTAAGTAAAGTTGGGCACTGCAGCCCTAAGAAAGTTGGGCACTGTAAAACCAAGTAAGGTTTGCACTGCAGCCCTAAGGTGGGCACAGCAGCCCTAAGTAAGTTGGGCACAGCAGCCCTATGTATGTTGGGCACTGTAAAGCCAAGTAAGGTGTTCACTGCAGCCCTAAGGAAGGTGGGCACTGCTGCCCTAAATAAAGTTGATCACTGCAGCCCTAAGTAAGTTGGGCACTTTAAAACCAAGTAAGGCGGCCACTGCAGCTCTAAGGCGGGCACTGCAGCCCTAAGTATGCTGGGCACAGCAGCCCTAAGTAAAGATGGGCACTGCAGCCCTAAGAAAGTTGGGCTCTGTAAAACTAAGAGAAGTGGGCACTGCAGCCCTAGGGAAGGTGGGCACTGTAGACCTAAGTAAGTTGGGCACTGCAGCCCTAAGTAAAGTTTGGCTCTGCAGCCCTAAGTAAGTTGTGCACTGTAAAACCAAGTAAGGTGGGCTGCTAACCTAAGTAAGGTGGGCACTGCATCCCTAAGTAAAGTTGGGCACTGCAGCCCCAACTAAGTTGGGCACTGCAGCCCTAAGTATGGCGAGCACTGCAGTCCAAAGTAATGTTGGGCACTGCAGCCCTAAGTAAGTTGGGCATTGCAGACCTATGTTAGGTGAGAACTGCAGCCCTAAGTATGGTGGGCACTGCATCCCTAAGTAAAGTTGGGCACTGCAGCCCCAACTAAGTTGGGCACTGCAGCCCTAAGTAAGGTGGGCACAGCAGCCCTAAGTAAGTTGGGCACAGCAGCCCTAAGTATGTTGGGCACTGTAAAACCAAGTAAGGTGTTCACTGCAGCCCTAAGGAAGGTGGGCACTGCAGCCCTAAGTATAATGGGCACTGCAGCCCTAAGAAAGTTGGGCACTTTAAAACCAAGTAAGGTGGCCACTGTAGCTCTAAGGCGGGCACAGCAGCCCTAAGTAAGTTGGGATCTGTAAAACTAAGTGAAGTGGGCACTGCAGACCTAAGGAAGGTGGGCACTGCATCCCCAAGTACGTTGGGCACTGTAAAACCAAGTAAGGTGGGCACTGCAGAACTAAGTAAGGTGGGCAGTGAAGCCCTAAGTACGTTGGGCACTGCAGCTTAAGGTGGCTCGGCACTGCAGTCCTACGTAAGTTGGGCACTGCAGATGTAAGTAAGGTGAGCACTGCAGCCCTAAGTAAGTTGGGCACTGCAGCCCTAAGGAAAGTTGGGCGCTGCAGGCCTAAGTAAGTTGGGCACTGTAAAACCAAGTAAGGTTGGCTGCAGCCCTAAGTAAGGTGGGCACTGCAGCCCTAAGGAAGGTGGGCGCTGCAGACCTAAGTATGGTGAGCACTGCAGCCCAAAGTAATGTTGGGCACTGCAGACCTATGTTAGGTGAGAACTGAAGCCCTAAGTATGGTGGGCACTGCATCCCTAAGTAAAGTTGGGCACTGCAGCCCTAAGAAAGTTGGGCACTGTAAAACCAAGTAAGGTTTGCACTGCAGCCCTAAGGTGGGCACAGCAGCCCTAAGTAAGTTGGGCACAGCAGCCCTATGTATGTTGGGCACTGTAAAGCCAAGTAAGGTGTTCACTGCAGCCCTAAGGAAGGTGGGCACTGCTGCCCTAAGTAAAGTTGGTCACTGCAGCCCTAAGTAAGTTGGGCACTTTAAAACCAAGTAAGGCGGCCACTGCAGCTCTAAGGCGGGCACTGCAGCCCTAAGTATGCTGGGCACAGCAGCCCTAAGTAAAGTTGGGCACAGCAGCCCTAAGTAAGTTGGGATCTGTAAAACTAAGTGAAGTGGGCACTGCAGACCTAAGGAAGGTGGGCACTGCATCCCCAAGTACGTTGGGCACTGTAAAACCAAGTAAGGTGGGCACTGCAGAACTAAGTAAGGTGGGCAGTGAAGCCCTAAGTACGTTGGGCACTGCAGCTTAAGGTGGCTCGGCACTGCAGTCCTACGTAAGTTGGGCACTGCAGACGTAAGTAAGGTGAGCACTGCAGCCCTAAGTAAGTTGGGCACTGCAGCCCTAAGGAAAGTTGGGCGCTGCAGGCCTAAGTAAGTTGGGCACTGTAAAACCAAGTAAGGTTGGCTGCAGCCCTAAGTAAGGTGGGCACTGCAGCCCTAAGGAAGGTGGGCGCTGCAGACCTAAGTATGGTGAGCACTGCAGCCCAAAGTAATGTTGGGCACTGCAGACCTATGTTAGGTGAGAACTGAAGCCCTAAGTATGGTGGGCACTGCATCCCTAAGTAAAGTTGGGCACTGCAGCCCTAAGAAAGTTGGGCACTGTAAAACCAAGTAAGGTTTGCACTGCAGCCCTAAGGTGGGCACAGCAGCCCTAAGTAAGTTGGGCACAGCAGCCCTATGTATGTTGGGCACTGTAAAGCCAAGTAAGGTGTTCACTGCAGCCCTAAGGAAGGTGGGCACTGCTGCCCTAAATAAAGTTGGTCACTGCAGCCCTAAGTAAGTTGGGCACTTTAAAACCAAGTAAGGCGGCCACTGCAGCTCTAAGGCGGGCACTGCAGCCCTAAGTATGCTGGGCACAGCAGCCCTAAGTAAAGATGGGCACTGCAGCCCTAAGAAAGTTGGGCTCTGTAAAACTAAGAGAAGTGGGCACTGCAGCCCTAGGGAAGGTGGGCACTGCAGCCCTAAGTGTGTTGGGCACTACAGCCCTCAGTACAGTTGGGCACGGCAGCCCTAAGTAAGTTGGGCACTGTAAAACCAAGTAAGGAGGGCACTGTAGACCTAAGTAAGTTGGGCACTGCAGCCCTAAGTAAAGTTTGGCTCTGCAGCCCTAAGTAAGTTGTGCACTGTAAAACCAAGTAAGGTGGGCTGCTAACCTAAGTAAGGTGGGCACTGCATCCCTAAGTAAAGTTGGGCACTGCAGCCCCAACTAAGTTGGGCACTGCAGCCCTAAGTATGGCGAGCACTGCAGTCCAAAGTAAAGTTGGGCACTGCAGCCCCAACTAAGTTGGGCACTGCAGCCCTAAGTATGGCGAGCACTGCAGTCCAAAGTAATGTTGGGCACTGCAGCCCTAAGTAAGTTGGGCATTGCAGACCTATGTTAGGTGAGAACTGCAGCCCTAAGTATGGTGGGCACTGCATCCCTAAGTAAAGTTGGGCACTGCAGCCCCAACTAAGTTGGGCACTGCAGCCCTAAGTAAGGTGGGCACAGCAGCCCTAAGTAAGTTGGGCACAGCAGCCCTAAGTATGTTGGGCACTGTAAAACCAAGTAAGGTGTTCACTGCAGCCCTAAGGAAGGTGGGCACTGCAGCCCTAAGTATAATGGGCACTGCAGCCCTAAGAAAGTTGGGCACTTTAAAACCAAGTAAGGTGGCCACTGTAGCTCTAAGGCGGGCACAGCAGCCCTAAGTAAGTTGGGATCTGTAAAACTAAGTGAAGTGGGCACTGCAGACCTAAGGAAGGTGGGCACTGCATCCCCAAGTACGTTGGGCACTGTAAAACCAAGTAAGGTGGGCACTGCAGAACTAAGTAAGGTGGGCAGTGAAGCCCTAAGTACGTTGGGCACTGCAGCTTAAGGTGGCTCGGCACTGCAGTCCTACGTAAGTTGGGCACTGCAGATGTAAGTAAGGTGAGCACTGCAGCCCTAAGTAAGTTGGGCACTGCAGCCCTAAGGAAAGTTGGGCGCTGCAGGCCTAAGTAAGTTGGGCACTGTAAAACCAAGTAAGGTTTGCACTGCAGCCCTAAGGTGGGCACAGCAGCCCTAAGTAAGTTGGGCACAGCAGCCCTATGTATGTTGGGCACTGTAAAGCCAAGTAAGGTGTTCACTGCAGCCCTAAGGAAGGTGGGCACTGCTGCCCTAAGTAAAGTTGGTCACTGCAGCCCTAAGTAAGTTGGGCACTTTAAAACCAAGTAAGGCGGCCACTGCAGCTCTAAGGCGGGCACTGCAGCCCTAAGTATGCTGGGCACAGCAGCCCTAAGTAAAGTTGGGCACAGCAGCCCTAAGTAAGTTGGGATCTGTAAAACTAAGTGAAGTGGGCACTGCAGACCTAAGGAAGGTGGGCACTGCATCCCCAAGTACGTTGGGCACTGTAAAACCAAGTAAGGTGGGCACTGCAGAACTAAGTAAGGTGGGCAGTGAAGCCCTAAGTACGTTGGGCACTGCAGCTTAAGGTGGCTCGGCACTGCAGTCCTACGTAAGTTGGGCACTGCAGACGTAAGTAAGGTGAGCACTGCAGCCCTAAGTAAGTTGGGCACTGCAGCCCTAAGGAAAGTTGGGCGCTGCAGGCCTAAGTAAGTTGGGCACTGTAAAACCAAGTAAGGTTGGCTGCAGCCCTAAGTAAGGTGGGCACTGCAGCCCTAAGGAAGGTGGGCGCTGCAGACCTAAGTATGGTGAGCACTGCAGCCCAAAGTAATGTTGGGCACTGCAGACCTATGTTAGGTGAGAACTGAAGCCCTAAGTATGGTGGGCACTGCATCCCTAAGTAAAGTTGGGCACTGCAGCCCTAAGAAAGTTGGGCACTGTAAAACCAAGTAAGGTTTGCACTGCAGCCCTAAGGTGGGCACAGCAGCCCTAAGTAAGTTGGGCACAGCAGCCCTATGTATGTTGGGCACTGTAAAGCCAAGTAAGGTGTTCACTGCAGCCCTAAGGAAGGTGGGCACTGCTGCCCTAAATAAAGTTGGTCACTGCAGCCCTAAGTAAGTTGGGCACTTTAAAACCAAGTAAGGCGGCCACTGCAGCTCTAAGGCGGGCACTGCAGCCCTAAGTATGCTGGGCACAGCAGCCCTAAGTAAAGATGGGCACTGCAGCCCTAAGAAAGTTGGGCTCTGTAAAACTAAGAGAAGTGGGCACTGCAGCCCTAGGGAAGGTGGGCACTGTAGACCTAAGTAAGTTGGGCACTGCAGCCCTAAGTAAAGTTTGGCTCTGCAGCCCTAAGTAAGTTGTGCACTGTAAAACCAAGTAAGGTGGGCTGCTAACCTAAGTAAGGTGGGCACTGCATCCCTAAGTAAAGTTGGGCACTGCAGCCCCAACTAAGTTGGGCACTGCAGCCCTAAGTATGGCGAGCACTGCAGTCCAAAGTAATGTTGGGCACTGCAGCCCTAAGTAAGTTGGGCATTGCAGACCTATGTTAGGTGAGAACTGCAGCCCTAAGTATGGTGGGCACTGCATCCCTAAGTAAAGTTGGGCACTGCAGCCCCAACTAAGTTGGGCACTGCAGCCCTAAGTAAGGTGGGCACAGCAGCCCTAAGTAAGTTGGGCACAGCAGCCCTAAGTATGTTGGGCACTGTAAAACCAAGTAAGGTGTTCACTGCAGCCCTAAGGAAGGTGGGCACTGCAGCCCTAAGTATAATGGGCACTGCAGCCCTAAGAAAGTTGGGCACTTTAAAACCAAGTAAGGTGGCCACTGTAGCTCTAAGGCGGGCACAGCAGCCCTAAGTAAGTTGGGACCTGTAAAACTAAGTGAAGTGGGCACTGCAGACCTAAGGAAGGTGGGCACTGCATCCCCAAGTACGTTGGGCACTGTAAAACCAAGTAAGGTGGGCACTGCAGAACTAAGTAAGGTGGGCAGTGAAGCCCTAAGTACGTTGGGCACTGCAGCTTAAGGTGGCTCGGCACTGCAGTCCTACGTAAGTTGGGCACTGCAGATGTAAGTAAGGTGAGCACTGCAGCCCTAAGTAAGTTGGGCACTGCAGCCCTAAGGAAAGTTGGGCGCTGCAGGCCTAAGTAAGTTGGGCACTGTAAAACCAAGTAAGGTTTGCACTGCAGCCCTAAGGTGGGCACAGCAGCCCTAAGTAAGTTGGGCACAGCAGCCCTATGTATGTTGGGCACTGTAAAGCCAAGTAAGGTGTTCACTGCAGCCCTAAGGAAGGTGGGCACTGCTGCCCTAAGTAAAGTTGGTCACTGCAGCCCTAAGTAAGTTGGGCACTTTAAAACCAAGTAAGGCGGCCACTGCAGCTCTAAGGCGGGCACTGCAGCCCTAAGTATGCTGGGCACAGCAGCCCTAAGTAAAGTTGGGCACAGCAGCCCTAAGTAAGTTGGGATCTGTAAAACTAAGTGAAGTGGGCACTGCAGACCTAAGGAAGGTGGGCACTGCATCCCCAAGTACGTTGGGCACTGTAAAACCAAGTAAGGTGGGCACTGCAGAACTAAGTAAGGTGGGCAGTGAAGCCCTAAGTACGTTGGGCACTGCAGCTTAAGGTGGCTCGGCACTGCAGTCCTACGTAAGTTGGGCACTGCAGACGTAAGTAAGGTGAGCACTGCAGCCCTAAGTAAGTTGGGCACTGCAGCCCTAAGGAAAGTTGGGCGCTGCAGGCCTAAGTAAGTTGGGCACTGTAAAACCAAGTAAGGTTGGCTGCAGCCCTAAGTAAGGTGGGCACTGCAGCCCTAAGGAAGGTGGGCGCTGCAGACCTAAGTATGGTGAGCACTGCAGCCCAAAGTAATGTTGGGCACTGCAGACCTATGTTAGGTGAGAACTGAAGCCCTAAGTATGGTGGGCACTGCATCCCTAAGTAAAGTTGGGCACTGCAGCCCTAAGAAAGTTGGGCACTGTAAAACCAAGTAAGGTTTGCACTGCAGCCCTAAGGTGGGCACAGCAGCCCTAAGTAAGTTGGGCACAGCAGCCCTATGTATGTTGGGCACTGTAAAGCCAAGTAAGGTGTTCACTGCAGCCCTAAGGAAGGTGGGCACTGCTGCCCTAAATAAAGTTGGTCACTGCAGCCCTAAGTAAGTTGGGCACTTTAAAACCAAGTAAGGCGGCCACTGCAGCTCTAAGGTGGGCACTGCAGCCCTAAGTATGCTGGGCACAGCAGCCCTAAGTAAAGATGGGCACTGCAGCCCTAAGAAAGTTGGGCTCTGTAAAACTAAGAGAAGTGGGCACTGCAGCCCTAGGGAAGGTGGGCACTGTAGACCTAAGTAAGTTGGGCACTGCAGCCCTAAGTAAAGTTTGGCTCTGCAGCCCTAAGTAAGTTGTGCACTGTAAAACCAAGTAAGGTGGGCTGCTAACCTAAGTAAGGTGGGCACTGCATCCCTAAGTAAAGTTGGGCACTGCAGCCCCAACTAAGTTGGGCACTGCAGCCCTAAGTATGGCGAGCACTGCAGTCCAAAGTAATGTTGGGCACTGCAGCCCTAAGTAAGTTGGGCATTGCAGACCTATGTTAGGTGAGAACTGCAGCCCTAAGTATGGTGGGCACTGCATCCCTAAGTAAAGTTGGGCACTGCAGCCCCAACTAAGTTGGGCACTGCAGCCCTAAGTAAGGTGGGCACAGCAGCCCTAAGTAAGTTGGGCACAGCAGCCCTAAGTATGTTGGGCACTGTAAAACCAAGTAAGGTGTTCACTGCAGCCCTAAGGAAGGTGGGCACTGCAGCCCTAAGTATAATGGGCACTGCAGCCCTAAGAAAGTTGGGCACTTTAAAACCAAGTAAGGTGGCCACTGTAGCTCTAAGGCGGGCACAGCAGCCCTAAGTAAGTTGGGATCTGTAAAACTAAGTGAAGTGGGCACTGCAGACCTAAGGAAGGTGGGCACTGCATCCCCAAGTACGTTGGGCACTGTAAAACCAAGTAAGGTGGGCACTGCAGAACTAAGTAAGGTGGGCAGTGAAGCCCTAAGTACGTTGGGCACTGCAGCTTAAGGTGGCTCGGCACTGCAGTCCTACGTAAGTTGGGCACTGCAGATGTAAGTAAGGTGAGCACCGCAGCCCTAAGTAAGTTGGGCACTGCAGCCCTAAGGAAAGTTGGGCGCTGCAGGCCTAAGTAAGTTGGGCACTGTAAAACCAAGTAAGGTTTGCACTGCAGCCCTAAGGTGGGCACAGCAGCCCTAAGTAAGTTGGGCACAGCAGCCCTATGTATGTTGGGCACTGTAAAGCCAAGTAAGGTGTTCACTGCAGCCCTAAGGAAGGTGGGCACTGCTGCCCTAAGTAAAGTTGGTCACTGCAGCCCTAAGTAAGTTGGGCACTTTAAAACCAAGTAAGGCGGCCACTGCAGCTCTAAGGCGGGCACTGCAGCCCTAAGTATGCTGGGCACAGCAGCCCTAAGTAAAGTTGGGCACAGCAGCCCTAAGTAAGTTGGGATCTGTAAAACTAAGTGAAGTGGGCACTGCAGACCTAAGGAAGGTGGGCACTGCATCCCCAAGTACGTTGGGCACTGTAAAACCAAGTAAGGTGGGCACTGCAGAACTAAGTAAGGTGGGCAGTGAAGCCCTAAGTACGTTGGGCACTGCAGCTTAAGGTGGCTCGGCACTGCAGTCCTACGTAAATTGGGCACTGCAGACGTAAGTAAGGTGAGCACTGCAGCCCTAAGTAAGTTGGGCACTGCAGCCCTAAGGAAAGTTGGGCGCTGCAGGCCTAAGTAAGTTGGGCACTGTAAAACCAAGTAAGGTTGGCTGCAGCCCTAAGTAAGGTGGGTACTGCAGCCCTAAGGAAGGTGGGCGCTGCAGACCTAAGTATGGTGAGCACTGCAGCCCAAAGTAATGTTGGGCACTGCAGACCTATGTTAGGTGAGAACTGAAGCCCTAAGTATGGTGGGCACTGCATCCCTAAGTAAAGTTGGGCACTGCAGCCCTAAGAAAGTTGGGCACTGTAAAACCAAGTAAGGTTTGCACTGCAGCCCTAAGGTGGGCACAGCAGCCCTAAGTAAGTTGGGCACAGCAGCCCTATGTATGTTGGGCACTGTAAAGCCAAGTAAGGTGTTCACTGCAGCCCTAAGGAAGGTGGGCACTGCTGCCCTAAGTAAAGTTGGTCACTGCAGCCCTAAGTAAGTTGGGCACTTTAAAACCAAGTAAGGCGGCCACTGCAGCTCTAAGGCGGGCACTGCAGCCCTAAGTATGCTGGGCACAGCAGCCCTAAGTAAAGTTGGGCACAGCAGCCCTAAGTAAGTTGGGATCTGTAAAACTAAGTGAAGTGGGCACTGCAGACCTAAGGAAGGTGGGCACTGCATCCCCAAGTACGTTGGGCACTGTAAAACCAAGTAAGGTGGGCACTGCAGAACTAAGTAAGGTGGGCAGTGAAGCCCTAAGTACGTTGGGCACTGCAGCTTAAGGTGGCTCGGCACTGCAGTCCTACGTAAATTGGGCACTGCAGACGTAAGTAAGGTGAGCACTGCAGCCCTAAGTAAGTTGGGCACTGCAGCCCTAAGGAAAGTTGGGCGCTGCAGGCCTAAGTAAGTTGGGCACTGTAAAACCAAGTAAGGTTGGCTGCAGCCCTAAGTAAGGTGGGCACTGCAGCCCTAAGGAAGGTGGGCGCTGCAGACCTAAGTATGGTGAGCACTGCAGCCCAAAGTAATGTTGGGCACTGCAGACCTATGTTAGGTGAGAACTGAAGCCCTAAGTATGGTGGGCACTGCATCCCTAAGTAAAGTTGGGCACTGCAGCCCTAAGAAAGTTGGGCACTGTAAAACCAAGTAAGGTTTGCACTGCAGCCCTAAGGTGGGCACAGCAGCCCTAAGTAAGTTGGGCACAGCAGCCCTATGTATGTTGGGCACTGTAAAGCCAAGTAAGGTGTTCACTGCAGCCCTAAGGAAGGTGGGCACTGCTGCCCTAAATAAAGTTGGTCACTGCAGCCCTAAGTAAGTTGGGCACTTTAAAACCAAGTAAGGCGGCCACTGCAGCTCTAAGGCGGGCACTGCAGCCCTAAGTATGCTGGGCACAGCAGCCCTAAGTAAAGATGGGCACTGCAGCCCTAAGAAAGTTGGGCTCTGTAAAACTAAGAGAAGTGGGCACTGCAGCCCTAGGGAAGGTGGGCACTGCAGCCCTAAGTGTGTTGGGCACTACAGCCCTCAGTACAGTTGGGCACGGCAGCCCTAAGTAAGTTGGGCACTGTAAAACCAAGTAAGGAGGGCACTGTAGACCTAAGTAAGTTGGGCACTGCAGCCCTAAGTAAAGTTTGGCTCTGCAGCCCTAAGTAAGTTGTGCACTGTAAAACCAAGTAAGGTGGGCTGCTAACCTAAGTAAGGTGGGCACTGCATCCCTAAGTAAAGTTGGGCACTGCAGCCCCAACTAAGTTGGGCACTGCAGCCCTAAGTATGTCGAGCACTGCAGTCCAAAGTAATGTTGGGCACTGCAGCCCTAAGTAAGTTGGGCATTGCAGACCTATGTTAGGTGAGAACTGCAGCCCTAAGTATGGTGGGCACTGCATCCCTAAGTAAAGTTGGGCACTGCAGCCCCAACTAAGTTGGGCACTGCAGCCCTAAGTAAGGTGGGCACAGCAGCCCTAAGTAAGTTGGGCACAGCAGCCCTAAGTATGTTGGGCACTGTAAAACCAAGTAAGGTGTTCACTGCAGCCCTAAGGAAGGTGGGCACTGCAGCCCTAAGTATAATGGGCACTGCAGCCCTAAGAAAGTTGGGCACTTTAAAACCAAGTAAGGTGGCCACTGTAGCTCTAAGGCGGGCACAGCAGCCCTAAGTAAGTTGGGATCTGTAAAACTAAGTGAAGTGGGCACTGCAGACCTAAGGAAGGTGGGCACTGCATCCCCAAGTACGTTGGGCACTGTAAAACCAAGTAAGGTGGGCACTGCAGAACTAAGTAAGGTGGGCAGTGAAGCCCTAAGTACGTTGGGCACTGCAGCTTAAGGTGGCTCGGCACTGCAGTCCTACGTAAGTTGGGCACTGCAGATGTAAGTAAGGTGAGCACTGCAGCCCTAAGTAAGTTGGGCACTGCAGCCCTAAGGAAAGTTGGGCGCTGCAGGCCTAAGTAAGTTGGGCACTGTAAAACCAAGTAAGGTTTGCACTGCAGCCCTAAGGTGGGCACAGCAGCCCTAAGTAAGTTGGGCACAGCAGCCCTATGTATGTTGGGCACTGTAAAGCCAAGTAAGGTGTTCACTGCAGCCCTAAGGAAGGTGGGCACTGCTGCCCTAAGTAAAGTTGGTCACTGCAGCCCTAAGTAAGTTGGGCACTTTAAAACCAAGTAAGGCGGCCACTGCAGCTCTAAGGCGGGCACTGCAGCCCTAAGTATGCTGGGCACAGCAGCCCTAAGTAAAGTTGGGCACAGCAGCCCTAAGTAAGTTGGGATCTGTAAAACTAAGTGAAGTGGGCACTGCAGACCTAAGGAAGGTGGGCACTGCATCCCCAAGTACGTTGGGCACTGTAAAACCAAGTAAGGTGGGCACTGCAGAACTAAGTAAGGTGGGCAGTGAAGCCCTAAGTACGTTGGGCACTGCAGCTTAAGGTGGCTCGGCACTGCAGTCCTACGTAAATTGGGCACTGCAGACGTAAGTAAGGTGAGCACTGCAGCCCTAAGTAAGTTGGGCACTGCAGCCCTAAGGAAAGTTGGGCGCTGCAGGCCTAAGTAAGTTGGGCACTGTAAAACCAAGTAAGGTTGGCTGCAGCCCTAAGTAAGGTGGGCACTGCAGCCCTAAGGAAGGTGGGCGCTGCAGACCTAAGTATGGTGAGCACTGCAGCCCAAAGTAATGTTGGGCACTGCAGACCTATGTTAGGTGAGAACTGAAGCCCTAAGTATGGTGGGCACTGCATCCCTAAGTAAAGTTGGGCACTGCAGCCCTAAGAAAGTTGGGCACTGTAAAACCAAGTAAGGTTTGCACTGCAGCCCTAAGGTGGGCACAGCAGCCCTAAGTAAGTTGGGCACAGCAGCCCTATGTATGTTGGGCACTGTAAAGCCAAGTAAGGTGTTCACTGCAGCCCTAAGGAAGGTGGGCACTGCTGCCCTAAATAAAGTTGGTCACTGCAGCCCTAAGTAAGTTGGGCACTTTAAAACCAAGTAAGGCGGCCACTGCAGCTCTAAGGCGGGCACTGCAGCCCTAAGTATGCTGGGCACAGCAGCCCTAAGTAAAGATGGGCACTGCAGCCCTAAGAAAGTTGGGCTCTGTAAAACTAAGAGAAGTGGGCACTGCAGCCCTAGGGAAGGTGGGCACTGCAGCCCTAAGTGTGTTGGGCACTACAGCCCTCAGTACAGTTGGGCACGGCAGCCCTAAGTAAGTTGGGCACTGTAAAACCAAGTAAGGAGGGCACTGTAGACCTAAGTAAGTTGGGCACTGCAGCCCTAAGTAAAGTTTGGCTCTGCAGCCCTAAGTAAGTTGTGCACTGTAAAACCAAGTAAGGTGGGCTGCTAACCTAAGTAAGGTGGGCACTGCATCCCTAAGTAAAGTTGGGCACTGCAGCCCCAACTAAGTTGGGCACTGCAGCCCTAAGTATGTCGAGCACTGCAGTCCAAAGTAATGTTGGGCACTGCAGCCCTAAGTAAGTTGGGCATTGCAGACCTATGTTAGGTGAGAACTGCAGCCCTAAGTATGGTGGGCACTGCATCCCTAAGTAAAGTTGGGCACTGCAGCCCCAACTAAGTTGGGCACTGCAGCCCTAAGTAAGGTGGGCACAGCAGCCCTAAGTAAGTTGGGCACAGCAGCCCTAAGTATGTTGGGCACTGTAAAACCAAGTAAGGTGTTCACTGCAGCCCTAAGGAAGGTGGGCACTGCAGCCCTAAGTATAATGGGCACTGCAGCCCTAAGAAAGTTGGGCACTTTAAAACCAAGTAAGGTGGCCACTGTAGCTCTAAGGCGGGCACAGCAGCCCTAAGTAAGTTGGGATCTGTAAAACTAAGTGAAGTGGGCACTGCAGACCTAAGGAAGGTGGGCACTGCATCCCCAAGTACGTTGGGCACTGTAAAACCAAGTAAGGTGGGCACTGCAGAACTAAGTAAGGTGGGCAGTGAAGCCCTAAGTACGTTGGGCACTGCAGCTTAAGGTGGCTCGGCACTGCAGTCCTACGTAAGTTGGGCACTGCAGATGTAAGTAAGGTGAGCACTGCAGCCCTAAGTAAGTTGGGCACTGCAGCCCTAAGGAAAGTTGGGCGCTGCAGGCCTAAGTAAGTTGGGCACTGTAAAACCAAGTAAGGTTTGCACTGCAGCCCTAAGGTGGGCACAGCAGCCCTAAGTAAGTTGGGCACAGCAGCCCTATGTATGTTGGGCACTGTAAAGCCAAGTAAGGTGTTCACTGCAGCCCTAAGGAAGGTGGGCACTGCTGCCCTAAGTAAAGTTGGTCACTGCAGCCCTAAGTAAGTTGGGCACTTTAAAACCAAGTAAGGCGGCCACTGCAGCTCTAAGGCGGGCACTGCAGCCCTAAGTATGCTGGGCACAGCAGCCCTAAGTAAAGTTGGGCACAGCAGCCCTAAGTAAGTTGGGATCTGTAAAACTAAGTGAAGTGGGCACTGCAGACCTAAGGAAGGTGGGCACTGCATCCCCAAGTACGTTGGGCACTGTAAAACCAAGTAAGGTGGGCACTGCAGAACTAAGTAAGGTGGGCAGTGAAGCCCTAAGTACGTTGGGCACTGCAGCTTAAGGTGGCTCGGCACTGCAGTCCTACGTAAATTGGGCACTGCAGACGTAAGTAAGGTGAGCACTGCAGCCCTAAGTAAGTTGGGCACTGCAGCCCTAAGGAAAGTTGGGCGCTGCAGGCCTAAGTAAGTTGGGCACTGTAAAACCAAGTAAGGTTGGCTGCAGCCCTAAGTAAGGTGGGCACTGCAGCCCTAAGGAAGGTGGGCGCTGCAGACCTAAGTATGGTGAGCACTGCAGCCCAAAGTAATGTTGGGCACTGCAGACCTATGTTAGGTGAGAACTGAAGCCCTAAGTATGGTGGGCACTGCATCCCTAAGTAAAGTTGGGCACTGCAGCCCTAAGAAAGTTGGGCACTGTAAAACCAAGTAAGGTTTGCACTGCAGCCCTAAGGTGGGCACAGCAGCCCTAAGTAAGTTGGGCACAGCAGCCCTATGTATGTTGGGCACTGTAAAGCCAAGTAAGGTGTTCACTGCAGCCCTAAGGAAGGTGGGCACTGCTGCCCTAAGTAAAGTTGGTCACTGCAGCCCTAAGTAAGTTGGGCACTTTAAAACCAAGTAAGGCGGCCACTGCAGCTCTAAGGCGGGCACTGCAGCCCTAAGTATGCTGGGCACAGCAGCCCTAAGTAAAGTTGGGCACAGCAGCCCTAAGTAAGTTGGGATCTGTAAAACTAAGTGAAGTGGGCACTGCAGACCTAAGGAAGGTGGGCACTGCATCCCCAAGTACGTTGGGCACTGTAAAACCAAGTAAGGTGGGCACTGCAGAACTAAGTAAGGTGGGCAGTGAAGCCCTAAGTACGTTGGGCACTGCAGCTTAAGGTGGCTCGGCACTGCAGTCCTACGTAAGTTGGGCACTGCAGACGTAAGTAAGGTGAGCACTGCAGCCCTAAGTAAGTTGGGCACTGCAGCCCTAAGGAAAGTTGGGCGCTGCAGGCCTAAGTAAGTTGGGCACTGTAAAACCAAGTAAGGTTGGCTGCAGCCCTAAGTAAGGTGGGCACTGCAGCCCTAAGGAAGGTGGGCGCTGCAGACCTAAGTATGTTGAGCACTGCAGCCCAAAGTAATGTTGGGCACTGCAGACCTATGTTAGGTGAGAACTGAAGCCCTAAGTATGGTGGGCACTGCATCCCTAAGTAAAGTTGGGCACTGCAGCCCTAAGAAAGTTGGGCACTGTAAAACCAAGTAAGGTTTGCACTGCAGCCCTAAGGTGGGCACAGCAGCCCTAAGTAAGTTGGGCACAGCAGCCCTATGTATGTTGGGCACTGTAAAGCCAAGTAAGGTGTTCACTGCAGCCCTAAGGAAGGTGGGCACTGCTGCCCTAAGTAAAGTTGGTCACTGCAGCCCTAAGTAAGTTGGGCACTTTAAAACCAAGTAAGGCGGCCACTGCAGCTCTAAGGCGGGCACTGCAGCCCTAAGTATGCTGGGCACAGCAGCCCTAAGTAAAGTTGGGCACAGCAGCCCTAAGTAAGTTGGGATCTGTAAAACTAAGTGAAGTGGGCACTGCAGACCTAAGGAAGGTGGGCACTGCATCCCCAAGTACATTGGGCACTGTAAAACCAAGTAAGGTGGGCACTGCAGAACTAAGTAAGGTGGGCAGTGAAGCCCTAAGTACGTTGGGCACTGCAGCTTAAGGTGGCTCGGCACTGCAGTCCTACGTAAGTTGGGCACTGCAGACGTAAGTAAGGTGAGCACTGCAGCCCTAAGTAAGTTGGGCACTGCAGCCCTAAGGAAAGTTGGGCGCTGCAGGCCTAAGTAAGTTGGGCACTGTAAAACCAAGTAAGGTTGGCTGCAGCCCTAAGTAAGGTGGGCACTGCAGCCCTAAGGAAGGTGGGCGCTGCAGACCTAAGTATGTTGAGCACTGCAGCCCAAAGTAATGTTGGGCACTGCAGACCTATGTTAGGTGAGAACTGAAGCCCTAAGTATGGTGGGCACTGCATCCCTAAGTAAAGTTGGGCACTGCAGCCCTAAGAAAGTTGGGCACTGTAAAACCAAGTAAGGTTTGCACTGCAGCCCTAAGGTGGGCACAGCAGCCCTAAGTAAGTTGGGCACAGCAGCCCTATGTATGTTGGGCACTGTAAAGCCAAGTAAGGTGTTCACTGCAGCCCTAAGGAAGGTGGGCACTGCTGCCCTAAGTAAAGTTGGTCACTGCAGCCCTAAGTAAGTTGGGCACTTTAAAACCAAGTAAGGCGGCCACTGCAGCTCTAAGGCGGGCACTGCAGCCCTAAGTATGCTGGGCACAGCAGCCCTAAGTAAAGTTGGGCACAGCAGCCCTAAGTAAGTTGGGATCTGTAAAACTAAGTGAAGTGGGCACTGCAGACCTAAGGAAGGTGGGCACTGCATCCCCAAGTACATTGGGCACTGTAAAACCAAGTAAGGTGGGCACTGCAGAACTAAGTAAGGTGGGCAGTGAAGCCCTAAGTACGTTGGGCACTGCAGCTTAAGGTGGCTCGGCACTGCAGTCCTACGTAAGTTGGGCACTGCAGACGTAAGTAAGGTGAGCACTGCAGCCCTAAGTAAGTTGGGCACTGCAGCCCTAAGGAAAGTTGGGCGCTGCAGGCCTAAGTAAGTTGGGCACTGTAAAACCAAGTAAGGTTGGCTGCAGCCCTAAGTAAGGTGGGCACTGCAGCCCTAAGGAAGGTGGGCGCTGCAGACCTAAGTACGGCGAGCACTGCAGTCCAAAGTAATGTTGGGCACTGCAGCCCTAAGTAAGTTGGGCATTGCAGACCTATGTTAGGTGAGAACTGCAGCCCTAAGTATGGTGGGCACTGCATCCCTAAGTAAAGTTGGGCACTGCAGCCCCAACTAAGTTGGGCACTGCAGCCCTAAGTAAGGTGGGCACAGCAGCCCTAAGTAAGTTGGGCACAGCAGCCCTATGTATGTTGGGCACTGTAAAGCCAAGTAAGGTGTTCACTGCAGCCCTAAGGAAGGTGGGCACTGCTGCCCTAAATAAAGTTGGTCACTGCAGCCCTAAGTAAGTTGGGCACTTTAAAACCAAGTAAGGCGGCCACTGCAGCTCTAAGGCGGGCACTGCAGCCCTAAGTATGCTGGGCACAGCAGCCCTAAGTAAAGATGGGCACTGCAGCCCTAAGAAAGTTGGGCTCTGTAAAACTAAGAGAAGTGGGCACTGCAGCCCTAGGGAAGGTGGGCACTGCAGCCCTAAGTGTGTTGGGCACTACAGCCCTCAGTACAGTTGGGCACGGCAGCCCTAAGTAAGTTGGGCACTGTAAAACCAAGTAAGGAGGGCACTGTAGACCTAAGTAAGTTGGGCACTGCAGCCCTAAGTAAAGTTTGGCTCTGCAGCCCTAAGTAAGTTGTGCACTGTAAAACCAAGTAAGGTGGGCTGCTAACCTAAGTAAGGTGGGCACTGCATCCCTAAGTAAAGTTGGGCACTGCAGCCCCAACTAAGTTGGGCACTGCAGCCCTAAGTATGGCGAGCACTGCAGTCCAAAGTAATGTTGGGCACTGCAGCCCTAAGTAAGTTGGGCATTGCAGACCTATGTTAGGTGAGAACTGCAGCCCTAAGTATGGTGGGCACTGCATCCCTAAGTAAAGTTGGGCACTGCAGCCCCAACTAAGTTGGGCACTGCAGCCCTAAGTAAGGTGGGCACAGCAGCCCTAAGTAAGTTGGGCACAGCAGCCCTAAGTATGTTGGGCACTGTAAAACCAAGTAAGGTGTTCACTGCAGCCCTAAGGAAGGTGGGCACTGCAGCCCTAAGTATAATGGGCACTGCAGCCCTAAGAAAGTTGGGCACTTTAAAACCAAGTAAGGTGGCCACTGTAGCTCTAAGGCGGGCACAGCAGCCCTAAGTAAGTTGGGATCTGTAAAACTAAGTGAAGTGGGCACTGCAGACCTAAGGAAGGTGGGCACTGCATCCCCAAGTACGTTGGGCACTGTAAAACCAAGTAAGGTGGGCACTGCAGAACTAAGTAAGGTGGGCAGTGAAGCCCTAAGTACGTTGGGCACTGCAGCTTAAGGTGGCTCGGCACTGCAGTCCTACGTAAGTTGGGCACTGCAGATGTAAGTAAGGTGAGCACTGCAGCCCTAAGTAAGTTGGGCACTGCAGCCCTAAGGAAAGTTGGGCGCTGCAGGCCTAAGTTGGGCACTGTAAAACCAAGTAAGGTTTGCACTGCAGCCCTAAGGTGGGCACAGCAGCCCTAAGTAAGTTGGGCACAGCAGCCCTATGTATGTTGGGCACTGTAAAGCCAAGTAAGGTGTTCACTGCAGCCCTAAGGAAGGTGGGCACTGCTGCCCTAAGTAAAGTTGGTCACTGCAGCCCTAAGTAAGTTGGGCACTTTAAAACCAAGTAAGGCGGCCACTGCAGCTCTAAGGCGGGCACTGCAGCCCTAAGTATGCTGGGCACAGCAGCCCTAAGTAAAGTTGGGCACAGCAGCCCTAAGTAAGTTGGGATCTGTAAAACTAAGTGAAGTGGGCACTGCAGACCTAAGGAAGGTGGGCACTGCATCCCCAAGTACGTTGGGCACTGTAAAACCAAGTAAGGTGGGCACTGCAGAACTAAGTAAGGTGGGCAGTGAAGCCCTAAGTACGTTGGGCACTGCAGCTTAAGGTGGCTCGGCACTGCAGTCCTACGTAAATTGGGCACTGCAGACGTAAGTAAGGTGAGCACTGCAGCCCTAAGTAAGTTGGGCACTGCAGCCCTAAGGAAAGTTGGGCGCTGCAGGCCTAAGTAAGTTGGGCACTGTAAAACCAAGTAAGGTTGGCTGCAGCCCTAAGTAAGGTGGGCACTGCAGCCCTAAGGAAGGTGGGCGCTGCAGACCTAAGTATGGTGAGCACTGCAGCCCAAAGTAATGTTGGGCACTGCAGACCTATGTTAGGTGAGAACTGAAGCCCTAAGTATGGTGGGCACTGCATCCCTAAGTAAAGTTGGGCACTGCAGCCCTAAGAAAGTTGGGCACTGTAAAACCAAGTAAGGTTTGCACTGCAGCCCTAAGGTGGGCACAGCAGCCCTAAGTAAGTTGGGCACAGCAGCCCTATGTATGTTGGGCACTGTAAAGCCAAGTAAGGTGTTCACTGCAGCCCTAAGGAAGGTGGGCACTGCTGCCCTAAATAAAGTTGGTCACTGCAGCCCTAAGTAAGTTGGGCACTTTAAAACCAAGTAAGGCGGCCACTGCAGCTCTAAGGCGGGCACTGCAGCCCTAAGTATGCTGGGCACAGCAGCCCTAAGTAAAGATGGGCACTGCAGCCCTAAGAAAGTTGGGCTCTGTAAAACTAAGAGAAGTGGGCACTGCAGCCCTAGGGAAGGTGGGCACTGCAGCCCTAAGTGTGTTGGGCACTACAGCCCTCAGTACAGTTGGGCACGGCAGCCCTAAGTAAGTTGGGCACTGTAAAACCAAGTAAGGAGGGCACTGTAGACCTAAGTAAGTTGGGCACTGCAGCCCTAAGTAAAGTTTGGCTCTGCAGCCCTAAGTAAGTTGTGCACTGTAAAACCAAGTAAGGTGGGCTGCTAACCTAAGTAAGGTGGGCACTGCATCCCTAAGTAAAGTTGGGCACTGCAGCCCCAACTAAGTTGGGCACTGCAGCCCTAAGTATGGCGAGCACTGCAGTCCAAAGTAATGTTGGGCACTGCAGCCCTAAGTAAGTTGGGCATTGCAGACCTATGTTAGGTGAGAACTGCAGCCCTAAGTATGGTGGGCACTGCATCCCTAAGTAAAGTTGGGCACTGCAGCCCCAACTAAGTTGGGCACTGCAGCCCTAAGTAAGGTGGGCACAGCAGCCCTAAGTAAGTTGGGCACAGCAGCCCTAAGTATGTTGGGCACTGTAAAACCAAGTAAGGTGTTCACTGCAGCCCTAAGGAAGGTGGGCACTGCAGCCCTAAGTATAATGGGCACTGCAGCCCTAAGAAAGTTGGGCACTTTAAAACCAAGTAAGGTGGCCACTGTAGCTCTAAGGCGGGCACAGCAGCCCTAAGTAAGTTGGGATCTGTAAAACTAAGTGAAGTGGGCACTGCAGACCTAAGGAAGGTGGGCACTGCATCCCCAAGTACGTTGGGCACTGTAAAACCAAGTAAGGTGGGCACTGCAGAACTAAGTAAGGTGGGCAGTGAAGCCCTAAGTACGTTGGGCACTGCAGCTTAAGGTGGCTCGGCACTGCAGTCCTACGTAAGTTGGGCACTGCAGATGTAAGTAAGGTGAGCACTGCAGCCCTAAGTAAGTTGGGCACTGCAGCCCTAAGGAAAGTTGGGCGCTGCAGGCCTAAGTAAGTTGGGCACTGTAAAACCAAGTAAGGTTTGCACTGCAGCCCTAAGGTGGGCACAGCAGCCCTAAGTAAGTTGGGCACAGCAGCCCTATGTATGTTGGGCACTGTAAAGCCAAGTAAGGTGTTCACTGCAGCCCTAAGGAAGGTGGGCACTGCTGCCCTAAGTAAAGTTGGTCACTGCAGCCCTAAGTAAGTTGGGCACTTTAAAACCAAGTAAGGCGGCCACTGCAGCTCTAAGGCGGGCACTGCAGCCCTAAGTATGCTGGGCACAGCAGCCCTAAGTAAAGTTGGGCACAGCAGCCCTAAGTAAGTTGGGATCTGTAAAACTAAGTGAAGTGGGCACTGCAGACCTAAGGAAGGTGGGCACTGCATCCCCAAGTACGTTGGGCACTGTAAAACCAAGTAAGGTGGGCACTGCAGAACTAAGTAAGGTGGGCAGTGAAGCCCTAAGTACGTTGGGCACTGCAGCTTAAGGTGGCTCGGCACTGCAGTCCTACGTAAATTGGGCACTGCAGACGTAAGTAAGGTGAGCACTGCAGCCCTAAGTAAGTTGGGCACTGCAGCCCTAAGGAAAGTTGGGCGCTGCAGGCCTAAGTAAGTTGGGCACTGTAAAACCAAGTAAGGTTGGCTGCAGCCCTAAGTAAGGTGGGCACTGCAGCCCTAAGGAAGGTGGGCGCTGCAGACCTAAGTATGGTGAGCACTGCAGCCCAAAGTAATGTTGGGCACTGCAGACCTATGTTAGGTGAGAACTGAAGCCCTAAGTATGGTGGGCACTGCATCCCTAAGTAAAGTTGGGCACTGCAGCCCTAAGAAAGTTGGGCACTGTAAAACCAAGTAAGGTTTGCACTGCAGCCCTAAGGTGGGCACAGCAGCCCTAAGTAAGTTGGGCACAGCAGCCCTATGTATGTTGGGCACTGTAAAGCCAAGTAAGGTGTTCACTGCAGCCCTAAGGAAGGTGGGCACTGCTGCCCTAAGTAAAGTTGGTCACTGCAGCCCTAAGTAAGTTGGGCACTTTAAAACCAAGTAAGGCGGCCACTGCAGCTCTAAGGCGGGCACTGCAGCCCTAAGTATGCTGGGCACAGCAGCCCTAAGTAAAGTTGGGCACAGCAGCCCTAAGTAAGTTGGGATCTGTAAAACTAAGTGAAGTGGGCACTGCAGACCTAAGGAAGGTGGGCACTGCATCCCCAAGTACATTGGGCACTGTAAAACCAAGTAAGGTGGGCACTGCAGAACTAAGTAAGGTGGGCAGTGAAGCCCTAAGTACGTTGGGC
The DNA here is from genome assembly GCF_037157495.1 of Lathamus discolor. Classification (NCBI taxonomy): domain Eukaryota; kingdom Metazoa; phylum Chordata; class Aves; order Psittaciformes; family Psittacidae; genus Lathamus; species Lathamus discolor. The sequence goes on from NC_088902.1 coordinate 7,100,163, forward strand.
ACTGCAGCTTAAGGTGGCTCGGCACTGCAGTCCTACGTAAGTTGGGCACTGCAGACGTAAGTAAGGTGAGCACTGCAGCCCTAAGTAAGTTGGGCACTGCAGCCCTAAGGAAAGTTGGGCGCTGCAGGCCTAAGTAAGTTGGGCACTGTAAAACCAAGTAAGGTTGGCTGCAGCCCTAAGTAAGGTGGGCACTGCAGCCCTAAGGAAGGTGGGCGCTGCAGACCTAAGTATGTTGAGCACTGCAGCCCAAAGTAATGTTGGGCACTGCAGACCTATGTTAGGTGAGAACTGAAGCCCTAAGTATGGTGGGCACTGCATCCCTAAGTAAAGTTGGGCACTGCAGCCCTAAGAAAGTTGGGCACTGTAAAACCAAGTAAGGTTTGCACTGCAGCCCTAAGGTGGGCACAGCAGCCCTAAGTAAGTTGGGCACAGCAGCCCTATGTATGTTGGGCACTGTAAAGCCAAGTAAGGTGTTCACTGCAGCCCTAAGGAAGGTGGGCACTGCTGCCCTAAGTAAAGTTGGTCACTGCAGCCCTAAGTAAGTTGGGCACTTTAAAACCAAGTAAGGCGGCCACTGCAGCTCTAAGGCGGGCACTGCAGCCCTAAGTATGCTGGGCACAGCAGCCCTAAGTAAAGTTGGGCACAGCAGCCCTAAGTAAGTTGGGATCTGTAAAACTAAGTGAAGTGGGCACTGCAGACCTAAGGAAGGTGGGCACTGCATCCCCAAGTACATTGGGCACTGTAAAACCAAGTAAGGTGGGCACTGCAGAACTAAGTAAGGTGGGCAGTGAAGCCCTAAGTACGTTGGGCACTGCAGCTTAAGGTGGCTCGGCACTGCAGTCCTACGTAAGTTGGGCACTGCAGACGTAAGTAAGGTGAGCACTGCAGCCCTAAGTAAGTTGGGCACTGCAGCCCTAAGGAAAGTTGGGCGCTGCAGGCCTAAGTAAGTTGGGCACTGTAAAACCAAGTAAGGTTGGCTGCAGCCCTAAGTAAGGTGGGCACTGCAGCCCTAAGGAAGGTGGGCGCTGCAGACCTAAGTACGGCGAGCACTGCAGTCCAAAGTAATGTTGGGCACTGCAGCCCTAAGTAAGTTGGGCATTGCAGACCTATGTTAGGTGAGAACTGCAGCCCTAAGTATGGTGGGCACTGCATCCCTAAGTAAAGTTGGGCACTGCAGCCCCAACTAAGTTGGGCACTGCAGCCCTAAGTAAGGTGGGCACAGCAGCCCTAAGTAAGTTGGGCACAGCAGCCCTATGTATGTTGGGCACTGTAAAGCCAAGTAAGGTGTTCACTGCAGCCCTAAGGAAGGTGGGCACTGCTGCCCTAAATAAAGTTGGTCACTGCAGCCCTAAGTAAGTTGGGCACTTTAAAACCAAGTAAGGCGGCCACTGCAGCTCTAAGGCGGGCACTGCAGCCCTAAGTATGCTGGGCACAGCAGCCCTAAGTAAAGATGGGCACTGCAGCCCTAAGAAAGTTGGGCTCTGTAAAACTAAGAGAAGTGGGCACTGCAGCCCTAGGGAAGGTGGGCACTGCAGCCCTAAGTGTGTTGGGCACTACAGCCCTCAGTACAGTTGGGCACGGCAGCCCTAAGTAAGTTGGGCACTGTAAAACCAAGTAAGGAGGGCACTGTAGACCTAAGTAAGTTGGGCACTGCAGCCCTAAGTAAAGTTTGGCTCTGCAGCCCTAAGTAAGTTGTGCACTGTAAAACCAAGTAAGGTGGGCTGCTAACCTAAGTAAGGTGGGCACTGCATCCCTAAGTAAAGTTGGGCACTGCAGCCCCAACTAAGTTGGGCACTGCAGCCCTAAGTATGGCGAGCACTGCAGTCCAAAGTAATGTTGGGCACTGCAGCCCTAAGTAAGTTGGGCATTGCAGACCTATGTTAGGTGAGAACTGCAGCCCTAAGTATGGTGGGCACTGCATCCCTAAGTAAAGTTGGGCACTGCAGCCCCAACTAAGTTGGGCACTGCAGCCCTAAGTAAGGTGGGCACAGCAGCCCTAAGTAAGTTGGGCACAGCAGCCCTAAGTATGTTGGGCACTGTAAAACCAAGTAAGGTGTTCACTGCAGCCCTAAGGAAGGTGGGCACTGCAGCCCTAAGTATAATGGGCACTGCAGCCCTAAGAAAGTTGGGCACTTTAAAACCAAGTAAGGTGGCCACTGTAGCTCTAAGGCGGGCACAGCAGCCCTAAGTAAGTTGGGATCTGTAAAACTAAGTGAAGTGGGCACTGCAGACCTAAGGAAGGTGGGCACTGCATCCCCAAGTACGTTGGGCACTGTAAAACCAAGTAAGGTGGGCACTGCAGAACTAAGTAAGGTGGGCAGTGAAGCCCTAAGTACGTTGGGCACTGCAGCTTAAGGTGGCTCGGCACTGCAGTCCTACGTAAGTTGGGCACTGCAGATGTAAGTAAGGTGAGCACTGCAGCCCTAAGTAAGTTGGGCACTGCAGCCCTAAGGAAAGTTGGGCGCTGCAGGCCTAAGTTGGGCACTGTAAAACCAAGTAAGGTTTGCACTGCAGCCCTAAGGTGGGCACAGCAGCCCTAAGTAAGTTGGGCACAGCAGCCCTATGTATGTTGGGCACTGTAAAGCCAAGTAAGGTGTTCACTGCAGCCCTAAGGAAGGTGGGCACTGCTGCCCTAAGTAAAGTTGGTCACTGCAGCCCTAAGTAAGTTGGGCACTTTAAAACCAAGTAAGGCGGCCACTGCAGCTCTAAGGCGGGCACTGCAGCCCTAAGTATGCTGGGCACAGCAGCCCTAAGTAAAGTTGGGCACAGCAGCCCTAAGTAAGTTGGGATCTGTAAAACTAAGTGAAGTGGGCACTGCAGACCTAAGGAAGGTGGGCACTGCATCCCCAAGTACGTTGGGCACTGTAAAACCAAGTAAGGTGGGCACTGCAGAACTAAGTAAGGTGGGCAGTGAAGCCCTAAGTACGTTGGGCACTGCAGCTTAAGGTGGCTCGGCACTGCAGTCCTACGTAAATTGGGCACTGCAGACGTAAGTAAGGTGAGCACTGCAGCCCTAAGTAAGTTGGGCACTGCAGCCCTAAGGAAAGTTGGGCGCTGCAGGCCTAAGTAAGTTGGGCACTGTAAAACCAAGTAAGGTTGGCTGCAGCCCTAAGTAAGGTGGGCACTGCAGCCCTAAGGAAGGTGGGCGCTGCAGACCTAAGTATGGTGAGCACTGCAGCCCAAAGTAATGTTGGGCACTGCAGACCTATGTTAGGTGAGAACTGAAGCCCTAAGTATGGTGGGCACTGCATCCCTAAGTAAAGTTGGGCACTGCAGCCCTAAGAAAGTTGGGCACTGTAAAACCAAGTAAGGTTTGCACTGCAGCCCTAAGGTGGGCACAGCAGCCCTAAGTAAGTTGGGCACAGCAGCCCTATGTATGTTGGGCACTGTAAAGCCAAGTAAGGTGTTCACTGCAGCCCTAAGGAAGGTGGGCACTGCTGCCCTAAATAAAGTTGGTCACTGCAGCCCTAAGTAAGTTGGGCACTTTAAAACCAAGTAAGGCGGCCACTGCAGCTCTAAGGCGGGCACTGCAGCCCTAAGTATGCTGGGCACAGCAGCCCTAAGTAAAGATGGGCACTGCAGCCCTAAGAAAGTTGGGCTCTGTAAAACTAAGAGAAGTGGGCACTGCAGCCCTAGGGAAGGTGGGCACTGCAGCCCTAAGTGTGTTGGGCACTACAGCCCTCAGTACAGTTGGGCACGGCAGCCCTAAGTAAGTTGGGCACTGTAAAACCAAGTAAGGAGGGCACTGTAGACCTAAGTAAGTTGGGCACTGCAGCCCTAAGTAAAGTTTGGCTCTGCAGCCCTAAGTAAGTTGTGCACTGTAAAACCAAGTAAGGTGGGCTGCTAACCTAAGTAAGGTGGGCACTGCATCCCTAAGTAAAGTTGGGCACTGCAGCCCCAACTAAGTTGGGCACTGCAGCCCTAAGTATGGCGAGCACTGCAGTCCAAAGTAATGTTGGGCACTGCAGCCCTAAGTAAGTTGGGCATTGCAGACCTATGTTAGGTGAGAACTGCAGCCCTAAGTATGGTGGGCACTGCATCCCTAAGTAAAGTTGGGCACTGCAGCCCCAACTAAGTTGGGCACTGCAGCCCTAAGTAAGGTGGGCACAGCAGCCCTAAGTAAGTTGGGCACAGCAGCCCTAAGTATGTTGGGCACTGTAAAACCAAGTAAGGTGTTCACTGCAGCCCTAAGGAAGGTGGGCACTGCAGCCCTAAGTATAATGGGCACTGCAGCCCTAAGAAAGTTGGGCACTTTAAAACCAAGTAAGGTGGCCACTGTAGCTCTAAGGCGGGCACAGCAGCCCTAAGTAAGTTGGGATCTGTAAAACTAAGTGAAGTGGGCACTGCAGACCTAAGGAAGGTGGGCACTGCATCCCCAAGTACGTTGGGCACTGTAAAACCAAGTAAGGTGGGCACTGCAGAACTAAGTAAGGTGGGCAGTGAAGCCCTAAGTACGTTGGGCACTGCAGCTTAAGGTGGCTCGGCACTGCAGTCCTACGTAAGTTGGGCACTGCAGATGTAAGTAAGGTGAGCACTGCAGCCCTAAGTAAGTTGGGCACTGCAGCCCTAAGGAAAGTTGGGCGCTGCAGGCCTAAGTAAGTTGGGCACTGTAAAACCAAGTAAGGTTTGCACTGCAGCCCTAAGGTGGGCACAGCAGCCCTAAGTAAGTTGGGCACAGCAGCCCTATGTATGTTGGGCACTGTAAAGCCAAGTAAGGTGTTCACTGCAGCCCTAAGGAAGGTGGGCACTGCTGCCCTAAGTAAAGTTGGTCACTGCAGCCCTAAGTAAGTTGGGCACTTTAAAACCAAGTAAGGCGGCCACTGCAGCTCTAAGGCGGGCACTGCAGCCCTAAGTATGCTGGGCACAGCAGCCCTAAGTAAAGTTGGGCACAGCAGCCCTAAGTAAGTTGGGATCTGTAAAACTAAGTGAAGTGGGCACTGCAGACCTAAGGAAGGTGGGCACTGCATCCCCAAGTACGTTGGGCACTGTAAAACCAAGTAAGGTGGGCACTGCAGAACTAAGTAAGGTGGGCAGTGAAGCCCTAAGTACGTTGGGCACTGCAGCTTAAGGTGGCTCGGCACTGCAGTCCTACGTAAATTGGGCACTGCAGACGTAAGTAAGGTGAGCACTGCAGCCCTAAGTAAGTTGGGCACTGCAGCCCTAAGGAAAGTTGGGCGCTGCAGGCCTAAGTAAGTTGGGCACTGTAAAACCAAGTAAGGTTGGCTGCAGCCCTAAGTAAGGTGGGCACTGCAGCCCTAAGGAAGGTGGGCGCTGCAGACCTAAGTATGGTGAGCACTGCAGCCCAAAGTAATGTTGGGCACTGCAGACCTATGTTAGGTGAGAACTGAAGCCCTAAGTATGGTGGGCACTGCATCCCTAAGTAAAGTTGGGCACTGCAGCCCTAAGAAAGTTGGGCACTGTAAAACCAAGTAAGGTTTGCACTGCAGCCCTAAGGTGGGCACAGCAGCCCTAAGTAAGTTGGGCACAGCAGCCCTATGTATGTTGGGCACTGTAAAGCCAAGTAAGGTGTTCACTGCAGCCCTAAGGAAGGTGGGCACTGCTGCCCTAAATAAAGTTGGTCACTGCAGCCCTAAGTAAGTTGGGCACTTTAAAACCAAGTAAGGCGGCCACTGCAGCTCTAAGGCGGGCACTGCAGCCCTAAGTATGCTGGGCACAGCAGCCCTAAGTAAAGATGGGCACTGCAGCCCTAAGAAAGTTGGGCTCTGTAAAACTAAGAGAAGTGGGCACTGCAGCCCTAGGGAAGGTGGGCACTGCAGCCCTAAGTGTGTTGGGCACTACAGCCCTCAGTACAGTTGGGCACGGCAGCCCTAAGTAAGTTGGGCACTGTAAAACCAAGTAAGGAGGGCACTGTAGACCTAAGTAAGTTGGGCACTGCAGCCCTAAGTAAAGTTTGGCTCTGCAGCCCTAAGTAAGTTGTGCACTGTAAAACCAAGTAAGGTGGGCTGCTAACCTAAGTAAGGTGGGCACTGCATCCCTAAGTAAAGTTGGGCACTGCAGCCCCAACTAAGTTGGGCACTGCAGCCCTAAGTATGGCGAGCACTGCAGTCCAAAGTAATGTTGGGCACTGCAGCCCTAAGTAAGTTGGGCATTGCAGACCTATGTTAGGTGAGAACTGCAGCCCTAAGTATGGTGGGCACTGCATCCCTAAGTAAAGTTGGGCACTGCAGCCCCAACTAAGTTGGGCACTGCAGCCCTAAGTAAGGTGGGCACAGCAGCCCTAAGTAAGTTGGGCACAGCAGCCCTAAGTATGTTGGGCACTGTAAAACCAAGTAAGGTGTTCACTGCAGCCCTAAGGAAGGTGGGCACTGCAGCCCTAAGTATAATGGGCACTGCAGCCCTAAGAAAGTTGGGCACTTTAAAACCAAGTAAGGTGGCCACTGTAGCTCTAAGGCGGGCACAGCAGCCCTAAGTAAGTTGGGATCTGTAAAACTAAGTGAAGTGGGCACTGCAGACCTAAGGAAGGTGGGCACTGCATCCCCAAGTACGTTGGGCACTGTAAAACCAAGTAAGGTGGGCACTGCAGAACTAAGTAAGGTGGGCAGTGAAGCCCTAAGTACGTTGGGCACTGCAGCTTAAGGTGGCTCGGCACTGCAGTCCTACGTAAGTTGGGCACTGCAGATGTAAGTAAGGTGAGCACTGCAGCCCTAAGTAAGTTGGGCACTGCAGCCCTAAGGAAAGTTGGGCGCTGCAGGCCTAAGTAAGTTGGGCACTGTAAAACCAAGTAAGGTTTGCACTGCAGCCCTAAGGTGGGCACAGCAGCCCTAAGTAAGTTGGGCACAGCAGCCCTATGTATGTTGGGCACTGTAAAGCCAAGTAAGGTGTTCACTGCAGCCCTAAGGAAGGTGGGCACTGCTGCCCTAAGTAAAGTTGGTCACTGCAGCCCTAAGTAAGTTGGGCACTTTAAAACCAAGTAAGGCGGCCACTGCAGCTCTAAGGCGGGCACTGCAGCCCTAAGTATGCTGGGCACAGCAGCCCTAAGTAAAGTTGGGCACAGCAGCCCTAAGTAAGTTGGGATCTGTAAAACTAAGTGAAGTGGGCACTGCAGACCTAAGGAAGGTGGGCACTGCATCCCCAAGTACGTTGGGCACTGTAAAACCAAGTAAGGTGGGCACTGCAGAACTAAGTAAGGTGGGCAGTGAAGCCCTAAGTACGTTGGGCACTGCAGCTTAAGGTGGCTCGGCACTGCAGTCCTACGTAAATTGGGCACTGCAGACGTAAGTAAGGTGAGCACTGCAGCCCTAAGTAAGTTGGGCACTGCAGCCCTAAGGAAAGTTGGGCGCTGCAGGCCTAAGTAAGTTGGGCACTGTAAAACCAAGTAAGGTTGGCTGCAGCCCTAAGTAAGGTGGGCACTGCAGCCCTAAGGAAGGTGGGCGCTGCAGACCTAAGTATGGTGAGCACTGCAGCCCAAAGTAATGTTGGGCACTGCAGACCTATGTTAGGTGAGAACTGAAGCCCTAAGTATGGTGGGCACTGCATCCCTAAGTAAAGTTGGGCACTGCAGCCCTAAGAAAGTTGGGCACTGTAAAACCAAGTAAGGTTTGCACTGCAGCCCTAAGGTGGGCACAGCAGCCCTAAGTAAGTTGGGCACAGCAGCCCTATGTATGTTGGGCACTGTAAAGCCAAGTAAGGTGTTCACTGCAGCCCTAAGGAAGGTGGGCACTGCTGCCCTAAGTAAAGTTGGTCACTGCAGCCCTAAGTAAGTTGGGCACTTTAAAACCAAGTAAGGCGGCCACTGCAGCTCTAAGGCGGGCACTGCAGCCCTAAGTATGCTGGGCACAGCAGCCCTAAGTAAAGTTGGGCACAGCAGCCCTAAGTAAGTTGGGATCTGTAAAACTAAGTGAAGTGGGCACTGCAGACCTAAGGAAGGTGGGCACTGCATCCCCAAGTACGTTGGGCACTGTAAAACCAAGTAAGGTGGGCACTGCAGAACTAAGTAAGGTGGGCAGTGAAGCCCTAAGTACGTTGGGCACTGCAGCTTAAGGTGGCTCGGCACTGCAGTCCTACGTAAGTTGGGCACTGCAGACGTAAGTAAGGTGAGCACTGCAGCCCTAAGTAAGTTGGGCACTGCAGCCCTAAGGAAAGTTGGGCGCTGCAGGCCTAAGTAAGTTGGGCACTGTAAAACCAAGTAAGGTTGGCTGCAGCCCTAAGTAAGGTGGGCACTGCAGCCCTAAGGAAGGTGGGCGCTGCAGACCTAAGTACGGCGAGCACTGCAGTCCAAAGTAATGTTGGGCACTGCAGCCCTAAGTAAGTTGGGCATTGCAGACCTATGTTAGGTGAGAACTGCAGCCCTAAGTATGGTGGGCACTGCATCCCTAAGTAAAGTTGGGCACTGCAGCCCCAACTAAGTTGGGCACTGCAGCCCTAAGTAAGGTGGGCACAGCAGCCCTAAGTAAGTTGGGCACAGCAGCCCTATGTATGTTGGGCACTGTAAAGCCAAGTAAGGTGTTCACTGCAGCCCTAAGGAAGGTGGGCACTGCTGCCCTAAATAAAGTTGGTCACTGCAGCCCTAAGTAAGTTGGGCACTTTAAAACCAAGTAAGGCGGCCACTGCAGCTCTAAGGCGGGCACTGCAGCCCTAAGTATGCTGGGCACAGCAGCCCTAAGTAAAGATGGGCACTGCAGCCCTAAGAAAGTTGGGCTCTGTAAAACTAAGAGAAGTGGGCACTGCAGCCCTAGGGAAGGTGGGCACTGCAGCCCTAAGTGTGTTGGGCACTACAGCCCTCAGTACAGTTGGGCACGGCAGCCCTAAGTAAGTTGGGCACTGTAAAACCAAGTAAGGAGGGCACTGTAGACCTAAGTAAGTTGGGCACTGCAGCCCTAAGTAAAGTTTGGCTCTGCAGCCCTAAGTAAGTTGTGCACTGTAAAACCAAGTAAGGTGGGCTGCTAACCTAAGTAAGGTGGGCACTGCATCCCTAAGTAAAGTTGGGCACTGCAGCCCCAACTAAGTTGGGCACTGCAGCCCTAAGTATGGCGAGCACTGCAGTCCAAAGTAATGTTGGGCACTGCAGCCCTAAGTAAGTTGGGCATTGCAGACCTATGTTAGGTGAGAACTGCAGCCCTAAGTATGGTGGGCACTGCATCCCTAAGTAAAGTTGGGCACTGCAGCCCCAACTAAGTTGGGCACTGCAGCCCTAAGTAAGGTGGGCACAGCAGCCCTAAGTAAGTTGGGCACAGCAGCCCTAAGTATGTTGGGCACTGTAAAACCAAGTAAGGTGTTCACTGCAGCCCTAAGGAAGGTGGGCACTGCAGCCCTAAGTATAATGGGCACTGCAGCCCTAAGAAAGTTGGGCACTTTAAAACCAAGTAAGGTGGCCACTGTAGCTCTAAGGCGGGCACAGCAGCCCTAAGTAAGTTGGGATCTGTAAAACTAAGTGAAGTGGGCACTGCAGACCTAAGGAAGGTGGGCACTGCATCCCCAAGTACGTTGGGCACTGTAAAACCAAGTAAGGTGGGCACTGCAGAACTAAGTAAGGTGGGCAGTGAAGCCCTAAGTACGTTGGGCACTGCAGCTTAAGGTGGCTCGGCACTGCAGTCCTACGTAAGTTGGGCACTGCAGATGTAAGTAAGGTGAGCACTGCAGCCCTAAGTAAGTTGGGCACTGCAGCCCTAAGGAAAGTTGGGCGCTGCAGGCCTAAGTAAGTTGGGCACTGTAAAACCAAGTAAGGTTTGCACTGCAGCCCTAAGGTGGGCACAGCAGCCCTAAGTAAGTTGGGCACAGCAGCCCTATGTATGTTGGGCACTGTAAAGCCAAGTAAGGTGTTCACTGCAGCCCTAAGGAAGGTGGGCACTGCTGCCCTAAGTAAAGTTGGTCACTGCAGCCCTAAGTAAGTTGGGCACTTTAAAACCAAGTAAGGCGGCCACTGCAGCTCTAAGGCGGGCACTGCAGCCCTAAGTATGCTGGGCACAGCAGCCCTAAGTAAAGTTGGGCACAGCAGCCCTAAGTAAGTTGGGATCTGTAAAACTAAGTGAAGTGGGCACTGCAGACCTAAGGAAGGTGGGCACTGCATCCCCAAGTACGTTGGGCACTGTAAAACCAAGTAAGGTGGGCACTGCAGAACTAAGTAAGGTGGGCAGTGAAGCCCTAAGTACGTTGGGCACTGCAGCTTAAGGTGGCTCGGCACTGCAGTCCTACGTAAATTGGGCACTGCAGACGTAAGTAAGGTGAGCACTGCAGCCCTAAGTAAGTTGGGCACTGCAGCCCTAAGGAAAGTTGGGCGCTGCAGGCCTAAGTAAGTTGGGCACTGTAAAACCAAGTAAGGTTGGCTGCAGCCCTAAGTAAGGTGGGCACTGCAGCCCTAAGGAAGGTGGGCGCTGCAGACCTAAGTATGGTGAGCACTGCAGCCCAAAGTAATGTTGGGCACTGCAGACCTATGTTAGGTGAGAACTGAAGCCCTAAGTATGGTGGGCACTGCATCCCTAAGTAAAGTTGGGCACTGCAGCCCTAAGAAAGTTGGGCACTGTAAAACCAAGTAAGGTTTGCACTGCAGCCCTAAGGTGGGCACAGCAGCCCTAAGTAAGTTGGGCACAGCAGCCCTATGTATGTTGGGCACTGTAAAGCCAAGTAAGGTGTTCACTGCAGCCCTAAGGAAGGTGGGCACTGCTGCCCTAAGTAAAGTTGGTCACTGCAGCCCTAAGTAAGTTGGGCACTTTAAAACCAAGTAAGGCGGCCACTGCAGCTCTAAGGCGGGCACTGCAGCCCTAAGTATGCTGGGCACAGCAGCCCTAAGTAAAGTTGGGCACAGCAGCCCTAAGTAAGTTGGGATCTGTAAAACTAAGTGAAGTGGGCACTGCAGACCTAAGGAAGGTGGGCACTGCATCCCCAAGTACGTTGGGCACTGTAAAACCAAGTAAGGTGGGCACTGCAGAACTAAGTAAGGTGGGCAGTGAAGCCCTAAGTACGTTGGGCACTGCAGCTTAAGGTGGCTCGGCACTGCAGTCCTACGTAAGTTGGGCACTGCAGACGTAAGTAAGGTGAGCACTGCAGCCCTAAGTAAGTTGGGCACTGCAGCCCTAAGGAAAGTTGGGCGCTGCAGGCCTAAGTAAGTTGGGCACTGTAAAACCAAGTAAGGTTGGCTGCAGCCCTAAGTAAGGTGGGCACTGCAGCCCTAAGGAAGGTGGGCGCTGCAGACCTAAGTATGGTGAGCACTGCAGCCCAAAGTAATGTTGGGCACTGCAGACCTATGTTAGGTGAGAACTGAAGCCCTAAGTATGGTGGGCACTGCATCCCTAAGTAAAGTTGGGCACTGCAGCCCTAAGAAAGTTGGGCACTGTAAAACCAAGTAAGGTTTGCACTGCAGCCCTAAGGTGGGCACAGCAGCCCTAAGTAAGTTGGGCACAGCAGCCCTATGTATGTTGGGCACTGTAAAGCCAAGTAAGGTGTTCACTGCAGCCCTAAGGAAGGTGGGCACTGCTGCCCTAAGTAAAGTTGGTCACTGCAGCCCTAAGTAAGTTGGGCACTTTAAAACCAAGTAAGGCGGCCACTGCAGCTCTAAGGCGGGCACTGCAGCCCTAAGTATGCTGGGCACAGCAGCCCTAAGTAAAGTTGGGCACAGCAGCCCTAAGTAAGTTGGGATCTGTAAAACTAAGTGAAGTGGGCACTGCAGACCTAAGGAAGGTGGGCACTGCATCCCCAAGTACGTTGGGCACTGTAAAACCAAGTAAGGTGGGCACTGCAGAACTAAGTAAGGTGGGCAGTGAAGCCCTAAGTACGTTGGGCACTGCAGCTTAAGGTGGCTCGGCACTGCAGTCCTACGTAAGTTGGGCACTGCAGACGTAAGTAAGGTGAGCACTGCAGCCCTAAGTAAGTTGGGCACTGCAGCCCTAAGGAAAGTTGGGCGCTGCAGGCCTAAGTAAGTTGGGCACTGTAAAACCAAGTAAGGTCGGCTGCAGCCCTAAGTAAGGTGGGCACTGCAGCCCTAAGGAAGGTGGGCGCTGCAGACCTAAGTATGGTGAGCACTGCAGCCCAAAGTAATGTTGGGCACTGCAGACCTATGTTAGGTGAGAACTGAAGCCCTAAGTATGGTGGGCACTGCATCCCTAAGTAAAGTTGGGCACTGCAGCCCTAAGAAAGTTGGGCACTGTAAAACCAAGTAAGGTTTGCACTGCAGCCCTAAGGTGGGCACAGCAGCCCTAAGTAAGTTGGGCACAGCAGCCCTATGTATGTTGGGCACTGTAAAGCCAAGTAAGGTGTTCACTGCAGCCCTAAGGAAGGTGGGCACTGCTGCCCTAAGTAAAGTTGGTCACTGCAGCCCTAAGTAAGTTGGGCACTTTAAAACCAAGTAAGGCGGCCACTGCAGCTCTAAGGCGGGCACTGCAGCCCTAAGTATGCTGGGCACAGCAGCCCTAAGTAAAGTTGGGCACAGCAGCCCTAAGTAAGTTGGGATCTGTAAAACTAAGTGAAGTGGGCACTGCAGACCTAAGGAAGGTGGGCACTGCATCCCCAAGTACGTTGGGCACTGTAAAACCAAGTAAGGTGGGCACTGCAGAACTAAGTAAGGTGGGCAGTGAAGCCCTAAGTACGTTGGGCACTGCAGCTTAAGGTGGCTCGGCACTGCAGTCCTACGTAAATTGGGCACTGCAGACGTAAGTAAGGTGAGCACTGCAGCCCTAAGTAAGTTGGGCACTGCAGCCCTAAGGAAAGTTGGGCGCTGCAGGCCTAAGTAAGTTGGGCACTGTAAAACCAAGTAAGGTTGGCTGCAGCCCTAAGTAAGGTGGGCACTGCAGCCCTAAGGAAGGTGGGCGCTGCAGACCTAAGTATGGTGAGCACTGCAGCCCAAAGTAATGTTGGGCACTGCAGACCTATGTTAGGTGAGAACTGAAGCCCTAAGTATGGTGGGCACTGCATCCCTAAGTAAAGTTGGGCACTGCAGCCCTAAGAAAGTTGGGCACTGTAAAACCAAGTAAGGTTTGCACTGCAGCCCTAAGGTGGGCACAACAGCCCTAAGTAAGTTGGGCACAGCAGCCCTATGTATGTTGGGCACTGTAAAGCCAAGTAAGGTGTTCACTGCAGCCCTAAGGAAGGTGGGCACTGCTGCCCTAAATAAAGTTGGTCACTGCAGCCCTAAGTAAAGTTTGGCTCTGCAGCCCTAAGTAAGTTGTGCACTGTAAAACCAAGTAAGGTGGGCTGCTAACCTAAGTAAGGTGGGCACTGCAGCCCTAAGGAATGTGGATACTGCAGCCCTAAGTAAGGTGGGCACAGCAGCCCTAAGTATGGCGAGCACTGCAGTCCAAAGTAATGTTGGGCACTGCAGCCCTAAGTAAGTTGGGCATTGCAGACCTATGTTAGGTGAGAACAGCAGCCCTAAGTATGGTGGGCACTGCATCCCTAAGTAAAGTTGGGCACTGCAGCCCCAACTAAGTTGGGCACTGCATACCTAAGTAAAGTTGGGCACTGCAGCCCTAAGAAAGTTGGGCACTGTAAAACCAAGTAAGGTTTGCACTGCAGCCCTAAGGTGGGCACAGCAGCCCTAAGTAAGTTGGGCACAGCAGCCCTATGTATGTTGGGCACTGTAAAGCCAAGTAAGGTGTTCACTGCAGCCCTAAGGAAGGTGGGCATTGCAGACCTATGTTAGGTGAGAACTGCAGCCCTAAGTATGGTGGGCACTGCATCCCTAAGTAAAGTTGGGCACTGCAGCCCCAACTAAGTTGGGCACTGCAGCCCTAAGTAAGGTGGGCACAGCAGCCCTAAGTAAGTTGGGCACAGCAGCCCTAAGTATGTTGGGCACTGTAAAACCAAGTAAGGTGTTCACTGCAGCCCTAAGGAAGGTGGGCACTGCAGCCCTAAGTATAATGGGCACTGCAGCCCTAAGAAAGTTGGGCACTTTAAAACCAAGTAAGGTGGCCACTGTAGCTCTAAGGCGGGCACAGCAGCCCTAAGTAAGTTGGGATCTGTAAAACTAAGTGAAGTGGGCGCTGCAGACCTAAGGAAGGTGGGCACTGCAGCCCTAAGAAAGTTGGGCACTGTAAAACCAAGTAAGGTGGGCACTGCAGAACTAAGTAAGGTGGGCAGTGAAGCCCTAAGTACGTTGGGCACTGCAGCTTAAGGTGGCTCGGCACTGCAGTCCTACGTAAGTTGGGCACTGCAGACGTAAGTAAGGTGAGCACTGCAGCCCTAAGTTGGGCACTGCAGCCCTAAGGAAAGTTGGGCGCTGCAGGCCTAAGTAAGTTGGGCACTGTAAAACCAAGTAAGGTTGGCTGCAGCCCTAAGTAAGGTGGGCACTTTAAAACCAAGTAAGGCGGCCACTGCAGCTCTAAGGCGGGCACTGCAGCCCTAAGTATGCTGGGCACAGCAGCCCTAAGTAAAGATGGGCACTGCAGCCCTAAGAAAGTTGGGCTCTGTAAAACTAAGAGAAGTGGGCACTGCAGCCCTAAGGAAGGTGGGCGCTGCAGACCTAAGTATGGTGAGCACTGCAGCCCAAAGTAATGTTGGGCACTGCAGACCTATGTTAGGTGAGAACTGAAGCCCTAAGTAAGTTGGGCACTGCATCCGTAAATAAAGTTGGGCACTGCAGCCCTTAGAAAGTTGGGCACTGTAAAACTAAGTAAGGTTTGCACTGCAGCCCTAAGGTGGGCACAGCAGCCCTAAGTAAGTTGGGCACAGCAGCCCTATGTATGTTGGGCACTGTAAAGCCAAGTAAGGTGTTCACTGCAGCCCTAAGGAAGGTGGGCACTGCTGCCCTAAATAAAGTTGGTCACTGCAGCCCTAAGTAAGTTGGGCACTTTAAAACCAAGTAAGGCGGCCACTGCAGCTCTAAGGCGGGCACTGCAGCCCTAAGTATGCTGGGCACAGCAGCCCTAAGTAAAGATGGGCACTGCAGCCCTAAGAAAGTTGGGCTCTGTAAAACTAAGAGAAGTGGGCACTGCAGCCCTAGGGAAGGTGGGCACTGCAGCCCTAAGTGTGTTGCGCACTACAGCCCTCAGTACAGTTGGGCACGGCAGCCCTAAGTAAGTTGGGCACTGTAAAACCAAGTAAGGAGGGCACTGTAGACCTAAGTAAGTTGGGCACTGCAGCCCTAAGTAAAGTTTGGCTCTGCAGCCCTAAGTAAGTTGTGCACTGTAAAACCAAGTAAGGTGGGCTGCTAACCTAAGTAAGGTGGGCACTGCAGCCCTAAGGAAGGTGGACACTGCAGCCCTAAGTAAGGTGGGCGCTGCATCCCTAAGTACGGCGAGCACTGCAGTCCAAAGTAATGTTGGGCACTGCAGCCCTAAGTAAGTTGGGCATTGCAGACCTATGTTAGGTGAGAACTGCAGCCCTAAGTATGGTGGGCACTCCATCCCTAAGTAAAGTTGGGCACTGCAGCCCCAACTAAGTTGGGCACTGCAGCCCTAAGTAAGGTGGGCACAGCAGCCCTAAGTAAGTTGGGCACAGCAGCCCTAAGTATGTTGGGCACTGTAAAACCAAGTAAGGTGTTCACTGCAGCCCTAAGGAAGGTGGGCACTGCAGCCCTAAGTATAATGGGCACTGCAGCCCTAAGAAAGTTGGGCACTTTAAAACCAAGTAAGGTGGCCACTGTAGCTCTAAGGCGGGCACAGCAGCCCTAAGTAAGTTGGGATCTGTAAAACTAAGTGAAGTGGGCACTGCAGACCTAAGGATAATGGGCACTGCAGCCCTAAGAAAGTTGGGCACTGTAAAACCAAGTAAGGTGGGCACTGCAGAACTAAGTAAGGTGGGCAGTGAAGCCCTAAGTACGTTGGGCACTGCAGCTTAAGGTGGCTCGGCACTGCAGTCCTACGTAAGTTGGGCACTGCAGACGTAAGTAAGGTGAGCACTGCAGCCCTAAGTAAGTTGGGCACTGCAGCCCTAAGGAAAGTTGGGTGCTGCAGGCCTAAGTAAGTTGGGCACTGTAAAACCAAGTAAGGTTGGCTGCAGCCCTAAGGAAGGTGGGCACTGCTGCCCTAAATAAAGTTGGTCACTGCAGCCCTAAGTAAGTTGGGCACTTTAAAACCAAGTAAGGCGGCCACTGCAGCTCTAAGGCGGGCACTGCAGCCCTAAGTATGCTGGGCACAGCAGCCCTAAGTAAAGATGGGCACTGCAGCCCTAAGAAAGTTGGGCTCTGTAAAACTAAGAGAAGTGGGCACTGCAGCCCTAGGGAAGGTGGGCACTGCAGCCCTAAGTGTGTTGGGCACTACAGCCCTCAGTACAGTTGGGCACGGCAGCCCTAAGTAAGTTGGGCACTGTAAAACCAAGTAAGGAGGGCACTGTAGACCTAAGTAAGTTGGGCACTGCAGCCCTAAGTAAAGTTTGGCTCTGCAGCCCTAAGTAAGTTGTGCACTGTAAAACCAAGTAAGGTGGGCTGCTAACCTAAGTAAGGTGGGCACTGCAGCCCTAAGGAAGGTGGACACTGCAGCCCTGAGTATGGTGGGCACAGCAGCCCTAAGTATGGCGAGCACTGCAGTCCAAAGTAATGTTGGGCACTGCAGCCCTAAGTAAGTTGGGCATTGCAGACCTATGTTAGGTGAGAACTGCAGCCCTAAGTATGGTGGGCACTGCATCCCTAAGTAAAGTTGGGCACTGCAGCCCCAACTAAGTTGGGCACTGCAGCCCTAAGTAAGGTGGGCACAGCAGCCCTAAGTAAGTTGGGCACAGCAGCCCTAAGTATGTTGGGCACTGTAAAACCAAGTAAGGTGTTCACTGCAGCCCTAAGGAAGGTGGGCACTGCAGCCCTAAGTATAATGGGCACTGCAGCCCTAAGAAAGTTGGGCACTTTAAAACCAAGTAAGGTGGCCACTGTAGCTCTAAGGCGGGCACAGCAGCCCTAAGTAAGTTGGGATCTGTAAAACTAAGTGAAGTGGGCACTGCAGACCTAAGGAAGGTGGGCACTGCATCCCCAAGTACGTTGGGCACTGTAAAACCAAGTAAGGTGGGCACTGCAGAGCTAAGTAAGGTGGGCAGTGAAGCCCTAAGTACGTTGGGCACTGCAGCTTAAGGTGGCTTGGCACTGCAGTCCTACGTAAGTTGGGCACTGCAGACGTAAGCAAGGTGAGCACTGCAGCCCTAAGTAAGTTGGACACTGCAGCCCTAAGGAAAGTTGGGCGCTGCAGGCCTAAGTAAGTTGGGCACTGTAAAACCAAGTAAGGTTTGCACTGCAGCCCTAAGGTGGGCACAGCAGCCCTAAGTAAGTTGGGCACAGCAGCCCTATGTATGTTGGGCACTGTAAAGCCAAGTAAGGTGTTCACTGCAGCCCTAAGGAAGGTGGGCACTGCTGCCCTAAGTAAAGTTGGTCACTGCAGCCCTAAGTAAGTTGGGCACTTTAAAACCAAGTAAGGCGGCCACTGCAGCTCTAAGGCGGGCACTGCAGCCCTAAGTATGCTGGGCACAGCAGCCCTAAGTAAAGTTGGGCACAGCAGCCCTAAGTAAGTTGGGATCTGTAAAACTAAGTGAAGTGGGCACTGCAGACCTAAGGAAGGTGGGCACTGCATCCCCAAGTACGTTGGGCACTGTAAAACCAAGTAAGGTGGGCACTGCAGAACTAAGTAAGGTGGGCAGTGAAGCCCTAAGTACGTTGGGCACTGCAGCTTAAGGTGGCTCGGCACTGCAGTCCTACGTAAGTTGGGCACTGCAGACGTAAGTAAGGTGAGCACTGCAGCCCTAAGTAAGTTGGGCACTGCAGCCCTAAGGAAAGTTGGGCGCTGCAGGCCTAAGTAAGTTGGGCACTGTAAAACCAAGTAAGGTTGGCTGCAGCCCTAAGTAAGGTGGGCACTGCAGCCCTAAGGAAGGTGGGCGCTGCAGACCTAAGTATGGTGAGCACTGCAGCCCAAAGTAATGTTGGGCACTGCAGACCTATGTTAGGTGAGAACTGAAGCCCTAAGTATGGTGGGCACTGCATCCCTAAGTAAAGTTGGGCACTGCAGCCCTAAGAAAGTTGGGCACTGTAAAACCAAGTAAGGTGGGCACTGCAGAACTAAGTAAGGTGGGCAGTGAAGCCCTAAGTACGTTGGGCACTGCAGCTTAAGGTGGCTCGGCACTGCAGTCCTACGTAAGTTGGGCACTGCAGACGTAAGTAAGGTGAGCACTGCAGCCCTAAGTTGGGCACTGCAGCCCTAAGGAAAGTTGGGCGCTGCAGGCCTAAGTAAGTTGGGCACTGTAAAACCAAGTAAGGTTGGCTGCAGCCCTAAGTAAGGTGGGCACTTTAAAACCAAGTAAGGCGGCCACTGCAGCTCTAAGGCGGGCACTGCAGCCCTAAGTATGCTGGGCACAGCAGCCCTAAGTAAAGATGGGCACTGCAGCCCTAAGAAAGTTGGGCTCTGTAAAACTAAGAGAAGTGGGCACTGCAGCCCTAGGGAAGGTGGACACTGCAGCCCTATGTAAGGTGGGCACTGCAGCCCTAAGTATGGCGAGCACTGCAGTCCAAAGTAATGTTGGGCACTGCAGCCCTAAGCAAGTTGGGCATTGCAGACCTATGTTAGGTGAGAACTGCAGCCCTAAGTATGGTGGGCACTGCATCCCTAAGTAAAGTTGGGCACTGCAGCCCCAACTAAGTTGGGCACAGCAGCCCTAAGTATGTTGGGCACTGTAAAACCAAGTAAGGTGTTCACTGCAGCCCTAAGGAAGGTGGGCACTGCAGCCCTAAGTATAATGGGCACTGCAGCCCTAAGAAAGTTGGGCGCTGTAAAACCAAGTAAGGTTTGCACTGCAGCCCTAAGGTGGGCACAGCAGCCCTAAGTAAGTTGGGCACAGCAGCCCTATGTATGTTGGGCACTGTAAAGCCAAGTAAGGTCTTCACTGCAGCCCTAAGGAAGGTGGGCACTGCAGCCCTAAGTATAATGGGCACTGCAGCCCTAAGAAAGCTGGGCACTTTAAAACCAAGTAAGGTGGCCACTGCAGCTCTAAGGCGGGCACTGCAGACCTAAGTATGCTGGGCACAGCAGCCCTAAGAAAGTTGGGCTCTGTAAAACTAAGAGAAGTGGGCACTGCAGCCCTAGGGAAGGTGGGCACTGCAGCCCTAAGTGTGTTGGGCACTACAGCCCTCAGTACAGTTGGGCACGGCAGCCCTAAGTAAGTTGGGGACTGTAAAACCAAGTAAGGAGGGCACTGTAGACCTAAGTAAGTTGGGCACTGCAGCCCTAAGTAAAGTTTGGCTCTGCAGCCCTAAGTAAGTTGTGCACTGTAAAACCAAGTAAGGTGGGCTGCTAACCTAAGTAAGGTGGGCACTGCATCCCTAAGTAAAGTTGGGCACTGCAGCCCCAACTAAGTTGGGCACTGCAGCCCTAAGTAAGGTGGGCACAGCAGCCCTAAGTAAGTTGGGCACAGCAGCCCTAAGTATGTTGGGCACTGTAAAACCAAGTAAGGTGTTCACTGCAGCCCTAAGGAAGGTGGGCACTGCAGCCCTAAGTATAATGGGCACTGCAGCCCTAAGAAAGTTGGGCACTTTAAAACCAAGTAAGGTGGCCACTGTAGCTCTAAGGCGGGCACTGCAGCCCTAAGTATGCTGGGCACAGCAGCCCTAAGTAAAGTTGGGCACAGCAGCCCTAAGTAAGTTGGGATCTGTAAAACTAAGTGAAGTGGGCACTGCAGACCTAAGGAAGGTGGGCACTGCATCCCCAAGTACGTTGGGCACTGTAAAACCAAGTAAGGTGGGCACTGCAGAACTAAGTAAGGTGGGCAGTGAAGCCCTAAGTACGTTGGGCACTGCAGCTTAAGGTGGCTCGGCACTGCAGTCCTACGTAAGTTGGGCACTGCAGACGTAAGTAAGGTGAGCACTGCAGCCCTAAGTAAGTTGGGCACTGCAGCCCTAAGGAAAGTTGGGCGCTGCAGGCCTAAGTAAGTTGGGCACTGTAAAACCAAGTAAGGTTGGCTGCAGCCCTAAGTAAGGTGGGCACTGCAGCCCTAAGGAAGGTGGGCGCTGCAGACCTAAGTATGGTGAGCACTGCAGCCCAAAGTAATGTTGGGCACTGCAGACCTATGTTAGGTGAGAACTGAAGCCCTAAGTAAGTTGGGCACTGCATCCGTAAATAAAGTTGGGCACTGCAGCCCTTAGAAAGTTGGGCACTGTAAAACTAAGTAAGGTTTGCACTGCAGCCCTAAGGTGGGCACAGCAGCCCTAAGTAAGTTGGGCACAGCAGCCCTATGTATGTTGGGCACTGTAAAGCCAAGTAAGGTGTTCACTGCAGCCCTAAGGAAGGTGGGCACTGCTGCCCTAAATAAAGTTGGTCACTGCAGCCCTAAGTAAGTTGGGCACTTTAAAACCAAGTAAGGCGGCCACTGCAGCTCTAAGGCGGGCACTGCAGCCCTAAGTATGCTGGGCACAGCAGCCCTAAGTAAAGATGGGCACTGCAGCCCTAAGAAAGTTGGGCTCTGTAAAACTAAGAGAAGTGGGCACTGCAGCCCTAGGGAAGGTGGGCACTGCAGCCCTAAGTGTGTTGCGCACTACAGCCCTCAGTACAGTTGGGCACGGCAGCCCTAAGTAAGTTGGGCACTGTAAAACCAAGTAAGGAGGGCACTGTAGACCTAAGTAAGTTGGGCACTGCAGCCCTAAGTAAAGTTTGGCTCTGCAGCCCTAAGTAAGTTGTGCACTGTAAAACCAAGTAAGGTGGGCTGCTAACCTAAGTAAGGTGGGCACTGCAGCCCTAAGGAAGGTGGACACTGCAGCCCTAAGTAAGGTGGGCGCTGCAGCCCTAAGTACGGCGAGCACTGCAGTCCAAAGTAATGTTGGGCACTGCAGCCCTAAGTAAGTTGGGCATTGCAGACCTATGTTAGGTGAGAACTGCAGCCCTAAGTATGGTGGGCACTCCATCCCTAAGTAAAGTTGGGCACTGCAGCCCCAACTAAGTTGGGCACTGCAGCCCTAAGTAAGGTGGGCACAGCAGCCCTAAGTAAGTTGGGCACAGCAGCCCTAAGTATGTTGGGCACTGTAAAACCAAGTAAGGTGTTCACTGCAGCCCTAAGGAAGGTGGGCACTGCAGCCCTAAGTATAATGGGCACTGCAGCCCTAAGAAAGTTGGGCACTTTAAAACCAAGTAAGGTGGCCACTGTAGCTCTAAGGCGGGCACAGCAGCCCTAAGTAAGTTGGGATCTGTAAAACTAAGTGAAGTGGGCACTGCAGACCTAAGGATAATGGGCACTGCAGCCCTAAGAAAGTTGGGCACTGTAAAACCAAGTAAGGTGGGCACTGCAGAACTAAGTAAGGTGGGCAGTGAAGCCCTAAGTACGTTGGGCACTGCAGCTTAAGGTGGCTCGGCACTGCAGTCCTACGTAAGTTGGGCACTGCAGACGTAAGTAAGGTGAGCACTGCAGCCCTAAGTAAGTTGGGCACTGCAGCCCTAAGGAAAGTTGGGTGCTGCAGGCCTAAGTAAGTTGGGCACTGTAAAACCAAGTAAGGTTGGCTGCAGCCCTAAGGAAGGTGGGCACTGCTGCCCTAAATAAAGTTGGTCACTGCAGCCCTAAGTAAGTTGGGCACTTTAAAACCAAGTAAGGCGGCCACTGCAGCTCTAAGGCGGGCACTGCAGCCCTAAGTATGCTGGGCACAGCAGCCCTAAGTAAAGATGGGCACTGCAGCCCTAAGAAAGTTGGGCTCTGTAAAACTAAGAGAAGTGGGCACTGCAGCCCTAGGGAAGGTGGGCACTGCAGCCCTAAGTGTGTTGGGCACTACAGCCCTCAGTACAGTTGGGCACGGCAGCCCTAAGTAAGTTGGGCACTGTAAAACCAAGTAAGGAGGGCACTGTAGACCTAAGTAAGTTGGGCACTGCAGCCCTAAGTAAAGTTTGGCTCTGCAGCCCTAAGTAAGTTGTGCACTGTAAAACCAAGTAAGGTGGGCTGCTAACCTAAGTAAGGTGGGCACTGCAGCCCTAAGGAAGGTGGACACTGCAGCCCTGAGTATGGTGGGCACAGCAGCCCTAAGTATGGCGAGCACTGCAGTCCAAAGTAATGTTGGGCACTGCAGCCCTAAGTAAGTTGGGCATTGCAGACCTATGTTAGGTGAGAACTGCAGCCCTAAGTATGGTGGGCACTGCATCCCTAAGTAAAGTTGGGCACTGCAGCCCCAACTAAGTTGGGCACTGCAGCCCTAAGTAAGGTGGGCACAGCAGCCCTAAGTAAGTTGGGCACAGCAGCCCTAAGTATGTTGGGCACTGTAAAACCAAGTAAGGTGTTCACTGCAGCCCTAAGGAAGGTGGGCACTGCAGCCCTAAGTATAATGGGCACTGCAGCCCTAAGAAAGTTGGGCACTTTAAAACCAAGTAAGGTGGCCACTGTAGCTCTAAGGCGGGCACAGCAGCCCTAAGTAAGTTGGGATCTGTAAAACTAAGTGAAGTGGGCACTGCAGACCTAAGGAAGGTGGGCACTGCATCCCCAAGTACGTTGGGCACTGTAAAACCAAGTAAGGTGGGCACTGCAGAGCTAAGTAAGGTGGGCAGTGAAGCCCTAAGTACGTTGGGCACTGCAGCTTAAGGTGGCTTGGCACTGCAGTCCTACGTAAGTTGGGCACTGCAGACGTAAGCAAGGTGAGCACTGCAGCCCTAAGTAAGTTGGGCACTGCAGCCCTAAGGAAAGTTGGGCGCTGCAGGCCTAAGTAAGTTGGGCACTGTAAAACCAAGTAAGGTTTGCACTGCAGCCCTAAGGTGGGCACAGCAGCCCTAAGTAAGTTGGGCACAGCAGCCCTATGTATGTTGGGCACTGTAAAGCCAAGTAAGGTGTTCACTGCAGCCCTAAGGAAGGTGGGCACTGCTGCCCTAAGTAAAGTTGGTCACTGCAGCCCTAAGTAAGTTGGGCACTTTAAAACCAAGTAAGGCGGCCACTGCAGCTCTAAGGCGGGCACTGCAGCCCTAAGTATGCTGGGCACAGCAGCCCTAAGTAAAGTTGGGCACAGCAGCCCTAAGTAAGTTGGGATCTGTAAAACTAAGTGAAGTGGGCACTGCAGACCTAAGGAAGGTGGGCACTGCATCCCCAAGTACGTTGGGCACTGTAAAACCAAGTAAGGTGGGCACTGCAGAACTAAGTAAGGTGGGCAGTGAAGCCCTAAGTACGTTGGGCACTGCAGCTTAAGGTGGCTCGGCACTGCAGTCCTACGTAAGTTGGGCACTGCAG
The DNA here is from genome assembly GCF_037157495.1 of Lathamus discolor. NCBI lineage: Eukaryota > Metazoa > Chordata > Aves > Psittaciformes > Psittacidae > Lathamus > Lathamus discolor. Next base: position 7,123,203 of record NC_088902.1, read on the forward strand.
ACGTAAGTAAGGTGAGCACTGCAGCCCTAAGTAAGTTGGGCACTGCAGCCCTAAGGAAAGTTGGGCGCTGCAGGCCTAAGTAAGTTGGGCACTGTAAAACCAAGTAAGGTTGGCTGCAGCCCTAAGTAAGGTGGGCACTGCAGCCCTAAGGAAGGTGGGCGCTGCAGACCTAAGTATGGTGAGCACTGCAGCCCAAAGTAATGTTGGGCACTGCAGACCTATGTTAGGTGAGAACTGAAGCCCTAAGTATGGTGGGCACTGCATCCCTAAGTAAAGTTGGGCACTGCAGCCCTAAGAAAGTTGGGCACTGTAAAACCAAGTAAGGTTTGCACTGCAGCCCTAAGGTGGGCACAGCAGCCCTAAGTAAGTTGGGCACAGCAGCCCTATGTATGTTGGGCACTGTAAAGCCAAGTAAGGTGTTCACTGCAGCCCTAAGGAAGGTGGGCACTGCTGCCCTAAATAAAGTTGGTCACTGAAGCCCTAAGTAAGTTGGGCACTGCAGCTTAAGGTGGCTCGGCACTGCAGTCCTACGTAAGTTGGGCACTGCAGACATAAGTAAGGTGAGCACTGCAGCCCTAAGTAAGTTGGGCACTGCAGCCCTAAGGAAAGTTGGGCGCTGCAGGCCTAAGTAAGTTGGGCACTGTAAAACCAAGTAAGGTTGGCTGCAGCCCTAAGTAAGGTGGGCACTGCAGCCCTAAGGAAGGTGGGCGCTGCAGACCTAAGTATGGTGAGCACTGCAGCCCAAAGTAATGTTGGGCACTGCAGACCTATGTTAGGTGAGAACTGAAGCCCTAAGTATGGTGGGCACTGCATCCCTAAGTAAAGTTGGGCACTGCAGCCCTAAGAAAGTTGGGCACTGTAAAACCAAGTAAGGTTTGCACTGCAGCCCTAAGGTGGGCACAGCAGCCCTAAGTAAGTTGGGCACAGCAGCCCTATGTATGTTGGGCACTGTAAAGCCAAGTAAGGTGTTCACTGCAGCCCTAAGGAAGGTGGGCACTGCTGCCCTAAATAAAGTTGGTCACTGCAGCCCTAAGTAAGTTGGGCACTTTAAAACCAAGTAAGGCGGCCACTGCAGCTCTAAGGCGGGCACTGCAGCCCTAAGTATGCTGGGCACAGCAGCCCTAAGAAAGTTGGGCTCTGTAAAACTAAGAGAAGTGGGCACTGCAGCCCTAGGGAAGGTGGACACTGCAGCCCTAAGTAAGGTGGGCGCTGCAGCCCTAAGTATGGCGAGCACTGCAGTCCAAAGTAATGTTGGGCACTGCAGCCCTAAGCAAGTTGGGCATTGCAGACCTATGTTAGGTGAGAACTGCAGCCCTAAGTATGGTGGGCACTGCATCCCTAAGTAAAGTTGGGCACTGCAGCCCCAACTAAGTTGGGCACTGCAGCCCTAAGTAAGGTGGGCACAGCAGCCCTAAGTAAGTTGGGCACAGCAGCCCTAAGTATGTTGGGCACTGTAAAACCAAGTAAGGTGTTCACTGCAGCCCTAAGGAAGGTGGGCACTGCAGCCCTAAGTATAATATGCACTGCAGCCCTAAGAAAGTTGGGCACTTTAAAACCAAGTAAGGTGGCCACTGTAGCTCTAAGGCGGGCACAGCAGCCCTAAGTATGCTGGGCACAGCAGCCCTAAGTAAAGTTGGGCACAGCAGCCCTAAGTAAGTTGGGATCTGTAAAACTAAGTGAAGTGGGCACTGCAGACCTAAGGAAGGTGGGCACTGCATCCCCAAGTACGTTGGGCACTGTAAAACCAAGTAAGGTGGGCACTGCAGAACTAAGTAAGGTGGGCAGTGAAGCCCTAAGTACGTTGGGCACTGCAGCTTAAGGTGGCTCGGCACTGCAGTCCTACGTAAGTTGGGCACTGCAGACGTAAGTAAGGTGAGCACGGCAGCCCTAAGTATGTTTGGGCACTGTAAAACCAAGTAAGGTGTTCACTGCAGCCCTAAGGAAGGTGGGCACTGCAGCCCTAAGTATAATGGGCACTGCAGCCCTAAGAAAGTTGGGCACTGTAAAACCAAGTAAGGTTTGCACTGCAGCCCTAAGGTGGGCACAGCAGCCCTAAGTAAGTTGGGCACAGCAGCCCTATGTATGTTGGGCACTGTAAAGCCAAGTAAGGTCTTCACTGCAGCCCTAAGGAAGGTGGGCACTGCAGCCCTAAGTATAATGGGCACTGCAGCCCTAAGAAAGTTGGGCACTTTAAAACCAAGTAAGGTGGCCACTGTAGCTCTAAGGCGGGCACTGCAGACCTAAATATGCTGGGCACAGCATCCCTAAGAAGGTTGGGCTCTGTAAAACTAAGAGAAGTGGGCACTGCAGCCCTAGGGAAGGTGGGCACTGCAGCCCTAAGTGTGTTGGGCACTACAGCCCTCAGTACAGTTGGGCACGGCAGCCCTAAGTAAGTTGGGCACTGTAAAACCAAGTAAGGAGGGCACTGTAGACCTAAGTAAGTTGGGCACTGCAGCCCTAAGTAAAGTTTGGCTCTGCAGCCCTAAGTAAGTTGTGCACTGTAAAACCAAGTAAGGTGGGCTGCTAACCTAAGTAAGGTGGGCACTGCATCCCTAAGTAAAGTTGGGCACAGCAGCCCCAACTAAGTTGGGCACTGCAGCCCTAAGTAAGGTGGGCGCTGCAGACCTAAGTATGGTGAGCACTGCAGCCCTAAGTATGTTGGGCACTGTAAAACCAAGTAAGGTGTTCACTGCAGCCCTAAGGAAGGTGGGCACTGCAGCCCTAAGTATAATGGGCACTGCAGCCCTAAGAAAGTTGGGCACTGTAAAACCAAGTAAGGTTTGCACTGCAGCCCTAAGGTGGGCACAGCAGCCCTAAGTAAGTTGGGCACAGCAGCCCTATGTATGTTGGGCACTGTAAAGCCAAGTAAGGTGTTCACTGCAGCCCTAAGGAAGGTGGGCACTGCAGCCCTAAGTATAATAGGCACTGCAGCCCTAAGAAAGTTGGGCACTTTAAAACCAAGTAAGGTGGCCACTGTAGCTCTAAGGCGGGCACTGCAGCCCTAAGTATGCTGGGCACAGCAGCCCTAAGTAAAGTTGGGCACAGCAGCCCTAAGTAAGTTGGGATCTGTAAAACTAAGTGAAGTGGGCGCTGCAGACCTAAGGAAGGTGGGCACTGCATCCCCAAGTACGTTGGGCACTGTAAAACCAAGTAAGGTGGGCACTGCAGAACTAAGTAAGGTGGGCAGTGAAGCCCTAAGTACGTTGGGCACTGCAGCTTAAGGTGGCTCGGCACTGCAGTCCTACGTAAGTTGGGCACTGCAGACGTAAGTAAGGTGAGCACTGCAGCCCTAAGTAAGTTGGGCACTGCAGCCCTAAGGAAAGTTGGGCGCTGCAGGCCTAAGTAAGTTGGGCACTGTAAAACCAAGTAAGGTTGGCTGCAGCCCTAAGTAAGGTGGGCACTGCAGCCCTAAGGAAGGTGGGCGCTGCAGACCTAAGTATGGTGAGCACTGCAGCCCAAAGTAATGTTGGGCACTGCAGACCTATGTTAGGTGAGAACTGAAGCCCTAAGTATGGTGGGCACTGCATCCCTAAGTAAAGTTGGGCACTGCAGCCCTAAGAAAGTTGGGCACTGTAAAACCAAGTAAGATTTGCACTGCAGCCCTAAGGTGGGCACAGCAGCCCTAAGTAAGTTGGGCACAGCAGCCCTATGTATGTTGGGCACTGTAAAGCCAAGTAAGGTGTTCACTGCAGCCCTAAGGAAGGTGGGCACTGCTGCCCTAAATAAAGTTGGTCACTGCAGCCCTAAGTAAGTTGGGCACTTTAAAACCAAGTAAGGCGGCCACTGCAGCTCTAAGGCGGGCACTGCAGCCCTAAGTATGCTGGGCACAGCAGCCCTAAGAAAGTTGGGCTCTGTAAAACTAAGAGAAGTGGGCACTGCAGCCCTAGGGAAGGTGGACACTGCAGCCCTAAGTAAGGTGGGCGCTGCAGCCCTAAGTATGGCGAGCACTGCAGTCCAAAGTAATGTTGGGCACTGCAGCCCTAAGCAAGTTGGGCATTGCAGACCTATGTTAGGTGAGAACTGCAGCCCTAAGTATGGTGGGCACTGCATCCCTAAGTAAAGTTGGGCACTGCAGCCCTAAGTAAGGTGGGCACAGCAGCCCTAAGTAAGTTGGGCACAGCAGCCCTAAGTATGTTGGGCACTGTAAAACCAAGTAAGGTGTTCACTGCAGCCCTAAGGAAGGTGGGCACTGCAGCCCTAAGTATAATGGGCACTGCAGCCCTAAGAAAGTTGGGCACTTTAAAACCAAGTAAGGTGGCCACTGTAGCTCTAAGGCGGGCACAGCAGCCCTAAGTATGCTGGGCACAGCAGCCCTAAGTAAAGTTGGGCACAGCAGCCCTAAGTAAGTTGGGATCTGTAAAACTAAGTGAAGTGGGCACTGCAGACCTAAGGAAGGTGGGCACTGCATCCCCAAGTACGTTGGGCACTGTAAAACCAAGTAAGGTGGGCACTGCAGAACTAAGTAAGGTGGGCAGTGAAGCCCTAAGTACGTTGGGCACTGCAGCTTAAGGTGGCTCGGCACTGCAGTCCTACGTAAGTTGGGCACTGCAGACGTAAGTAAGGTGAGCACGGCAGCCCTAAGTAAGTTGGGCACTGCAGCCCTAAGTAAGTTGGGCACTGTAAAACCAAGTAAGGTTGGCTGCAGCCCTAAGTAAGGTGGGCACAGCAGCCCTAAGGAAGGTGGGCGCTGCAGACCTAAGTATGGCGAGCACTGCAGTCCAAAGTAATGTTGGGCACTGCAGCCCTAAGTAAGTTGGGCATTGCAGACCTTTGTTAGGTGAGAACTGCAGCCCTAAGTATGGTGGGCACTGCATCCCTAAGTAAAGTTGGGCACTGCAGCCCCAACTAAGTTGGGCACTGCAGCCCTAAGTAAGGTGGGCACAGCAGCCCTAAGTAAGTTGGGCACAGCAGCCCTAAGTATGTTGGGCACTGTAAAACCAAGTAAGGTGTTCACTGCAGCCCTAAGGAAGGTGGGCACTGCAGCCCTAAGTATAATGGGCACTGCAGCCCTAAGAAAGTTGGGCACTTTAAAACCAAGTAAGGTGGCCACTGTAGCTCTAAGGCGGGCACTGCAGCCCTAAGTATGCTGGGCACAGCAGCCCTAAGTAAAGTTGGGCACAGCAGCCCTAAGTAAGTTGGGATCTGTAAAACTAAGTGAAGTGGGCACTGCAGACCTAAGGAAGGTGGGCACTGCATCCCCAAGTACGTTGGGCACTGTAAAACCAAGTAAGGTGGGCACTGCAGAACTAAGTAAGGTGGGCAGTGAAGCCCTAAGTACGTTGGGCACTGCAGCTTAAGGTGGCTCGGCACTGCAGTCCTACGTAAGTTGGGCACTGCAGACGTAAGTAAGGTGAGCACTGCAGCCCTAAGTAAGTTGGGCACTGCAGCCCTAAGGAAAGTTGGGCGCTGCAGGCCTAAGTAAGTTGGGCACTGTAAAACCAAGTAAGGTTGGCTGCAGCCCTAAGTAAGGTGGGCACTGCAGCCCTAAGGAAGGTGGGCGCTGCAGACCTAAGTATGGTGAGCACTGCAGCCCAAAGTAATGTTGGGCACTGCAGACCTATGTTAGGTGAGAACTGAAGCCCTAAGTATGGTGGGCACTGCATCCCTAAGTAAAGTTGGGCACTGCAGCCCTAAGAAAGTTGGGCACTGTAAAACCAAGTAAGGTTTGCACTGCAGCCCTAAGGTGGGCACAGCAGCCCTAAGTAAGTTGGGCACAGCAGCCCTATGTATGTTGGGCACTGTAAAGCCAAGTAAGGTGTTCACTGCAGCCCTAAGGAAGGTGGGCACTGCTGCCCTAAATAAAGTTGGTCACTGCAGCCCTAAGTAAGTTGGGCACTTTAAAACCAAGTAAGGCGGCCACTGCAGCTCTAAGGCGGGCACTGCAGCCCTAAGTATGCTGGGCACAGCAGCCCTAAGAAAGTTGGGCTCTGTAAAACTAAGAGAAGTGGGCACTGCAGCCCTAGGGAAGGTGGACACTGCAGCCCTAAGTAAGGTGGGCGCTGCAGCCCTAAGTATGGCGAGCACTGCAGTCCAAAGTAATGTTGGGCACTGCAGCCCTAAGCAAGTTGGGCATTGCAGACCTATGTTAGGTGAGAACTGCAGCCCTAAGTATGGTGGGCACTGCATCCCTAAGTAAAGTTGGGCACTGCAGCCCCAACTAAGTTGGGCACTGCAGCCCTAAGTAAGGTGGGCACAGCAGCCCTAAGTAAGTTGGGCACAGCAGCCCTAAGTATGTTGGGCACTGTAAAACCAAGTAAGGTGTTCACTGCAGCCCTAAGGAAGGTGGGCACTGCAGCCCTAAGTATAATGGGCACTGCAGCCCTAAGAAAGTTGGGCACTTTAAAACCAAGTAAGGTGGCCACTGTAGCTCTAAGGCGGGCACAGCAGCCCTAAGTAAGTTGGGATCTGTAAAACTAAGTGAAGTGGGCACTGCAGACCTAAGGAAGGTGGGCACTGCAGCCCTAAGAAAGTTGGGCACTGTAAAACCAAGTAAGGTGGGCACTGCAGAACTAAGTAAGGTGGGCAGTGAAGCCCTAAGTACGTTGGGCACTGCAGCTTAAGGTGGCTCGGCACTGCAGTCCTACGTAAGTTGGGCACTGCAGACGTAAGTAAGGTGAGCACTGCAGCCCTAAGTAAGTTGGGCACTGCAGCCCTAAGGAAAGTTGGGCGCTGCAGGCCTAAGTAAGTTGGGCACTGTAAAGCCAAGTAAGGTTGGCTGCAGCCCTAAGTTAGGTGGGCACTGCAGCCCTAAGGAAGGTGGGCGCTGCAGACCTAAGTATGGTGAGCACTGCAGCCCAA